>NC_090934.1:970605783-970908813 GCF_040938575.1 Ambystoma mexicanum
CCATTCGAAGAACAAGTTACTTACCAACTGTAACGTTCTTTCGACTGGATGTTCCTCCCACGTATTCCTCATCAACCCTCCCGTCCTACCCCACAGTACAGTTTACGTTTTCTTACACTTTCCTCTCACGAAGAATGTATCGGTCATGGGGCACGCCTGGGTGTTCCTCCTATATATGTTTCATCGAAAAAACAGAACTGTAGCAACAGGCGCGGCTCGAGCTATTTATACCATTGGTGACGTCGACAGAGTACGGAGTCTGTCGAGGGACAATCAACGTCACAACCTCGAGCACAGCACCCTCAGCCGAGAATTGTTTTTCCGAAGCAGCGAAGCTGGAGATAACAAATTATCACAAGATGAGGAATACTTGGGAGGAACATCCAGTCGAAAGAACGTTACAGTTGGTAAGTAAATTGTTCATCTAACATATTTAAAAACCTGTGGTTTAACAATATTTGTAAAAGAGACCACAGACCATGATAAGGTGAAGGAAGTGTTCTATTCATACTATAAAAAGTTACATTCCCCACAGGGCAGTGTCACTGAAGATGAGATAGATCATTATCTCTCTCAGATCCCAATAACGCTTATAGCCGAATCCGCCAGGGACTCGCTAGAGATTCCGATCACAGAGGCGGAGATACTGGAAGCGATCAAAGAACTCCCAAATGGGAAAGCTCCCGGCACAGACGGCCTAGGGGCAGAATTCTACAAGGAATTCAGTCAGTTGTTGGCACCCAGACTACATGCTGTGTGGATTGAATCCCTAATTAAAGGGGAACTCCCCGAAACAACTAGAGAGGCAGTAATTACGCTATTGCTAAAACCGGGGAAACCCACAGAGGATTGTGGTTCGTATAGACCTCTGTCACTAATAAATACAGATGCAAAGAGTTTAGCCAAGATACTAGCCACCAGACTAACACTGCTTATGCCCTATATGATACATGAAGACCAAGCAGGGTTCATAATGGGGAGGTCCACAGCAACAAACATAAGACGTTGCCACGAGATCCTGGCCACAATATCCCCCGAAAAGGGATAGCGCTATCCCTCGATATGCGGAAGGCATTCGACACAGTATCATGGCCCTTCCTATTTGGGATTCTGCGTAATTATGGTTTTGGCCCGCAATTCATTAAATGGATCCAAATACTGTACACACGCCCTTACGCCAGGATTAAAATTAATGGCACCCTAACCGACATACTTGAGTTAGGGGGGGGCACCAGACAGGGCTGCCCCTTGTCACCATTACTGTTCGCCCTAGTGATAGAACCCCTGGCTGACATTGTTAGAGCACGATACAGCCCATATGGATTATGGATTGAGAGAAAACTGCACATTATGACACTATATGCAGATGATATTTTAATTTACCTGAGAAACCCAGATCGTTCACTCGGTAAGGTCCTGGATGAAGTCGAAAGATTTGGTGAATACTCTGGCCTGTGCCTCAACCCAAGTAAGTCAGATATTCCCACTCACAGAAAACACAGCACAACCCCAGAGCTTATATGGCCTGATGTGGAGCCCAATGCACATTTTGTACCTGGGTGCAAATATCGGCAGAACAGCCCAACTCTCCCAGGCCCTAAACTACAATACATTAGCTGACGATGTATGCACTAAAATAAAACGCTGAAGTGCACTACCCATATCCATGATGGGGAGAATAGCGTTGATCAAAATGATAATTTTATCAAGACTGTTCTATTTATTCTGTGTCTGCTAATAGCCAAAAAGAGCAATATTAATGAAATGGAAAGACTCACACCCGCCAACCAAGGCAGACTGAGACAGGGACATGGTATGGACTAATGACACTGAAGAATTATATATTGACTCAGTACTACCCTCTTCCATGCCCAGGAATATACGAGCAAGGTACAAACAATACTTGGCAGATATGGCTGAGCTGGAGAACCCAGACTCAGAAGGAAACTAATTGCTTCTTACTGTAAAGTTGCTGTGAGGATTGTATAAATGTATGTGCATTACCTCCGTGTGCTGATAAATAAAGTTTTAAAAAAAATAATATTTGTAAAAGTAATTTTCTCCTTGCCTTAACATAAAGACGGAAAGAAAAAATAAAATGTTGCTTGCATTCAGGCTTATTGAAGCAAAAAGGGCACTTATCTGTGAAATGTGGATTCAATTTAGCAGTGTTAGGAGGTTTCATGGTGGGGGTGATCTAAACTCTGAACTGCGGGGCTCGGTCAACCAATCTTCAGATCAACAACTGTCAAATTTCTGTAAACTAGATGACTTTTCACTCTTTCTTTCTAATTTGGCCCCTGTCAATTCTAACATGCAGAGAACTCATAGGATTCACAAGCATACCCCTAATGTTGAAATTGTAAAAAAGAAGAAGGAGCTCAGACAGCAAAGAACGAAGCTAAAGAGTTCCTGTATAGATTTGGCTCAATTTAAGGAAGGCAAGAGAATTCTTAGGAACAACTATAGAAATTGGTACAGGGCTCATAGGTACCTTATATGACAACAAGATGGAGAAAGAATGTAATCTGCCCTTTCGAGGGGAAATTCAAGAAATATTTGGACAATGGTAGGGGGAGGGGAGGTCAACAGGAATCAAAAAATGGATGCCATTATTCGAGAACAAGCTTGGTCTGAGCATTTTGCCAATCTTTATGACTCACCTAATGCCATAACTGGGGAGAGGAACACACTGATTAAGTGGTCCTTAGACTTTACAGCCATGGATCTGGAAATGTTGATAAGGAAATCATCAACTTCCAGAGCGGGGGGACCGAATGGACTCAGTAATTCAATCCTTAAAAAAAGACCCCTCCCTATGGGAGGGGATCCTAAAGAAACTCTTTGATAATATAATTTATCAGAAGAGCTTCCCGGACTCATGGAAAAATTCCCTAGTTATAGCAATATATAAAAAGGTGGATCGATTGCCAGCTGCCAATTATCGTCCAATTTCCCTTTTAGATGCAGACAGTAAAATCTTTACAGGGTTCATCTTACGGGAATTGGAATCATGGTCAAATAAAAATGGGTGTCATCCCAAGACACCAATCGGGTTTCAGGAAGGGTTTATCTACTTCTCTAAATGGGCTGGTTCTGAGTACCCTGATCTCCCCGTCTGTCCAAGGAGGATAACCCCACCACTTTTTGGTGCTTGGTTAGATCTCTCCCAAGCCTTTGATACAATAGACAGCGATCTTCTTTGGAAAAAATTAGACGAATGGGGTTTGCCTCCTACTCTCCTGTCAAAACTAAGAGAATTACATCACAATAATTCCATGCAGGTGAGGCTTGGGAGATCAGGTCTATTGACAAATCCGATTGCTGTGCTAGCTCCCCTCTTGTTTATTTTGTTTATGGCAGATTTGGCTGAGGCAATGAAGGGAATGGGTTTAATATCTCTGCTACTGGAAAAACAAAAATTAATTGGTTGGCATATGCGGATGATGTCGTAGTTAATCGATCAGTCCCAAGTAGGACTCCAGTGTCTTTTGTTTGCCTAAGAAAACTATGGTCGAAATAATAACCTCATTATTAATCTACTTAAGTCCAAGATAATCAGATTCCAACACCCGAAAAAGATAATTAAGCAGTATGCCTGGACTCTGGATCAATTTCCAATTGAGGTAGTTTTGGAGTTAACGTACTTGGGAGCGTCAATCAGCTCCTTCCCAACGAAAGGCAACTTGGTGCGCTTGTTGGAATTGAAAGATGTAAAATTGGGAGCACAAATGAGGAAAATCAAATCCCAGTTATGCAAATTTTCCATTCTCCCCTTGGTGAACTTCTATATAGGGAAAGTTATCCCGCTTCTTCTGTTTGGTCTTGACTATAACATCTTAGCAATGGACCTCGAATGGGATCCCTGGGAAGCCAGGTTATGGAAACGTACCTTGGGACTCCCGGACTGCGTTCCAATAGTCTCTCTTCGTTATGAATTAGGACTGCTGTCTCTTAGATCATGGCTTCAATGGAAGTGGCTAACTCTATATAGATCAGCTCTAGATGCTCCTAAAAACTCACTTTTTGAGGAAATTGCAGGTGAATTAAATCAGGGAAAAACATCTATTCTTGACTAAGTTCAAGCAAAGATGCCTGGAAATTTTAGAGAGAGTGGATTGTGATTCGACCCCATTGCTCCAAAATCCAGAAAGAGTAAAACGAAAGATGAAACAAAGAGACTGGATTGATACGATTGACAGCATGAAAAGGACGAAAAGATCCGACTCGTTTTTTCTGTGGTCGATAAGCCTCTCTCTTTGGTTCCTGCTTATCTAACACCTGATTTGAGTTTTGGATCGTCTCTTCTTAGATTTCGATTAAATCTACTTCCTACTCAAGAGATTTTGGCCTCTAGAGACAGAGAAGGGAAAATTGATCCACATTGTGACAAGTGTTCAATCAAGGTCTTCCAGTCGTTAAAGCATCTATTATCTAGCTGTCAGGGTATTTGGAATATGAGGGTCAGAAGATTTAGCAGGTTTGTCCATTAGCTATCCTGGCTTGATTCTGATGCGTTTTGGGGGAGATTATCCTCCTGCCATGAATCTGCTCTCTCTATGGAGCTTGTTAGAGCTCTAAGAGAAATTAATTTAATCGGTGATCCAGTCTCGCCTACGTACGAATTAAGATCCTAGTAACCAGTGTCATTCTGGCCAAAACCACTATGCAGGGTCCTTAATGGATCTTGGGTAATTAACCTGCTTTTTATGTTGGAAAACTCTCTTTTGTGAAACTTGGATCTACAGTTTGATTGATTTCTCTGGGAGAACAGTCTGCTTCTTATTCTTCATTTTTTTCCCTTAGTGTGTGTTCAGTTTGTTATTCTATTTTTCTTTTTAAGATGAAGATTTTACTGATGTCGATTTCGTAAATTGTTTGAATAATTTTATTTTAATTTATCTTTTGTATTATTGGAAGTGTGTTAAAAGTCAAATGTTGGCTATTGCACAATAAATAAATAGAAAAAATAATTTAGCAGTAAATGAGGCTAGCAGTAAACCATTGATCTAAAGTTAATAGTCTTTCTTTCGCGCTAGGAAGCCACACCGAATATTTTTTAAAGACAAGTATTTATTAGTAAATGTGATTTATTAGTAAATGTGCCAATTGCCTTTTCTTTTGAGAAATGGTCTAATGCCCAAGCATTATACTGTTCTTTTAAAAGAGAGCTACGGTTCTTTTTTGATTGATTGATTGATTGATATTTTATTTATATTGCGCTTGTACACAAGTGTTTCAGAGCGCGACGAGGCAAGGGAGGGGAACAGGGGAGAACAAAACAGCGATCTTATTAGGCCCAGTGACACTGAGAAAACGCAAGTGCATGGGAGAGGGGCAGGGGAAAAGTGCATGGAACTGGGGAGAAGTGGAAAGTGCGAAGCAGAGGAGAAACCGATAAATAACAATAAATAAATAATAAAGGCAACAAACAGTGGTAATGCAGCCAGCAATTTGCAAGTGCTAGGTTTAAGGCAGCAGACAGGGTAGGTCTGATAAGTGCAGGAAGAAAAGGGGGGGCTGTATGGGTACAGATACAGACCCCCGTTCAAGGGGTGGCCCGGAGGCAGTGCAGGAGGGTGGCAGGGTGAGCAGGTACCTGGGCCCGAAGGACAGAGGGTGGCCAGGTGCACGGTGCCAAGAGAGAACAGATCAGCACGGGAGAGGGGGAGCGAAGGCAGAAGAAAAGAGGAAGGTCTTGAGGTGCTTCCGGAACCATAGATGGTTCTCCTCAAGTTTTAGATTGGCAGGGAGGCTGTTCTAGAGGGAGGCCCCAGCCGAAGACAGAGATCTACCCCCAGCTCGAAACGACTGACCCTGAGGGAGTTAGAGGTAGAGGAGCGAAGATCTCGAGAGGGGAGTTATTTGTGGAGGGATAGCTGAAGGGATTTTGGACCCAGGCCTCAGAAAGCCTTGTGGACAATGCAGAGGGTTTTGAATGTAATCCTTGCATCGACTGGGAGCAAGTGGAGAGATTTCAGAGCTGGAGAGATACGATCCCAGGGCTTGAGGCCAAGGACAAGTCTTGCAGCCCTGTTCTGGATTAGTTGCAGAGGACGGAGAGTTGAGGCAGGTAGATTTAGAAAGAGGCTGTTACAATAGTCCAAGCTAGAGAGAACCAGAGCTTGGGATACCATGAGCTTCTGGGGGAAGGAGAGGAAAGGCAGAGTACCTCTGAGGAGGTGCAGTCGGAAATTTTACTTTTTAGAGACCTCAGAGATGTGGGCGGAGAAGGAAAGGGTGGAGTCAAAGATGACCCCGAGGTTCTTAGCCTCGCAGGTGGGGGTAGGAGGAGGGCCAAGAGAGGCCGGCCAGAGAGTGAGGGAAATGATGGTGGAGGTTTGCTGATGAGGAGGATCTCCGTCTTGCTGGCATTCAGACAAAGATCATTGGCGGCACACCAATCTTGAATGGAAGTTAGGCAATCAGAGATGAGAGAGAGAGAGGAGGTGGCAGAGGGCAGCATGAAAATGAGTTGCGTGTCGTCAGCGTAGCACTGGAAATTTGAGCAGAAAGTAGCAATGCAGTGGGCGAGAGTTGCCAGGTATTGGTTGAAAAACCAGGGCGATAGGTTAGACCCCTGGGGAACACCACAGGTGGCAAGGAAAATAGATGAAAGGAAGGACCCAAGTTGGACCTGGGAGGGTCGATCTGAGAGGAAAAAGGTCAGCCAGGCCAGAGCCTGATCAGTGATACCCAGGTTTTCACAGAGACGGTTCAGCAGGATGGTATGGTTGACCTTGTCGAAGGCAGAAGAGAGTTCGAGGAGGATGAGGACAGAGGGAATGTTAGAGTCAAGGTTGGAGAGCAGATCTTCACAGATGTTCAGGAGAGCAGTTTCAGTGCTTCTGACAGCTCTGAAGCCAGACTGGTGGTCAGGGACACAGCCAACAGAATTGGAATGAAGGTTAAGCTGAGAGATGGCCAACTTTTCCAGGAGTTTGCCAAGAAAGGGAGTAATGGAAATTGGGTGATAGTTAGCTGGACAAGAAGGATCAGCTGTGGGTTTCTTGAGAAGAGGATGCACAAAGGAGTGCTTCAGAGGGGAGGGGAAGGATCCAGAGGCAAAGGTGTGGTTGCAAAAATCAGCAAGGGCCGGAGCGAGGGTGTCAATGTGGTCCTTGATGGTTTTAGAGGAACAGGGATGAACCTGTTTTGAAGAGGCTTTCATAGATCGGACTTGTCTAGCGACCTCGTCAGGGGTGAAAAGAGGAAAGGACGAGAAGGATGGTGGGAGGGTGGCTAAAGAGGGTCAGCAAGCACAGATGGAGAGGGAAGAGGAGGGGTGTGGGTGGAGAGGGTGGACAAGATGCCCTGGGTTTTTTAAATGAAGTGAGAGGCAAGGGCATTGCAAAGAGCCTGGGAGGCAACAGGAGGGGTAGAGACTGCAACAGGGTTGGCCAGCTCCTTGCAGATTTTAAAGAGTTCGGCCGAGTTGTTAGATGCCACAGAGACACAAGCTTGAATGTGGACTCTCCTCTTGGTGAGGACAGAGAGTCGGTATTGCCTTTGTAGCAGGTGACAGGCCAGTTTGTCAGAGGATGAACAGGAAGTCCTCCATTTCCTCTCAGCTGCCCTACACCTACGTTTAAGTGTAGCTAGGTCAGAGTCATACCAGGGATTGCACTTGGCTTTGGACTTCAAACGGATCCTCATGACAGGGGCAAGAGCATCAAGTGTATCAGAAATTGAAGAGTAGAGCAGAGACAGGGCTGTGTCAGGATGTGAGACAGCCAAAGGTTTGGGGGGGGGAGAAAGTGGCGGCAAAAGGCTCAACTGACACACGCTTCATGGGCCGGATGTCCGAGAAGGTAGGTGGCAGTGTTGGGGTAGGCTTGGCTTGGGGGAAAGAGAGGGAGAAATGAGATGAGAGGAGGGAGTTATCACTCCAGGAGAGAGGAGTGGTCAGAGGGATGGAGAGGGGGAGGTCAGAGGAGATCAAGACATCAAGTGTGTGCCCTGCAGAGTGAGTCGGGCCAGAGGGGAGGATGGACAGGGAGAGGGAGTCGCAGAGGTCACGGAAGAGTACAGAGGAGGAGCAAGGAGAGTCTAAATGTATATTTAGGTCACCAAGGAGGAGTTGTGTGGTAGAGGGCAGGAGGGAGGAGGAGAGGTCTGCCCACTCAGAGAGAAATGAGGGGATTTGACCATGAGGCCGGTAAATGGTAACCACTTTAAGAGAATGGGTAGGTCGAGAGAGAAAGCCTACAGACAAGGCATTCAAAAGAGAAGTAGGTCTGAGTGGGAACGATAGAGGCAGGAATCCACTCAGATCAGGGCTACCCCCCCCCCACCGGTCCGGGAGGATCTGGGTGCTGAGAGGATCTTGTAGCCATCAGGAAGGAGAGTGTCAAAGCTCGTGACAGAGCTGGCCGTGAACCATGTCTCAGTAAGACCAAGGACATCAAGGTCTAGTTCTTGAAGGAGGTGGTAGATGTCAGAGGAGTGTTTGACGGCAGAGCGAGAGTTGAGAGTGGCAATATGAAGAAGGTTGCCAGCCTTAAAGACCTTCCGGGGAGGGGTACAGATCAGAGGTACGCCCTGCGGAAGAGAAAGAGCCCTAGGAGGGGCAGAGGAGGAGGAGGAGGAGGAGAGAGAGGGCAAGGTAGCCAAGACGGGAGAGGAAATTGATGAGGCGAGGGTATTTATGTGTCTGTTTAACGCATTACATTTTTCTGTAGACTCAGGGGTTATCGGTTCCGTCAGTGGGTTTGAACAGTGCTCAACTGCAATGAGCTTTAATCCAGTTGGCAGCTGCCAAGATACTTGATAAGTGGAATGTGGTTTTGGCTTCGATGAGTATAGACCAGCACATACTAGTTGAGTCTTTGAGGGTGATGAGGTCTTCGTTCCTCAGCATTTTATCTGTAACCACAATTTTAACAACGATGTCTGAACCTTTTCCCCAACTACAGCCCCATAACAAATATCATGGGCAGTGCCTCTAAGCTGAAAATATAAAGGGTTGCCCCTAATCTTTTGTTACCGGGGCTTTACTCAAAAAGTGGGGAGCTAAAATCAGAAAAAAACAAGCAAGTGTAAAGCTACACCTCCCTCTTGTGTAGCAACCTTATACCTCCTATAAAGTGTGTGCAGATATGGAACAAATACTGCACTGGGCCTCAACTCCCATTTTCCATAAAAAAAATATATTTGTTTTATTTATAGTCAATAAATACATTCAGTACACAATGACACGATGAACATAATTCTGTCAAATCAAAAATTAAATATAGTACGATGTACAATTAGACAGAAAAATCATCATACTTTTTCACACACAATGTTCAACATGAACAATTATTTCACGAACAAGGTACTGAAAACTCAGTACTCCTTGTTCGTTAAAGTGTACACAATCGATATTGGTCAGAAAGTTCTTCATATTTGATCTATATGGGTATGCGAACACCATCTACCACAATCATTTCTTAGGTATCAATACAGTTTTTTATTGATGTACACAGGTGGTTTCATTTTATTGCTATAACATTTCACAGTGGTTGATGTGTTCATACAGTGCCCAGCGGCTGTGATCCAATACTTTTTCTTTCCGCTTTGTCTAGTTCATAAGTGGATGTTTCTTTCTAGGATATTCTGTCGACTCTGGGTATGTCGTCCCTTTTTATCAAGATTCGTCCCCTGAGATCTTCTTTTAGATGTTAAAGTGGGCCTTCATCAGGACATACAGTTACTTCAAAAACACGACATACCAATCGCTTGACTACCCCTTAATCTTATCTTCCAATTCTGGAACATAATAAACATGGAATAATAGTGAGTGAGGTCTTGCTGGTCTGTATGAATACTAATATTGATACACTTCATTTGTAGAAGCTACTGAATTGAATCTTGTTTAAATTAACAGGGACGTTGGGGGGCGCTGTTGAGCAGCCTGAAAATGGCTGCCTTGCTTCTGTACTCTGTCGCACCCAGCGCCAAATCCGCCATCATCAGTGGTTCTCGTCCCTATCCTGCACTTAAACCCTTCAGCTTGGTTGATGGACTCCCAGGGCTGCATGTTCACCCATTTATGAAGACGATTGGTGCCCTGCAGCCACGCCACGACTGGTCTTCCTGCTCCTCTGCGTGGGCCCTGGTGCATACCCATTCTGCGCCGGGCCTTGCGGGAACCCTGCATGGCCGACGGAGTGCTTCTGCCTGCTGGGGCCGCAGCTGCCGCGCCGGGAAGAGCCGCCTGCAAGACTCTCTTGCTTTGCCTCTGTCCCCCTCTGCCTGCAGGGTGCTGTGTGGCCGGGCCCACCTGCGCTGCGGGGAGCACTCTGCCTACCCCTCTGCTGTGGTGGCTGCTGGGGGCACCGGGGCCGCCTGCTGTTGTGCGTCCTCCTTCACTGCCCTGTGCGCCCACCGGTAGTGCTCCTGCCTTGGGGCAGCCGGGCGCCGGTGCAGTGCTGGCGGGGCGGGCGGCCCGCACCCCATCCTGCCCGAGTGCCTTGGAGATTCAGGACCGGCCGCTGGCTCTGCGGATCTTTACGAGCCTCAGCAGCCCCTCCGCGTCTCCTCCCCGTGCCATACAGAGATCCCCAACACCATCAAGGCAGGTGAGGAGCTGGGGGGGGCCGCTTGCTGAGTTCTCACTGCTCCCCACCTGCCATTTCAGTGTGAATACCTTGCCCCCTGGAGCCCGGGCCTGGCCTGCAAGACACAGCCAGTGGACATTAAGCTGTTCTCCTCCGGCGTCCCCATTTATGCCTGCAATGCGACCTGGTTCCCCGGGGGGGGGGGTCTGGATCCCGCGCATATAGCGCTGCCTGACCACCAGCCCCCCTCATACATCTCCTCCCCACCCATCTACAGGCGGGGAGCGGGGGGCTACCTGCTGTGCCCTTTGTGGCCCACCCCACAGGGAGCTCACCCACACTGCTTCTTACCCCCTCCCGGGCCGGCCCCACACTTCCTCCAACTGCTGACCTTGCACCTGGTGCCTCGACTATTATCTCGCTGTGAAAGTAACAGATACCGCTTCTTTTTCTCCTCACTGCTCCCACACCTGCGCCTACATAGCCACCTTACCTGCGTGAAGCCCTCCGGGCCCTGGCTTTCTGCATCGCCAAGACTGTGCATTACATCTACTGAGCTGTGTGCTTAACCTGGGGCCGGCCCACAACGTTGCGCGTGATCTCTGGAGGGACCTGTGTTGAGCCTCGCACCTTCTCCCCACTGCGCACCCAGGATCCCAGCAGTCCCCTCCTGTCTGACTGTCTGGTCAATTCTGTTTGAGCTCCCCACTGACAGCACCAGCGGACTCATAACAAACCCACCTTGCTCGCCCTTGCCTAACTTCCCCATTCATTCCGCCCTGGCAACTCACCTGATACCAGATGTCTGGCGGGGCCCTCGTCTTTGCATTGGACTAATTACAACAAGGGGCTGATCCCCAACCTCTACACTGCAACCCTGCTACTTTGGCATCTCTCTGGGCCCAGCGCCAGACTCTGTCCCGCTGACCACCGGTGCCCCCTCACACTATAGCTTGCGCCCTGTGCTACCTCTTTCGATCGCAAAGGGGACTTAATTCTCTCAAATAAACATACTGCACCTCTCTGCTTCGCCCTTCACCGCAATCTGCCCACAGCATGTTGAACAGGTCACAAGGTGCCAACAAGGTTGGAGCCATAGACAAGTACACCAAACCAACACCCAGAGCTGAGATGCCAGGCTCCTCCACGAACCCCGATGACACAGACCCGCCGTCAGACCCCCCTCAACCTGATCTGACGGCGATGATGGAATCCATGGCAAAAAACTTTGCCTCATTCCACGAGAAGCTTGACGAAATCATTGCCAATGTGGCCTCTTTGAGAACTAAGCTGAACCAACATGGTACTCGGATAACCGAGGCGGAAACCAGGATTGGGCCAATGAGGACAGGGTGCTTGCCTTACAGAATACGGTCATGGAGCTGGTGCGCGATATGAAACACGTCAAGGCTAAGTGTGACAACTTGGAGTCTAGATCACGGATGAACAACATCTGTATTATAGGTGTTCCGGAGTCGGCTCTCACAGGCAGGATGGAACTAGCGGTCGAAAACCTCCTCAAAAACCTCCTTGACAACCCCCAACTTTCCCTGTTCTTCACAGTTGAGCACGTGCACCGTGCCCTGGCCCCCCGCCCCCAACCGGGTGACTTTCTCAGACCGATAATTGCTAAGATCCTCAGCTATAGAGACAGAGACCTCATACTATGGCTAGCTCGTGAGAAAGGAGAATTAAGGCTCGAATCACAAACCATCAGAATCTTCCCAGACTTCTCTGTGGGAGTCCAGATGGAGCATAACAGTTTAATGGAGTGAAGAAGATGCTTGGGGAAAGGAGGATCGAATATACAATGCTTTTCCGCGCCTGCTTGAAATTTACTCATCGCAACAAACTCTACTTTTTTACGTCCCCGACGAAGCAGTGAAGTTCATCGAATCCCAGATCCCGCTCGGAGAGGCAGCTGACGAACCAATGATCAATGACTAGGGCGGCCAGTACCTACTATCAGCAGTGAGGCCCTTCGGTTGATAACATGATTACTGTCAAAAGACCCTCCTTCCTCCTCATCTGTCATCATGGCACACAAACGCAACTCGATATCCTGTTGGCAGCGGCGTTCGGGCTTGGGGATGGTGGCACCCCGGCTCCCACTGCCACAACTATACTCTTTAGGGGTTGCCTCCGCCTCCTGACTCGCCTCCGGGCCCTCACTGCTATTCATGTCGCAGCTACCATGAGTTCACCCCTTGTCTGTTTTCATGCATCATAATGTTACGCTGTTCGCAATCTTGATGTAGCTTACCGTTGAATGTACTGCAGTGCCTCGGCACCACACAATTTGCTAAAGTTGGGTACACGGCAGCGGCGACCCCCACTGCAGCTGCAAGGCTCACTCTGGCAGTTTGCTATCAGTTATGCCCCTGTTGGGCAGGTGGTGCCTAGTTGTAATTGGCACGCTTGCGCACAATGGTTGGGTGGGTCACTATACACTGCTAGTTGGAGGAGGGCAGTGAGGGTGGGGGGCACAGTTGGGGGATGTTACATCAAAAATTGTGAGAAGGCAGTGGCTGTGGCTACTGAGAGGCAAGACGATGCAGCAGCAATACATGTACCACTGGAAGGTGGCAGATTTCACTGTTGGGATGTTCCATAGTGCCACATTATGACCATTAAACTAATGACATGGAACGTTCGGGGATTAAGCAACTTCACTAAAGCCCATAGGATAACTGCATATGCCCAGAGACACAGTATTAAAATACTTCTCCTTCAAGAAACACATGTCCTTGGGCACCTCGCACCAACTTGGGGTCCCACCAGGTTGTACACCAAATACTCCACGCAGTCCAGGAGTGTTGACCCTGGTCCACAAGTCAGTTGAATTTTCACTGCGCACTAGCTACATAGACTCAGGGGGCAGATATGTTATTTTACACTGTCTTCTAGCCAACACAAAATATCTACTAGTGAACACATGCACCCCAAATATTGATGCCCCTGAATTCTCTGACAAAGTAACTACCCTACTCATGAAATATATCAGTATCTCAATCATATGGGGGGTGAGACATGAATTTGATCCTTAACGTTTTGGACAGATCTGGTACCACTAGCAGAGCCATGTCCCGGGCCGCCAAACCCTTATGTACACATATGGACACACTGGACCTACGGAATGCCTGGAGAGCACTCACACAGGCGAGTGAGTACACCTTTTACTCTTCGGTACATGACAGCCTATCTAGAATAGACTTGATCCTCAAAACGGCTGAATTAATGGGTAAGACCACAGACATACAGATATTGGCATGCACACGCTCAGACCACTCCCTGGTGACGCTGAGGATCCGGCTCAAGCCTGGCCCACCCACTCCATCCACCTGGCGCTTTAAATCAGAGGCACTGTGAGATATAGTTTTGAAGGCCGAGGTCCTAGCCGACATTAACACCTTTTTTGACTGCAACAAGCGACACGATACTCCTGATGGGACCCGGTGGGAGGCTTTTAAAGTCTTTATCAGAGGGATGTGCATCTCCAGGGAATCCGGGGTGCTTAAGGACATACAAAACAGCCTACAATGCTCCGAAACCAAGCTTAAAGACCTAGAGCGGGAATACACCTCTGCGCCTTCCCCAGCCAATCTAGCGCAGATAAGACTGGAGCTAGAAATCTTCGAATCTCACGCTCTTAGGGAGATGCAATACTATGCTCGTCCCCTGGCTGCGCGGAAGTACGGCGAGGGTGACAGACCGGGACAGACCCTGGCCAGGCTGGCCCGCATGGAAGGGGGTAAAACCTGCATCGATAACATTAGGGACGCGAGTGGGGCCCAGCATTGGTCAGACCTGCATATAATGGAGACCTTTCCAGACTTCTATGCAGCCTTGTACGCTCCCCAGCGCGAACACAGCCTCCACGACATAAACTTACTACTCGACCAAATCCCTATGACCTACGTCTCCCAAGCCACCAGAGAGCAGCTGGACGCCCCGATCGCCCTTGAAGAGATTACTGAGGTTATTTCTACCCTCCCGAAGGGCAAAGCCCCTGGCCCGGACGGACTCATCTCAGAATTTTACCAGGAACATGTTGCCATTCTAGCCCCGAGATTACACGAAGTATGGACCGAATCGCTCTGCCTAGGTACCCTGCCCCAATCCCTGCATTAAGCCCTTATAACCGTGCTCCTTAAGCCGGGTAAGCCTCTTGATGAATGTGGTTCCTATAGACCCCTCTCACTCAAACACAGATACTAAAATATTTGCCAAGGCATTAGCCAACAGATTCCTCCCTATAATGTCGCATCTGGTCCACCCTGA
Organism: Ambystoma mexicanum; assembly: GCF_040938575.1. Taxonomy (NCBI): domain Eukaryota; kingdom Metazoa; phylum Chordata; class Amphibia; order Caudata; family Ambystomatidae; genus Ambystoma; species Ambystoma mexicanum. Next base: position 970,620,606 of record NC_090934.1, read on the forward strand.
CCAAAGTGGATTCGTCCCCAGCCGTTCTACAGCTCTACAGCTCTACATCTGTCGACTGTTTAATGTCATGTCCAGAATCGATACGAATGCTAATGCAGTTGCAGTCACCATGGATGCCCAAAAGGCATTTGAAATGGTGTCCTGGCAATGTATGTGGGCAGTGCTACAGAAAATGGGAATTGGCCCACTTATGCTATCCTACATTAAACTGCTATATACAAATCCTGTGGCTAGAGTCTTAGTCAACTCTCTGACATTGTTGCCCTTCACGCTCCATAGGGGTACACGCCAGGGCTGCCCGTTCTCCCCAATCTTATTTGCGCTAGCAATTAAGACCAAGGCTGACAACGTCAGAGATAAACACACCGGCAAGGGTATAGGGCTGCATGACACACTGGAAATAATATCATTATACGCTGACAACGTACTCTTGTACATCAGAGACCCTTCTGTACATTTAGACCCGATCATCCAAGATAACAAAAATTGGCACGTTTTTGGGTTTTACCACAAACTATTCCAAGTCCGAAATATTCCCCCCTCCCCCCCAACTACTGCAACCCCACGTCCAGCCTGTGAGTTCCGCCTTTGTTGGTCTCCTGGAGGCATCAGATATCTTGGGGTCCGGTATCCCTACTTAAATCCTCCTTACTGGCCGATAATTACACTTCTACTGCGCAACTATTAGAGTCCAAGCTATCTTGGTGACACAACCTCCCACTCCCTTTATCGGGCAGGCTGTCATTAATCAAAATGATAATAGTCCCCAAGCTTCTCTATATTTTTGTGAATGTCCCGCTATGGCCCGGGAAACAATACGTCTCCAACTTGCACTCCGTATGCGCCCAATTCTTGTGGCACTCCGGCTCAGTCTGCAAGAATGGCAACATATGACCTTACCCTATGAGAGAGGGGGCTTTAGTGCCCCTGACTTTACTCAGTATTGGATTGCCGCATAAGCCCAACATGCCACACATTGGTATAACCACCAGGATCCACCCCCCCACGTGAAACTCGAGAACCTGGCAAGTGAGGAGGTGAACATTATGTCCCTAATTCTCTATTGCTCATGCCGCGCTGATGACCCAGCTGACCCCGTGGCCGCCACAACCATGGCGTGGAAACGACTGTTGCAGCCTCACCCCGAACATCACCCATACTATAAATGGCTACCTATCTGGCACTTTCCGTGCCTCGACCCCACACACGACAAACTCCTTATGCATCACTGGCTTGACCTGGGATATCGAGCGCTATCTGATCTATATCCCGAAGGGAAATTCATCACCCCGCAGACATGGCGACCTGGCCACTCCGGTTCAGCTCTTGAGCTGCTACAATACTTTAGACTCAGAGCGGCAGTCCGTGCTATGTGGCGCTCTTACCCTGATGAACCCCCCCCCACTCACCTGAGATCTACTACATATTCAATTCAGCCAACGGGAGGGGCATAACATTCTCGCTTTACAAAATGCAGATGGCAAAGGCGGCAGATGCACCCCAGACACCACGAGACACATGGAGCACCAAACTGGGCTTGTCAATCACAGACGCCAAGTGAGGCGATATGTGCATACACACACGCAGGGTCTCACTTAATTCCAGATTTAGATGCATGCAATACAAAATGCTTAACCGGCTATGCTACACACCCCACAGGGTGGGGAAATTTGCCCAGAACCAGTCCCATGCTTGCCCAAGGTGCAGGTCTAGAGAGGCTAACCATACCCACATGTTTTGGTCCTGTAGTGCGCTTGTCCCATTTTGGGAAGCAGTCACCGAAGCCCTATCGGAGATAGTGGGGATCCGGGTCGGCCCGGACCCCTTGCTATACTGTTTGGGATGTGGGAAGGAGCTGAGATGAAGAAAGTGTCCAAGTTTTTGAACATTGGGGCTATGGTAGCCAAAAAATATGCAAATTAGAATGCTGGAAGCGACGGTCCCCCCCCCACCCCTCCTTCGAGATGTGGCTGAAAGCCCTTACCTGGACTCAAATGTGCGATGAAGATTATATCAATTCCTTCCCCATGAACTCCCGCCCAAAAAATGTGTGGACAGATTTCTGTAGCTATTTGAACAGTAAAGATGACATTGAACTGCTTTCTTCTCCCATGTCGGATGCACAACCTGAACCAGAACTTCGAACTAAGTAAAGGCTACTGGGCTGCAAATCCATTTTCCTCTGTATACCCCTGTACGTGTCATGCTATATTAATCCCAAACATGTACCGTTATTAGCTAATCTGCTGTATTATGTGCCTGCTACTGTTCCTTGCCAATAAAGAAAAGTTTTTAAAAAAATACACAGGGACGCTGGGAGATTTCTTTTTCGTAATAGTTCTTCAAAGTTTCATAGCATTTCTCAGAACAATTATCTTCGTAGGATGGATCCTACGAGGATGACATATTGGTTTTATCTTCACTTTATATGTCTTACATGATTACTTAGTTCTGTATATTAAACTTATAAAGGCTACTACTGACCTTGTTTTCTATTATTATTTCTAGTTCCTGGTGATCTAATTACTTTTCTTTTTTGTGCTGTAGGTTCACACTTTCATGGAGTTACTTATGATGTAGTCTCGGAATACCCGACTTCATTTGATGGAGCCTATGGAAAATACATAATCGTATATTTTCTGCAATAGTGCCTAGTCATATATTTTAAGCATTTTAAAACTACTACTGAACTTTACGCTCAGGTTAATTGTTGTGCGCCTTGTATACTTATTTTTTTCAACTTGGTTTAATACTTGATTCATAGAATCTGCAAGACAGGGCCAATATAGATTACGCATGTCAGTCAATGTTTTTTTTATCCGAACTAATAGTCAGAGATACTCAATTTTTCAAAGTTTGTCATTTTCTCCACTCATATTTTTTATACCAATTTTTCCTGGTGCTCAAGAATGCGCGCAACCTGATTTCTTTGAAGTGGACCTATATGTATGCACGCCGCTTATAGTGCTATTCATTATGCAACAGTGGTCCAATTACCTTTGCTGTAACGCGAAACAACAATGCACTAACCCGCCCTTACATGGGGCTCTTATTAGTGTATTGATTGTTTTAAACAGCCTTGCTGTTCTGGCCTGGGACTATGCATGCAAAGCTGCTTATAGTGCTAGTCATTAAGCAACAGTGGTCCAATTACCTTTGCTGTAACGCGAAACAACAATGCACTTGCCCGCCCTTCCATGGGCTTTTATTATTGCATTGCAAAATGCACTGCTTTTGTCTGGTGCGAGCACACCGAGTCCGCGGTGTAGCACTTACTTGGTTTGCTGATGGTGGTCATTTTCATAACGCTGTCCTCGTCCACGAGATGCTCTGTACCCCTGTACCACGTACTGTTATGGCAAACTCGACTGGCTCTTCTCAATTAAGACGCCACAGCGGTCGTGGGATGTTTTTATGTTCATTACAACTGAGTGGACTACCCTCATCAATGTTTGAGGGCTGCCATCTTAACATATATTACAACAAATAATGTGTGCCATTCCAATCAGCTACGAAAGAACATTATTATAATATACTAGTAGATAACTATTTCTAGAATAAATCATTAAAAAATAAATCATGTTTGTTCTTGAAAAATATATATAATATTCTGGACTCACTTTATGAATCTTAAGCCATCACTATATGGTGACAGTATCCATGTTCTGCATCTCTAACTATTGAGCGCACTTGCTCATTTACAATATATACACAAAATGAATACGTTGTTTATATTGTTAATATGGGTTTATCCTGCCTTCTTCAGTGTGTAGGCACTGGCCATCTTAGCATGTATTTATTTTCGAGCAGGTCATATTACTATGTCATAATGTACATAATACAGATGTTTAATGCCCTTCTGATCAACTTCAGACATCCATTACTACAATCTAGCAGTGCATACACATTTCTAATCTAATTCATTGCTTATGCTATTGCACGCTTGTCATTAGCGGATAATGTTCTAAATCCATTTAGTGATTCTTGTAAGCTATCACTGGATATTTGAGGTATATATACATCATGCCTCTCAGGCCTCTCCCATGATTTCCTTCAGTTGCTGTTGAACATCACGCATGTTAAGGTAAAAATAGTTACCGTCAGATCCATTTCCGCCTCCAATATGGAGCGTGACAATTGCCTTCTTCGGCAAAGGCTGACCTTGAGCCTTTTGCAGAATCATAGAATTCTCAAAAGTCAAGCCTTCAAGGGGCGTGGCTAGCCAGGCAAGATGTGAGCATTACCTCTGAGCTCCGGGCCCTGGTGGGGCCTGCTTCTTCTCTCTGACGACTTAATCAGGGTTAGGACATCTTTTCCAAACACCTCATATCTCTATGGTCCTGTGCATCCAATGGGAGCATTTCCAAGACTTCTCTAAGGTAAGGGACGCTCCCATCAGCAGAATACCTGTACCCGGATGGCCTGTCCTGCAACTTGATGTTTCCTCAAGGTGGTCTCTCAGATCCAGGGCTAAAAACAGTTACAGCGACTGGCACTGCATATAATGCCTGGGCAAGCAATCTTACCATATTCTGAGTTAGAAGGCTTGCATCACAGGCACTTACTAAGACTCCATTGTAGGTGGAGTTAACTGTACCAGTATCACACGTCCTGCGCAAGCTCCAGTCTCACCTACTTGATCTGAGTAAGCTCTGAACTTGACTGCTGGAGAGACCTGTGGCATTGTGGGATTTTCTGTAGCACCTAGGGCAATCCCATGCATTGGAGCTTGATTGCATCTCCCATCTTGGCACAAGAGTAGCTATCTGCGGCCCACTCCAACTACTAGATGGCTACTCACCAAGTGCAGGGGACATTCTCTCATGAGGGGGATAGACAAAACCCCCCTTAAGGAAAACTGCAAAACTTCAAATAAGGAGATTGGAGATGAGCTGCAGTCTTGGGAAACAAATAAGAAGGATGGGCCAGGTATGGCTCTGCAGAACCAACTTGAAGATGCCGAACTCTGTGGTGTTGATCCTGCGACAAAAGCAGGAATTTGAGAACTACGCTTGCTAGTACAGGAGCAAATGTGGAGAGTTTAAGTGAGCATTACATCTGGTGATATTTGTCACTTCATTTGACTGTAGACCTTGGCTTTTCAATAGTGGGATTTCATTTTGCATGCCCCTTCCAATATAGCAGTGGAGGATGCACTCTTCTTTTCTGATGTTGGACCTACGGCTCTAAGCCCTGTTGTGATTGACTTCCCAGGACCTTTGGGGTACGAATACTCTTTGCGTTATTCTTGCCTAGGAGTTGCAGGGACTCCCACTAACTGCGAGTGAAGACCAAGATGGGTGGCTCTGCTTCAGAGTGTGGAGCGTTGTCCTCGAGCCTGTTGTAGTCTGCTTCGCCAACAATTTAGAGCTTGTGTTTGGGAACTGTGGAGGCTGCCTCCATGTGTGCATCAACCTTTGTGGAAACAGTGAAATGTTGATGATACTTAAAGTATGGATAATGTGATGCAGAAAACAGCGCTTTGACACGGTGCCCAAAACATTGAACTTTAAGGTAATTTGCATTGACGAACACTCATTACGCGAGTACCCCCTGAAATCGCATGGAAAATTGATTTAGCCCTCACTGCGAGATTGATAATTTTTTAGGCTAGATGAACATCTTTCAGATGCGCTCTGGCAGCCATGTGCAGAACCTCATTACATTTCCTTATACATTGACAAGCTGAGGTGCTTTTGAAGCCTCTTTGATTGCTCCAATTGTGAGAACGTGCTAGCTGCAGACACGTGGAAGCGTAAATAACAATAAGCACAAATGTCCATAAACGGACCAGAATTTCACTCTAAGCAATCAGAAATTGTCAAGTATATACAGAAACCAACTGCAAAATCTGAAAAATTACCTACATGGTTTGTTTCTTTCTTTAGTTGTAGCATGCGCCAGAACTGAGGGTATCAGGGCGCGAGAGCAAGAATATTTTAGGCTGACATGGTTACACAGTCAAAAATTCAGGTTAATTCTAATACAGCAGGTAGTACATATACATTACAAGTAAACAGTCACAATAGAAGGTCAGGGTCCAATTTGGTTGCTACGTCAATTAACTGGTAAAGCTAGACTACGCTCATTTTCTTTAAGCCACTTCATAATATTTAATCTAAAGTGTGGGTATGATGGTCAGTCCATAAGGTGAGTGGGAGGGAGTTCCAGAGTTGAGCAGGTTTGGCAGGGAAGCTGTTCCCTCCGGTTGTAGTCTTTTTGAAAGGGGGAACTGACAGGCAGTTCGTATAGGCTGCTCTTGTAGGTCTGGATGTGACTCTTCTTTTAAATCTCTCTGTTAGGTAGCTTGGTGCTAAGTTATTGAGGCATTTGAATGTTAGAGATGCAGTTTTAAGTTTAATTTTGTGAACTGTGGAGAGCCAGTTGGATTGCCTTCTAGTTGTCGATATATGTTCTCTTTTAGGGATTCCTAGTGCCGCTCCAAGGGCATTATTTTGCAGTATTTGGATTTTCTGAGTAATATATTTATTAGACCCCAAATAGAGAGCGTTAAAATAATCCAGTTTGGACAGTACAAGTGCTCTTGCCAGCGTGGTGCAACTGATTGTAGAAAGTTAATGTCTAGCTGATCTGATCAGCTTACAAGTATAGGCTGTGGATGATGCCATACCGTTCACTTGTTTTGCCAGGGTGAGACTAGAGTCGAGGTAAAAACCTAGTGTTTTTACCTCCTTAGCAACTTTGATTATGTGCCCGTCTATGACAAAGGTTGTGTAGTTTTGGTTAAGTTTCTTAATGTTATGTGTAGTCCCCAGTATGAGGAGTTCAGTTTTGTCATCATTCAGGCATAGACCATGAAGCGCCATCCATGCCTGGATGATGAGGTATATCTTATTCACCAAGGCCAAATCCGGTTTGTAATCCCCAGAAAGTGGGATGAGAATCTGGGTGTCATCTGCATAGTTAGTTTAGGTTGACACAGAGTAGGTCCAAATCATCAAACAGGGGCTTAGTAAAAATGTTATACATGGTAGGGGAGACGCATGATCCCTGGGGTACACCGCACGTAATGGGAGCACGGTCTGCAGCTACAGAGGTAGAGAAGACCCTCATGGTTCTCTCGCTTAGAAATTAGTTAATCCATGCTATAGCTTGGGGCGAGAAGTGTGCCGCTGATTCTAGATGGTTACAGAGCACTTTGTGATCCACCAAGTCAAATGCTGCTGAGAGATCCAGAAGGAGAAGTAGGGACGTTTTTCCTTGGTCTCTCAGCTCGTCGACCCCGGCCTCGAGATCAATAAGTGCTGTTTCAGTACCGTGCTGTGGTCTGAAACCTGATTGCCAGGTGCCTAGGAATTGGTGCAGCTCCAGGGATTTCTGAATCTGTAAATATGCCACTCTATCTAAAATCTTTAGTAGGAATGGCACCGTGGTGATGGGCCTACAATTTGTGGGTATAGCCGGGTCCAGTAACTGCTTCTTAAGGACGGGGAGGACCCATGATTCCTTAAGATTGCTCGGTATATTACCTGAGGAGAATGAAGAGTTGGTAGGTTTAGAGATAAATGGTGATAAGTCTCTAGCAGCGTCTTTTATTATTTGAGCCGGGCAGTTATCACCTCGACAATTACAAGGTTTACGTGATAAGATTATTTTTTCGACCTCCAGTATGGAGACTTTGGTGAAGTTAAATCTTTGTTCTGGTTTGGCAGTAGTACGTGGTTTGTCAATTTGGGTGGTTGTAGGAGGTATGTTTAGTTTTTTCTTATCCATTTTAACTTGGAGGGTGGCAATTTTGTCACTAAGGGCCTTCTGAATGTTAGAACACCATGGGCCTCATTACAACCTGCCAGTCCGGGACCGTGCAAAATCCGTGATGGCGGTAAAAACGTTTCCGTGTCCGCAAGGGTGCGGAAAAACCGCACGATTACACGCTGTCGGTCGCGCGCACCACACGGACTCGGAAACGTTGTTACCGCCGTCACGGAATACCCCACGGAAATGGAAATAACGAAGCCACAAGTGGCGCAAAACCCGTTTCCGCCTCCGCCGCCACGGACACGGAACCGGAAATACCATGATCGCCAAAACAGGAAACAGAGAGGCGGCCATCATATAAAAGCACAATCCATTGCCATCCAGAGCCAGCACAAGCACAATCCTGACTCTGAGAAGCCAAAAGGGACCACCAGCATGTCTGCCAGGATTCCTGCTCAGAGGCAGCGCAAACAGCGCTTCAGCGAGGCGGAGCTAACCGTCTTGGTGGAGCACATTGTGGACAATGCTGAGATGCTGTTCAGCGCCGACCAACGGCGTGCCACACAGCAGCGGAGGAAGGAGGTGTGGGCCGAAGCTGCACGCAAGTGCACCGCTGTGGGCGTGGCAGTGAGGAGCGTGAAGGACTGCCACAAGCGTTGGGACGACCTGAGGCTGAGGGTACGCAACCTCATTTCCACGCACCGCCAACGCAGCAGTGGGACAGGCGGAGGACCCCCTTCCCCACTGAGGCTGCAAGCATGGGAGGAGCGTTGCAGCAGCGTCCTCCACCTAGAGGGAATCCATGGGATTGGGCAGGCTGAGGCAGGAGTGAGCCCACCTGCAGATGCCGGTAAGTGCCCAAACATGAATGCCACATGTAAATATGCAGTTGTGAGTACTGGGCCAAAGGACCCATTAACAACCCCCCCCCCCAGGCAGTGCATGTGTGGGCCAAAGGACCCATTAACAACCCCCCCCCCCCAGGCAGTGCATGTGTGGGCCAAAGGACCCATTATGATCCGTATGGCAACCAATATCACTGAATGCAGACACCAGCAATCAGATGCATGTGACTAACACTATTCAATGTACAATCTTAATGACGCATGTGATGCACCCATCTGCCACCACAACAACACTAATTGCATGCCCTTTGTGTCCCCACAGCCGTTTCAAGTGACAGTGATACTGCACAACAGGCCAGCCAATCAGCATCGGCAAGTACACTAGCCACCGCCACCACACAGGAGGATGCTGCCGGCAGTCCTGCACCTCTGGCCACATTACCAGCCACCACAGATGTGCATCACACCACCACCACCACCAACATCCCCACCATCTCCACACTGGCTGAGTCCAGACAGGTGCCACAGGAACCTATCATGGCCACCCAACAAAACACCGAAGGCAGCAGCACTGCAGAGGGGGCGGCCTGCAGTGATAACAGTGCCCCGCAAGAGCACTCGGAAACAGGGCCACAGGGGGAGATGCCCACATTGGAAGACCTGGGCTCCTTCCATGAGCTGGGGTTCAGCCCCACTTCACTGGGGAGTCCCATGAGGTCGCCCACCCCATCCATGGCCGAACTGAATGCCCGCATGCAGCGGATGGAGGACCAGCAGGCTACCCTCACCCAGCTGGTGGAGAGGCAGCTAGAGGAATCCAGGCTGCAGAGGGAGAGCTACAGCGCCTCAGTGCGTCGCCTGTCGAGGTCCATTGGACGCTTTGCGAGCACCATAGTGACCCTTGCACGCCATGTGCGGGAGGGCAATGACCACACCTCCAGGCTTGTGGAGGCCATGTTGGTTGGCCAACAGGCAAATCTGGCACGGATGCCCTCAATCCCTGATTCTGGCCAATCAAACACTACCACCCCATCCAGCTCCACTACTGCCAGTCCAAGGAGGCGCTCGAGTAGGCTAACGGGTCCCTTGGGCAAGGTTGCACAGAAGCGCACACGGAAGTGATGGCATGTGTGTAGGGCAGTGCAGGACACATGTGGACTACAAGGGTGTGAGAGGGGTGGTCACGTTTGGGTGGTGGGGTAGGTAGTTTTGGGGGTTTGGACAATGGGCTCTGGGTGGGGGTGGGCACGTTTGGGTGGTGGGTGGCCCCGGGTGTACAGCTTCCCTAACCAATGCACCTTCTTCCCTGTTGTTATTACATCAATACATCACCATTTCAAATCAAGACATACATGTGTGGACATTGATCATTTATTTTGCAGTGCAACTATTAATTCATTGTCGTCACCATGTTTGTGCATTACTGTGAATGTGCTGTGACTCAAAAGTAAATGCGAATCAGGGCATCCCGTGCTCTCTGGCCATCATGTGCACCCCCAGGGGGAGGCGGTGCCATCCCATCCCCATCTCCATCTCCATCCCCATCCCCATCTCCATCCCCATCTCCATCCCCATCCCCATCCCCATCCCCATCCCCATCTTCCTCATCTGCGTCTGGTGGCATTGGGATGTTCCTGCGCAGGCATATATTGTGCAGCATGGCACATACCAGCGTGATTTTGCCCGTCTTCACTGGGCTGTACAGCAGTGATCCGCCAGATCTGCTCAGACAGCGGAAACGGGCCTTCAGCAGTCCAAATGTCCTCTCAATCATTCCACGTGTGCGGATATGTGCCCTATTGTATGCCTCTTCATGCCTGTTCCTTGGTCTCCGTACAGGTGTCATCAACCATGGCGTGAGTGCATATCCCGCATCACCTACATGGGATGTAGATGGGGGAACATGTCAGTGTTTGTGGCATCATGTCCTCATCTGCTGCTGTGCATTCTTGTATCATCATTCATTCATGCATATGAACCATGCAGTGTCTGGAGGTATGTTTTGGCCATCACGAGGAATGTCGCTGACTGCATATGGGCCTACACATTAACTTGCATGTTTGCTGTGCCCTGCGGGTGACATTTGATTGTGTGCATGTCATGGTGCAGTGCTGTCCACACATGGCAGAGTGACTTCACTGTACGGAAGTAGTAAATACTCGTCGTATCATTTACACGCCTCTCGTGCTTTTTGGGGCAGTGTTTCAATTGAGGGTGGGTGTCTGCAGTGGCACAGGGTTCATGGGACAGTGACGGGATTGGCTGTGGCAGTGTGTGCACGGGCACATTGTGGTGCCCTGTCATGTCTTCCTTCATGATGTTTGGCATCCGCTGTGTATTTGGTAGATGGAAGGGGGGTGATGCATGTGCGGTCACAGCGGCACACTCACAATGCTCATTGCCTGGACACACACACACCACTCCGACAGGGTTGTAGCATCGTCAGCTGTACTCACCCAATAGCCACGTGCTTTGTCCGGCATAGCGTTCCATGTACCGTGGCAACGTGGAATTCCGCAGTACCATTGAGTCATGTGATGAGCCTGGGAAACGTGCGCAGCAGTGTGTAATCAGTTGCATGGCATCACAAACCATCTGGACATTCAAGGAGTGATACTGTTTCCTATTGCGGAACACCGCCTCAATTGCATGTGGTACTGTCAGCTCGACGTGGGTGCAGTCAACTGCGCCTATGCAATTTGGCATGCCTGCTATGGCATGGAAGGCCAACTTGGTGGCAATGACCCCGGGGAGGGTGCGGGGTAGGGCTATGTGTTCCGACACATGGCGCAACATGGCATCCAGTACCTGTACCAGGACTTTTGAGAAACACGGTTGTGATATGCCGTGCAGCTCACCAACCGTGTGTTGATAGGTGCCAGTGCCAAGGAAATGCAGAACTGAGACAACCTTCAAGAGGGGGGGGATGGCAGTGGGGGTGTCAATTAGGCTGCTGATGTTGTCCTCAATCATGGCGGTGATGTGCAGGATTGTTGCACGGTCCAGCCGGTATAGGGTGTGGATCTGTCCTGGGGTGAGGTTCCAGGGTGAGGCCCTGATGCGTGGTATTGGTGGCTGGCGGCGGGGTCGGGCTGGCTGGGCAATGGGGTTTGCCATAGCTGCAGGGTTGGCTGGTTGCCGCCTGCGCCTCCTCCGCCTACGCCTCCTCCTCTGCGCCATTGCTGCCACCATGTGCAGTACTGCCTGTTGGTTGAGTAGGCCCAGTCCCAGTGCTACTAGCCCTGCTGCCTGCATGGTTCTGTGTTGTGTTGGGCTGGGTGTGGCCCTTTTGTAGGCTCCCAGTGGCCTGCTAGGTCCAGCTGGGCTGATTTGGTGCACCTGTGCCCTGATTCAGTTCAGCCGGCAGTGTATAACGCCATGTTCGCGGTGGCGGCGGTTCCGCCACCGTGATCACGGTATTTCCGCCATTTTTTTCCCGGTATTTCCGTGTCCGCGCTAGTTGTGATGCTCACGGTGTTTCGTGTTGCCGGTAACGGAGGGGTTTCCGTGCAGGCGGAATTAAGGGGAACCCTATTTCCGCGGTGGCGGTTTAGGGTGGTGCTATTACCGGGGCCGCGGGTCATGATTGCGCGGACATGCAAACGGTGCCGGTATGGTTTTACCGGCAGTGTTAATTCCGGACCGGAGTACTTGTAATGAGGCCCCATGTCTTATTTTTGACACAGTTATCAGGTACCAGGATAGGGTTCTCCAACTCCTTTAGTATTGTAAAGAGCTCCTTGGTTCCTGATTTGGCATGCAATATTCTATTCAACAAAAACCCAAGGGTGGGTATCTCTACTACACTGGCACTCTGCGGTAGAGCAGATATATAGAACAATAGCAGTGCCAGATGGATCTACTATTGCAATATTCTATTGTCAAAGCTGTCTTTTTTAGCTCGCTTTATTTCTTTTTTATTTTTTTGTAGAGATGTTAGTAAGGGTAGCTTTATTCGCCTCTGAAGGTACTAGTCTCCAAGTGGATTCACACTTGTTTTTTTCTTTTGTTAGTGATTTTAGGAATGGGGTAAACCAGGCATTTAGATGTGCTCTAGGTTTGCCGTTTCTCATTTTTAGTGGGGCGATAGTATCCAAGACAGTGGCCATGACTGTGTTAAATTCATCAACTAGTGATGAGGGATCTAGTGTGTCCGGCAGCGAGTTTAGGGTAGGTAGAATAAGCAGTAATAACCTATCTGTAGTTATGTTTTTTTTATTCCTTGTTAGCGTGGGGGGTGCTAGAGTATTATTTTGGGGTTGGAGGATTTTAACTTCTATAGAGAAGGCTATGAGAGCGTGATCTGTCCATACTTGTGGACTGATGGAGGTGATAGTTGTGTTGCATTTATGGTCAGCCACCCAGTGAAGTGCGATTCAGGTTCTCTTAGTCTAGGCTCTCCCTCTTTCACAATTGGTTGGGAACGCTTGTATCTGCAGGCGGGCTGGAAAAGCTGGCTGTAAAAGATAGCTGTCACTTTTTGAAGGGGTAGGGCCTCATCACCAGGGTCCCACACCAAGCTCCTGTGGTCCCGCTGATGGCAGCAGAATTGACTTACTGTAGGGGATGGGTGGGTGAGTGTTGTGAAGGAGGGCGAGCCTGAACCAATACAACCTGAATCACCATGAAGGTAATTTTTTATTTCCCTTTCGTCCTGGCTCTCCCTCCTTCGCTACTGGTTGGGACCAGACTAAAAAGCCTTAGAATAAGTAAGGGTGGAGGAGACAGCATGTACGGAATTCAGGAAAACAAGCTTCAGAAAATGTATCCATAGCATAGTGCTTGCAAAAGGCAAGCAGGGTAGCACAGGTAGCCGCTTTACAGATGTCTACAATGGGAACATGCCAGGTGAAGCATAGGGAAGCTGCCTTGGCTCTAGTGGAATGAGCCTGAAGTCTCTGCAAAGTCACAAGCCCTTTCATATCATAAGCCTTGGAAATACAGGAGACAACCCATCTGGTGATGGAAGCTTTTGCTGCCTTATTGCCAGGAGAAGGACACCCGTAATTAATGAAGAGCTGGTCTGCTTTTCTGAACAGAGTTTTTACAACATTTAGGTTATGTGATGTCTCCTCGGCCACGGAAGCATGCGGTCCAGGAAGAAAAGCTCGAAGACTATTTCCTGATTCAAATGAAAATTGGAAACCTCATTTGGTAGAAAGGAGGGGACCGTACGGAGGACTACTTTATCATTATGGAACACTATATAAGGTTCCTTTGAGGAGAGAGCTTGGAGCTTTCCAATCCTTCTAGCTGAAGTAATGGCTACTAAGAATGCTGTTTTCCAAGTTAGAAATTCTAATTCACATGACGCCATAGGCTCCAATGGTTTTTGTATTAGGGCTGACAAAACCATGTTGAGATCCGACTGAGGTGGAGGTTCACGAATAGGGGGATCTCTATAGAAGGCCCTCGAAGTGCCTTCGAATGGCTTTGTTGGAAATAGAGAAAGACTTATGTTCTCTATTCAGGTATGCACCAATAGCCGATAAGTAATATTTGCAAGTGTCTACTTTGACACCAGTGGAAACTAGATAAGATGCGAAGGAGATGACATTATCGATAGAAGCATCTAGAGGGTTAAGGTCTTAGTCCAAGTCTAAGTGACAGAACCTTAACCATTTGATACGATATTGCTTCTTAGTAGAAGCTTTCCTAGAAGCTGACATGATGGTTATATTTTGCTCTGACAAATGTAAGTGGGAGAAGGCTAGTTTTTTAGGAACCAGGCCTTCAAGTTCAGCAATGGCAGGGAGGGATGAAGGACCTGCCCTTTCTGTTGAGTCAAAAGAACCCTCGATGATGGGAGATCTAATCTGTTGAGTCAAAAGAGCCCTCGATGATGGGAGATCTAATTTGGAAGTCCTGCTAACTCCAGGAGGTCTGGAAGCCAAATCTGGCGAGGCCAGAATGGGGCTATGAGAATCATTGTTCGATTGTGTGACATTTTGAATTTGAGCAATATCTTGTGCATCAATGGGAGAGGTGGAAACGCGCAAAGTGCTAGGTTCGGCCAATCCAGATGTACAGCATCTCCCAGGGACTGAAGACCCTTACTTTGCCTTTACGTAAACTGAGGACATAGAGAGTTGTGCTGGTTGGCAAATAGGTCTACTGATGGATGGCTCCACTTCTGAAATATCTTTGCTACTGACGGTTTCTGCTCTCACCCTTTCCCTCCAGATGGGATGCCAACAAGAAAATGTGATTCTGAATGGCCCAATACCAAATCATCTCTGCTAGGAGACACAGGGGAAGGGAATGAGTACCCCCTTCACCACCTTTCGATGAAGTAAGGGAAGACATTATTTCAGAGCGAGAAATATGGCTCTTAGTTCCAGGACATTGATGTGGTCCTTCTTTTCCTGAGAAGACCAAAGACCGGGTGCTGTTAGACTTAGACAATTGTTTCCCCAACCATACTCTGATGAGTGTCTTGTTATAACTAGTTGGTAAAGAAGAGGCTGAAAAGGAGACCCGATTAACAGGTTCTCTGGGGAGTTCCACCAGAGTGGTGAGTACTGAACTTGCTTTGGAATTTGAATTTTCATTTCCTGTGAATGCAACAGCTGGTTCCAGTTACAAACAAGATGCCCCTGGACCGTTCTCATATGGAGCTTTGCAAAGGGAACTAGGTTTATACAGGAGGCCATTAGCCCCAATAGCCTTTGAAACCACCAAGCTGTTTGAATCTGATGGGTATTGAACTTTACAATGGTTTGCTGAATAGCTTACACCCTTTCCAGGGGTGGAAAGGCTCTGTATTGAGTCGTATCTATAACTGCTCCTAGGAATTGGATCCTTTGTGAAGGAATGAGCTTGGATTTTGCCACATTTATGGAAAACCCCAGGTTGAAAAAAGTGTGGCATGTTAAATGCATCTTTTGAAGCAATTCCTCCGGAGAGTGGGCCTTGAGAAGCCAGGAGTCTAGTTAAGGATATAGATGTACTGTCCTTAACCGAAGGTAGGTTGCCACTGACCCCAGAATTGTTGTGAAAACTCTGGGAGCAGAATTGAGCCTGAAGGGAAGACATGTGAACTGGTAATGAGACCTTCCTTTGGTGAACCTCTGGAACTGACTGTGATCTTTGAAGATGGGGATGTGAAAATAAGCATCCTGTAGATCTAAAGATGGCATCCAATCGTTCAGATGAAGAGAGGCTAGAATCTGAGGAATGGTTACCATATGGAAAGTTTTGTATGGTATGCTGTTTATTTGTAAAGCGCCTATACACAAAGCAAGTGTTTCAAAGAGCTCAAGGAGGGAGGGAACAAGGGAAAAAAAACAGTCAATCAGAGCTTTTGAATTTCTGAATGATAGAAGTCTGCTCAGGCAGAGTGAGTGCATGGAACACTTGCATATAATACAATTAACAGTGTAGATAACAGCAAATGGGTCTGACGATTCTGCAGTTGTTCCAAATGCATTGAGGCACCCCCGAGCAAGGAGGGCAGACAAGGGAAAAACAGATAGACGATTTTCAAGGCATGGTAAATTCAGATCATGCAAGTGGGCAGACAGGTGCAGGAGAGGGGATGGGGGAGAAGTGCAGGAGGAGGGGGACCACGTGCACCCAGTCATTCTGAAAGCTGGGGTGAGAGTTGAGAGATGCCGCTCACATGGGTTATTGACAGAGTGCAGACCGCGGATGCAAGTGGAATGGACCGGTGGCAAGTGTAGGTGACTGTCAAGGGTGCCTGGGAACTGCGTGACTATGAGGTCACTTGGTGGCCAGTCAGCAAGCTGAAGCAGAAAGGAGGTGAGAGAGAGGATAGAGCAGAGAGAAAGGTTAGCAGGGTAGAGGGAGAGAGAAGGAGGTGAAGAGGAATGTCTTAAGGAGTTTCCGGAACTTAAGGAGATCAGGCTCAAGACTGAGTGCTGCAGGGAGGCTACTCTAGAGGGAGGCCCCTACAGAGGATAAATATCTCCCTCCAAATCTCTGCTTGGAGAACAGGCTCACTCGCAGAAGGATGGAGGTAGATGAGCAGAGGGCTCGGGAAGGACAGTATTTAGGTAGGCATCATTGCAGATCGGAAGGCCCCAGAAAGCCCTGTGTTCCGTGCAGAGGGTCTTGAACTTGATCCTTGCAGCCACAGGGAGTCAGTGGAGGGATTTCAGCCCTGGGGAGATGCGGTCACCGGGCTTGAGGCCAAAGATAAGTCTTGCGGTTCTGTTCTGGGAGAGTTGCAGAGGGAGCAGAGCAGAGGCAGGGACGTTGAAAAGGGTTGTTGCAGTAGTCCAGCCTTGAGAGAACCAGGGCTCTTGAGACAGTGAGACGCTGGGGGAAGGTGAGAAAAGGAAGAGTACCTCTGAGGAGGTGTAGCTGGTAACTGGAATTTGAGATGTCCGAAATGTGAGTAGAGAAGAAGAGAGTGGAGTCGAAAAGGACCCCAATGTTTTTTGCCTCGCAGGTGGGTGTGGGCGCAGGGCCAAGGGAGCCCGTCCAAAAGGGAGAGTGGGAAAGCGGGAGCAGGAGTCCCATTGCAAACAATGTCAGTCTTACTGCCGGTGAGACAGAGGTCATTTGCAGCACACCATGACTGCATTGCGGACAGACAGTCAGATATGAGTGAGGTAGAGGAGGTGGCTGAGGGTAGCTTGAAGTAGAGTTGCATGTCATCCGCATAACACTAGAAGCTAGGGATGAAAGTGGAAATCACATGTGCCAGGGCAGCCATGTAGACATTGAAGAACCAGGGGGATAGGTTAGAACCCTGTGGAATGCCACAGGTTGAGAAAATGATAGTAGATAGAAAGGACTCCTGGGATAGGCAATCGGAAAGGAAGGAGGTTAACCACACCAGTGCCTACCTGTGATTCCCAGGGTGTCACGGAGACGTGCAATCAGGATGTTGTGGTTTCAAAAGCAGAGGAGAGGTTAAGAAGAATGGGGACAGATGGAGCGTTATTATCGGGATTTGAGAGCAGGTCTTCACGGGTGTTCAGAAGAGAAGTTTCCATGCAGCTGGATGATCTATAGCCAGACTGATGGTCGTGGAAGCAACCAGCATAATCAATGTGGAGAGTGAGCTGAGAGATAGCCAGCTTCTTCAGGAGTTTGCCCAGGAAAGGGGTGATAGAGATAGGGCGGTAGTTCGTCGGAATGGAGGGGTGGGCAGAGGGTTTCTTAAGCAGAGGGTGCACAAGGGAGTGCTTAAGAGAAGTTGGGAACACTCCAGTGACAAAAGAGATATTGCAGTGATCAGCCAAGGCTGGAGCGAGAGAGTCAATGTTGTCCTTAATGGTTTTGGAGGGGGGGGGGTCCATCTCTTTGGATGAAGCCTTCATAGACCAGACTTGTCTGGAGACCTCATCAGGTGTGACGGAAGTGAGAGAAGAGAGAAGTGGTGGAGAGGCCAAGGTAGGCTCCAGCGGTGCTGGTGTAAGATGTGGTGTGGAGGAGAGAGAGGAAAGGATGTCAAGGGTTTTTGCAGCAAAGTGTGCAGCCAGGAACGAGCAAAGGTCCTGGGAGGGTGTGACAGAAGAAGAGGCTACTGCAGTATTGGCCAGTTCCTTTCAGACTTTAAAAAGGTTAGCCATGTTGGTTAATGCAGCGAAGATGCATGCTTGAATAAAGACTCTTTTCTTGGTGTGGATGCAGAGTCGACATTGCCTTTGAAGGAGGCGGCAGGCCAATTTGTGAGAGGGTCCGCCCGACACATTCCATTTCCGCTCAGCTGCCCAACACTTGCGTTTAAGGGCAGCCAGATCTGGATCATACCAAGAGTTGCACTTTTTGGAAGGCTTCAGTCGGACCCTCATGACAGGGGCAAGAGTATCAAGGGTGTTAGAGATAGAGAGATTGAAGTTAGTGAGGGCTGGGTCAGGGTGGGAGTAAGCCGCAGGAGTGGGAGGCAGAGAGTAGGTGGAGGCTAAGGCAGCCGCTGTCACTGTTTTCATGGGTCTGGTGACTTTGAAGCCAAGTGGCTGCACTGGAGGAGAGCTTCAAGTGTGAAAAGAGAGGGGAGGTGTCCATCCAAGAGAGAGAGGGAGTAAGAGGGACAGAGAGAAGGATGTCAGTAGAGATGAAAGCATCCAAAGTGTGGCTGGCTGTGTGTGTGTGGAGCCCGAGGGTAAGATAAACGGGGAGAGAGAATCGCATAGGCTGCAGAAAGGACCTGAGGAGTCAGGCAAGTCCAGATAGATGTTGAGATCACCCAGCAGGAGAAGTTGAGGAGGAGGAAAGTGGAGAGGAGGCCAGGTCAGACCATTCTGAGAGGAAGAGAGTGGACTGTCCTGGTGGCCGATAGAAGGTGGCCATAAGGAGAGAAGATTTAGGAGAGAGTGAGAATCTGCAGACTAGGCACTAGAAGGAGGAGTAGGCCTGAGTAGGAATTTATTTATTAGTATTTACAGAGCGCACAGCAGCCCTGAGGCATCGTGGCACTGTTACAGTGAGGCTTGCTGGTTACATACAGATGCAAACTTAGTTACAGGTGGATACATCGGTATACATACTTGGTTACAGAGTATACATACTTGGTCATGTGAGAGACAACAGTGTTGAGTGACCAGGAGAGAAGGAGGGCAAGCGAGCGTCCGGGAGGTGCACAGGCGTGAGGGCCTGGGGAATATGGGGTTACTTGAAGAGAGTGGTTTTCAAGGATTTGCGGAAGGCTGAGAGGGACGTTTCAGCTCTTAGAGAGCTTGGTAGTGCGTTCCAGAATCTAGGAGCTAAGTAGGGAAATCTGATGCCTCCGGCGTTAGATCTTTTGATGGGAGGGATGCGGCGTTGGTTGGTGTGATGGGTTCTTACTGGGGGTGTGGAGGTGACTTTGTTGATGGTTTCTGATAAGTAGAGTGGGGCAGAGAGACTGAGGCATTTGTGTGTGATTGTGAGAATCTTGAACTCCACTCTTTCTTTGATGGGGAGCCAGTGGGCGGCTCGTCTAATCTGTGTGATGTGGTCTCTTTTGGGGATGCCAAGGGCTGCCCGGAGCGCATTGTTTGTACTATTTGTAGTGTGTTGATGTTTTTTGCTGAGGTGCCTGCAAGGAGAGCGTTACAGTAGTCCAGCTTATCTCCGATCGTTGCTCGGGCAATCGAGAGGCAGTTTTGGCTGGTTAGAAAGGGCTTTATGGCATTTATGAGTTTGGTGGTGTGAGCAGCAGCGGAGGAGATGGCAATGACTGGGCGTGTCATCGAGAGAGTGGAGTCTCGGAGTACTCTTAGGGTTTTTACAGAGGAGACGGGTATGATGGTGTTGTCAATGTTAAAGTTTTGTATTTTTTGTCGAGTTTGGGCAGAATTTCCTTGGGGCCTATGAGGATTATCTCAGTTTTGTCCCCGTAAAGGGATAGACAGTTCGCTGCTATACAGGTTTGGATGGTAGTGTAGATTTGAAGGAGGGCTGCCTTATCTAGGTCGCAGTCGCCAGTGAGGGGAGGTGTAGCTGTGTATCGTTGGCATAATTTGTGTAGGATATGCCGAACATGTCCAGTTTGTCGAAGAGAGGCTTTGTGAATAGGTTGTAGAGGGTCGGGGCAGTGCAGGATCCCTGGGAAACTCCACAGTGGATGGTGGTGGGGTCTGCATTGGCGTGATAGGAGTATACTTTCATGGCTCTGCCCTCCAAGAAGGAGGTTATCTAAGTGGTGGCATGATTAGAGAAGTGGGCTGCGTTCGGTAGATGGGAAGTGAGGATGTTATGATCAACAAGGTCTAACGCAGTGGAGAGGTCTGGGAGTAGTAGGAGGGCTGGTTTGCCACTGTCCATGATCTCCATGATTTGGTTTTTTAGGTCGAGGTGGTCAGATTCTGTGCCATGACCTTTGCGGAAGCCGGATTGTCTCTTGCCTACAAAGGCATTGGACTCTAGGTAATGCTGGATCTGGGTATGGGCAGCTTTATCAAGTATTTTCAGAAGGAAGGGGACAGTGGTTATGGGCCGGTAGTTGTTAGGGCATGTTGGATCTAGAGAGGTTTTTTTTATGAATGGACGGACCCATGCTTCTTTTAAGCTTTCAGGAACAGTTCCTGTGGAGAAGGATGCATTGATAAATGCTGTGATGGAGGGGGATAGTGCGTCGGCGCACTCTTTGATAATGGTTGGCGGACAAATGTCCCCTTTGCAAGAGGATGGTTTGATGTGTTGGATGACGTCAACTGCTTCAGATTCTGTGACAAGAAAGGAGGGTTGGAGTGGGGATGGAGGTATGATTGGGCATACCGTCAGGTTTTGGGTAGAGTTTCTCATTGTGATTGAATTTTATCATGCAGAAGTTTGATTTTATTAAGGAGGGCGGCCAGGATACTAGAGCAATAAGCTTTGTCTTTGATGATTTCATTGGGGCTTGTGGCAGGTGTGATGAGGTCTTTGAATGTGGCAAACATTTCCTTAGATTTGGAATTCGATGTGGAAATGCATTCAGATTTAGCTTTAAAAATAGCTTTTTTCTATGTTGAGTAGATACTTTTGATGTCTATAAGGTTGAGATCATTGCGCGTGGATTGCCAGTTGGCTAGGGCCAGGCGTTTGGAGGACCGTAGGGCAGATAATTTGTCTGTGTATCAGGAATTGGTATGCATAGATTTTTTTTTCTTCGATGGGGGCTATGGCATCAATGGCTTTAGTGAGGGTGTGGGAGTATATGTTAGCGAGGGTGGCAGGATTGTTGGTAAATGGAGGTTTGAGTTCAGGAGTGTCTAGGAGTGGGAGGAGGTTAAGTTTGGTCTGTTTTTTATAACTTCTGACTTTGGCTGGCGGGGCGTATGAGAGTATTTTAGTAGTAGCATCGGTGGGGATAGTGAATTGAATACAAATGTGATCCGTCCATGGCTGGGCAGACATGGTGGTGATGGATGATGAGCAGTTTTGGTCTGCGATCCAATCAATGGTGCGACCTTTACAGTGGGTGGGCTCAGTGACTTTGTGAGTGAATCCTAGGTCGGAGAGCTCTTTAGCTAGTGCTGTGGCTGCTTTGTCCTTGAGGTCATGCATGCCTAGGTTGAGGTCCCCTGGTACGATTGTTTGTAGAGCTCTTGATCTTATTACTTAAAATTTGGAGGAGATTCTTTTGGTAGTCAAGGGTGGTCGCTGGAGGTCTGTATGTGACAAGTATATTCATGGTGCAGTTGGGGGAGATTGTTTGCTTGGCATAGAGGAGGTCGGCATTGTTTTCCCATGGGAGGTTGCCGAGTCTGATGGTGAGGCTTTCTTTGGAGATGAGAGCTACACCACAGTCTTTGGAAGTCTTGCGATCCTGGCGTAGGATGGGGTATCCCTGGGTAAGGGTGAGAGAGATGGCTGGGCCAGATGCCTCATGGAGCCAGGTTTCTGTGATGGCTAGTAGATCGAGATCAAGAGAGGAGATGAGGTCATTGATCTCAAGGGCGTGTGCTGCGAGTTAGCGAGCATTGATAGTGCGCATTTAAGGGCTGGGGTCGGGGAGTGTTTTTTGAGCGAGGGCGTAGGAGTATGAGAGGAAGTTGGGCCAGTGGTAGTGGTCCCAGTGAAGCTGTGGGTGATGACATTTGTGCAGGAAGTGGTGGGTGGGGTGGGTGAGTGGGAAGGGTTACTCAGGGGTAAAAGGAAGTGGGTGGGAGGCTGCTTCTGGCGGTGTGCAGTGGAAGGGGGGCGAGGGTATGGGGTAGTGGTGCGAGAGGCGAGTCTGAGATTTCTCGACTTGGTAGGGAGGGGTGCACTCCTGAGCATGTTAGGTTAAGTGCAAGCTCTTAGTCTAGGAAGCCTCGTTGGGGCGGGGGGTGTGACCGTCTGATGAGGGCAGCATGATGTTGGAGAGCCAGAGGGCTGCTAGGAGGATGAACTAAGTGAGAATAATACGCTGTGTATTGGATATGTTGTGGGTATGTGCACGATTGCATGTGAGAATTGGTCTGGGAGTAGTGTGAGTATACATTTGAGAGGTGGGGCAGTACAGAATGGGGAGGAACGGTGTGTTCAGACGAAGTCCGGGCTTGTGTAATGCAGAGCGTGAGCTGGACAAGTGGACACGGGCACTGGACTGGTTAGGCGTAGTACTGTGGGCACAGAGAAAAGCACACAGTTTAAATCAAGATAGACCTGGGCGTAGACCTGGCTGGGCGCAATGTGGAGGGGCACAGTAAAAGGTACGCAATTATAAAAGCCAAAATTGAGATGTGCGCAGACCTGGCTGGGCGCAATGTGGAGGGGCACAGTAAACAGGGTGCAGTCATAGGTTATAATGATATGGCATAGAGAGATGAGGTGCAGTGATAGGTACTGTAGTCTAGATATGGATAGTACATTTGTGCCACAGTACAAGATTCAAAGGGATAGAATTTGGCATTTCAAAAGTATGGCGCAATGATAGGCTGAGTGGGAGTCAGGATGGACTATTGGGGTGTGAGGCATATAGGGCTGAGCACCGTTATTGGGAGCAAACCATGTCGGCTGAATGTCGTCGGCACAGTGGATTCCCAAGGGCAGATATGCACAGCTTAGTATCAGGCATTACATGCACGTTGACACAGACATATAATGAGTGCATAGATGGGACAGTAAGTAGGCTGACTGGATTGTGCCCATGCTGAGGTGGCAGGCAGTGGAAGCGTGTGCACTGCTCTGTTGCTGACTTACGGTTTGCTGGCGGTTCGAGTCTTGGTCGCAAAGTTCGGCTTGCTAGTCGGCTTGCTAAGCTTGTAATGTGAACTGAGGGCAACAGTAAGTTGAGAACGCGATTGTCAAAAGCCCCGTTGTTCACTGTGGCAAAAAGGGCCTTTTTCAGGCCTTCGTCGGGCCTCCAGCTCCTTCCGCCTGTCGGCGGATGTTTTGTTTTAAGTATCAAGCATGTTGCTTAGCAACCCTGAGGACGCCGAGCCTCGGTCTGGCGCCGCGTTGCGCCCAACATTTTGTTTTCAGACAAAATGTAAGGGTGTGGCTCTGATTAGCAAAACTACACATTGTTGGGCCGATGCAAGTAGTTGGGTACTCTAGTTGGGGTACAGGCAGCGTATGCCTTACCAGATGGGGCTGAGATGGGCTGCTGCAGGGCTCTGCGTGGCAAAGTCATCGTCAAGGTGACTCCATCGATTGGTCGCTGTGGCTGGTGGCTCTGGGGCTGGTGGGGGCTCCTGCCCTCTCCACCTTGTTGGGGGGACTGCGGATGATGGACACAGGTATCCATTCTGGGAAGATCAGCGCCACTCCCCCTCCTGTCTCCTTGGGTCTGGGCACAGAGAGGATTTTGTATCCTTCAGGGAGGAGTGTGTAAAAGTTTGTGACAGAGCTATCCTTGAACCATGATGGCGAGCACATCAAGATCCATGATTTCAAGGAGGATGCATGAGGTTGCAGATGTCAGACGAGTATTTACAGTGTTTGACAGCAGAGCAAGAGTTAAGCGTGGCAATATGGAGCAGCTTGCCATCTTTGAGGGTCTTCTGTGGGGGGTGCAGGGGACGGTGGTCCCCCGCCCCTCCGAGGGTGGCAGTAGAGCCAGGGGGGTAGTGGAGCCATAGGTCGGGTGAGGTAACGACAAAGAAAATGTCTGTGAGAGTCTCTCTGGGGTAAACTGTGACATAGGTGTCTGAAATAG
Organism: Ambystoma mexicanum; assembly: GCF_040938575.1. Taxonomy (NCBI): domain Eukaryota; kingdom Metazoa; phylum Chordata; class Amphibia; order Caudata; family Ambystomatidae; genus Ambystoma; species Ambystoma mexicanum. The sequence continues at coordinate 970,644,690 of NC_090934.1, forward strand.
AAAGGCCTGGGTTGGAGCCCAGTATGTCCTTTTTAAGTTTCTTCCAGCCAGATTAAGTGATTGGAGAGGAATAAGAAATAGAGAAGCAGTTAGAGAAGATAGAAGTGATAGATAGCGACATGGCTAGCTGCAGTGGTGAGGAGGACACTTACCAGGCTGATATACTGTGGCACAAGGAGGGGAGGTGCAGGGAAAACTCAGGGAGGATGTGGGACAGAGGGTTGGGGGGCAGGCACCGAGGACAAGGTGGGACGTGCAAGGCGTTAATGCAGGATGTACTCACAGCAACACTATTTTAAAAAGGTAGTAAAGTAACAGTAGTGCACGCAGTAAGAGTTTTTTTTTTTTTTTAAATGGTAACAGCGAGGACACAGCCAAGTTTGATTTTAGCTAAGGCAGAATGAAACCCAATGCAGCATGTACACACATGCAAGTCCGAATTCAGGCACCGTAGAATGAAACAGTGCAGCATGTGCACACAGCCAAGTTCGAATTCAGGAACAGCACAATGACACACAGTGCCGCATGTGCACACAGCCAAGTACGAATTTTCAAAGAGGTAATGAAAGCAGAGGTACAGGTGAGACAGAAGTGAAGGGTGGCACAGCAAATGAGTGGTGTAATAGGACATATGATTATGGTTGTGGATGCTAACCTTCCAGGAAGTTGAAGGATTGACCCATGATTTTCACTGAACTCGAAGGCCTGAATGTGCTGACAGCCTCCATATGTTCATGTTGGTAAGGAGGGTCTAGGGGGACCCCCAGCCTGGCCAGGCAACAGACAGGAAACAGAAAGGCCCTTAGATGTGGGCCTTGTGTTGGGCGGGCCGGCTCCGACCTCCTGGTGAAGATCATTGGCAATTATACGATCAGGCAGCCAATCAAGGGGGCAAAGGCTCTTGCACAGAGGGTGGCTCCAGGCCCAAAGTGCGGGCGGCCATCTTGGAAAGGCCAAAAGCCCAATATAAGAATAAAGTTTGTGCTGTTTTTCAGTGAAGCATTTCAGCCCTGATGCATCTAGAGGAAGCAGAGAGGTTGCAACCCCATCGGCCACATAAATACACCCTTCTATGGTGTGCAGTATGCACATGACGATTTTCAACAAAAATATATATTTTTCTTTTTAAAAATTTCAGAAGCTTAACAGGGGGATGTAGCATGGCAATCTTCTGCCCAATGAGGGTCTTACCTTTCTGCTGCTGCTGCTGGATGAGAGGCGGACGTTTTGCAGACACAATGTTTCTCAGTAGAGGTTAACAGAAATTGTTTGCGGTCTGAAAGGTCCAGAATTGGTCGGATCCCGCAGGTTTTCTTTGGGATCCGAAAGTAATGGGAAAAAAATCACTGACCTAATTCCTCTTGAGGAACCAATTCTGTCGCTCCTAAGGAAAGGAATAAAACTGTAGCAGTGTTTACCTGCCTGAGTGGCCAGGTAGCGTTAGTGTGAGACTTCTTACCTTGAGTTTCCCATGCTTTTGCGTTCTTATCAAGAACTAAAGTTGGAGATGGAAAAGGGCCTTTTTTGCTTTCTGCCCAGGGCAGCTGAAACTACTGCCAATTGTGCAGGAAGATTGCCCGTAAGTATGAAAGGTTCCTCCTTAGGCACCTTGTATTTGTTGTCTAGAGCTTTGGAGATGTGCGGTTCTGAATGTGGCTTACCCCAACGAGCTAAAGCTTGCTCTAGAAACAACAATTCCATGGGAATTGGATTCTTTGACTGTTGAGATGGCAGTTTTCCTTAGAAGGATTTCTAGGGCCTGTATGGCTTTCGCCACAATGTCATGAAACACCTTAGATGGTGACTGAGTGGTGTCATCCGAATCTGTGTCAGTCTTTGGACATTTTATTTTTCTTGGACGGATGAGCAGAATCCTCGATGTCCACTGATACATTGATTGGCTCAAGAAAGGATTGGTGGGCACTGATCCCTGAGGTATAATAGGTGACATTTTGTCTTTAATGCGCTGAGCCAGAACTTCTAAGAAGGGCTCAGAAAGCATGGTTTCAAGCACTGCATTGGTTATGTCATAAGCCATTTGAGAAGGGCTAGGTTGGCCCCTTGTAGCCTGAAAGTAGCTCTGTTAGTCGGCTGGTTTGGATTGTATACGTTAAAAACCACAGGTCTAGGCACTTGGATATTGGTTAAAATCATCCGTGGTCCAGATTGTGCTGGTACCTGTGTAGGTTAACCCATATTGACCTCTGAGGAGAAAATTGTGGCAAAGAGTGCAGAATAATTGTTCCGGTGGAACTGTAAAGAATTTGGAAGAATCAAAGTCTTCCAAGCCAGAAACTAGAATAGAGTTATCTTTCTGACTCTTCAGTACCGAATCCAAGACAGATGCCACAGGAGGCTTTAGCAGGTGCAGGGGAATCGGAATGGACCGAGTCAACCTCAGAGGCGAGGGCCTCTATGCATGAACCTTTGCTTATTCGGTTTACTGAGGCATTAGAGGGTTTCTCCGGTACCGTTGTTATTTTGTCTGGTGTAAATAACTCTTCTGGTACCGGGTGGATCTTCTCAGACCCTTTCCCACCTATAGGTACTAACACTTTCCCACCAGGAGGTACCAGTGCTTTCCCACCCAGAGGTACTCAGGAGAACTCGTCCAGGTTTTCTCCATGAACGGTACCATGAAGACCCCGGATCTGAGGAGGCAGTCTTCCCTTTGGTACCGAAGGCCGGTGCTGAAACTCGTACCTTACCTGAAGGTACGGTCCCTCTCGTACCCATGTCTGCCTCCCTCCTGTTCCCGAATGAAGTCTTCAGTCGTCTTCGGTACCAGTCCCAGCAGTGACATGGAGAGTGACATGGAGAGAAGACGAGTCTGCAGAGACCGTGGGTGAATCCCACAGCAAAAGACACAGGTCTCACAGGGTGATGTATACCCAAAAAACAGACGTAGGCATGATGGGGATGGGCTGCAGAGAAATGCTTCCGGCAATGGATGCACTGCTTGAATCCTGTCGCATACGGCATATGTAGAGGGAGGCACCACAAATTGAAAAGATAAAAGTGAAGAACCAATCGCTAAGAAAAAAGGGATGCACAGCAAAAGTAACACCCCGAAAAGGAAGGAGTCGCAGCGCAGCAAAATTTGGACCCACCCAGCAGGCTGAAAAACAGGAACTGGGTGTGGAAGGTTGGTGACGTAGGGGTAAAGTGTGGGCCCGGCGAGTGGAGGGAAGCATGCGTGACGTAGGCCCTACCCCTTCAAAATTCCTTAAAGTGACAGCTATCTTTTACTGTGAGCTTTTCCAGCCCACCTGTGGATGCAGGCGTTCCCCTACCAGTTGTGAAGGAGGGAGAGCCAGGACGAAAGAGAAATAGAAATCCCCACCAGGAACAACCTCACTAATCCGAAGAAGAACAACATGCACTTGAAATACCAGCTCTGGCAGCCATAGCAACCCTAAGAACATCACTAGAAACCATGATTGGTAAAGTAAAGGCTCACTTCATCCTCCGACAGGATCTTTGCAATCCGTTTGACAGGGTTTAACAGTCAGAAATGAAAATCGAAGAAACCTCCACTTCTGTGACGACCCTACAAAAACAAGTTAAAGAGCTGCATGGCCATACCAATATGCTTGAAAAAAGGGTTGAGGACTCTGTAGAACGCACTTAAACGCAATATTATTTACATAGTGGGCCTACTGAAAAATCAGGAAGAGGTTAATGTTTCAAATTATGCAGAGAACATGCTGCTACATAAATAGGCTCTGGATAACTACCAAAGGGGTTCATATTTGAAAGAGCAGAGTGTTATTCAAAAAACCTCACCCTGACGCTCCTTCAAGAGCAATCATTGCTAAGACACTGAACTACAAAGACCGTGACACCGTTCTAAAATTCTCATGCGGGGAGAATAGCACGCTAGCTATATACCCAAAGTACACATTGTTGGTACAACAATAACAGACACCATATGTAGAAATGAAAGCCAAACTACGACAAAAGCTGATCAAATATATACGTTTAATTACCCAGCAAAGATGAGAGTACTCTATTGAGGCAAATCACTTTTCTCCCAGACCCCTGGAGATGTTGCTGCCGGCAGTTTGCCATGGGAATATAGGGCCTCATTACATGTGATCCTGTCCGGTCAGGATGCTGGAGAAAATGCTAGTACTACTGGCTCTGGCATTTTTACAAGACGGCTCACTCCAAGTCTGCCGGTAGGGGCAGTGAACTAACGGCAGGCCTGACGTGCCGTGAGTTCAGACCCCTAACGGCAGAGAAGTGTCTGAATCACTGGCACTGTTAACTTCATGGAATGGGAACTTACTGCTGTTGCCGGCACCCATAAGGTGTGTTTGTCGGTAACCCGCTGCAGTACCGGCAGGTTACCGGCGAACTCATAATGAGGCCCATAGACCTAATTCTGCTCCTAAACCTGCAAAACCATCTAAACATAGAGTCAGAATGAGGGTACCCATTCCCGCCTCATCTGACTCTGAAAATCAAAATGGCGAACAGATACACAAAGATATGAAGCCCTTGAAGAAATATTAGACTGAGTGGTGGGTTTGGATGAAGCTTGTGTATTGTCTCACCGTGTCCGGTCAAAGGATCGAAAAAAAAGGATCGAATGCCCTTTTTTTCGAATCCAAAAGGACCGAAAAAAAGGGTTGAATGCTTTTTTATTTATTTATATATTTTTTAGTTTGGGATGCAAAAAAAAGGTTATTAAAAAGAAAACGGGGGGTTGAGGGGGAACCCCCCATAAAAAAAATTACCCTTTTTTTCGGTTCTTTTGGTATCGAAAAAAAGGCATTCGATCCTTTTGTTTACGATCCTATCACCTATAACCATGTCTCACTCCGCAAACTTGTCTGTGTAGCAATCTACACAACATATGATTGTTCTTTATGCAGATACATCTCTGAAGATTAATCCTGGCAGGTGCTGTATTATCATATTCTGGGTCTGACTACAGATATCCCAAGAGGTTGGAGGCAGAAGAAACTACTTACTAATTCTGTTATTTATATATTGCTACTGTTTTATTAACAACTGCTGACCGTGGTTGTGCCCCTTTTGGCAATTAATACATTATGTACTAGATGAATACTAGATGAAGTGCCATTAACAATTTCACACCCAGGTTAAAGCGGTGTAAATCTGTCACCAATGGTGCCTCGATGCGTGGTGCTTTGGGGCACTGATGCTGTAGCCAGTGGATATCAGAAATTGAAATTAATTTGTCAATTAGACTAATTACAATAAGTAGCAGATGGGTAAAATTGTATATTTTGTGCATTTTTAGCAACAGAAATGTCAAAGTCCACAATGCATCAGTCTCTATTTCGCTGCCACTTCGACAGCTCCCCAAAACGGCATTTTGCAGGTTCTGGGAGTTGTGAGGTTTCCAATGGGGCTTTTATTGTGTCAGGGTTTAGTGTTACACCCAGGGGATGATCCTTGGCTTGGGTCTTGTCAGATAGCTCCAGCTGCCCCTGGTCTGGCTGCCTGTAAGCACAGCTCTCTTGCCACACTAAAGCCTCTCCTGCACTCACAAGCCCACTGACTTGGCACAGCCTGTCCTCCTTCTCAGGGTTCCTTCCCAGGGTCGCTGCAGCTTCTCCGTGGCTCCTCTGGACAGCATGATCCTCTCAGCCTCCCCAACTCGGTCTCTTCCTCTGCAAATTGTTTGTGCAAAGGGGTGGGGGGAGTTCGGACTTTGGATAATTCTATAAAATAGGATCTGGCATCGGTACAGGAAAGGGGGTAATACCGCGTCTCACCATCGGTTGCCTCACCCCCACTCCCTGAAGACCCCTCACTGAGGTGATCCTCCCACACAGGTCCACCCCCAGGCTCTGGATCCAAAGGTGATAGCCTTGTCCTGGCCACCTGAGAGAGAGATTCCTGGGGATTAGTAGGTGAGACGCCCTTTGGTTTCTCACACACCACACAGGCTACTCCTGTGGGGCACAAGATCCCACCAGCTACCTTGCAAGCAATAAAAGAGGCTGTTGATCCATATCTTTCAAAGACACATGTACTCTGTATATACTGCAACACACCACTCTGGAGGGGAGAGCAGTTTCGAAGTGCTTTCGAGGCTGCAATCAAGGAGCATGAGAAACGCTGCCCCTTACCTTAGATTTAATGCACGCCCAAAATCTTCCCCTGTTCACCTGGACCTCCATAGCTGTGCTTGCTGCCCCTCCCCACCATACTTCCTGGCCTCTCCTGCACACAAAAAAAAATAATTAAAACACCAGCAGAAAAAAAGGTTCCTCTAGGAACCACCTTTCACGGTTAAAAAATATAAGTACAAAATATTAGCTTGTAGAGTCCATCTAGTTTACATTTTTCAGTCAAATGTTTTCAATATTCCCATTTGCATTTTATACTATGCTAATGGAAATAATGGACAATAGTATACTAGAGAAAAAGAACAAAACACACAAACAATTTTCTGTCCCAAATTCTTTTCTCTAGCATACAATAAGGACCATAATCCATGGCCCTTTATGAGTATCTGCGGTCTCGTTAGTACCCTCTCTAGGCCTTGCTTTATTAAAAAACCTGGATTGCACGTGCAGACCATGAATATGATATGATGATATGACAGGGCATTTGTAACGCGCCTATACACAAGTATTTCAAGGCGCGACGAGGCAAGGGAGGGGGAACAGAGGGAAGACCGACAACGATACTACTAGGCCAAGTGTCATTCAGATCGCGCAAGTGCATGCGAGGGGGAAGTGGGAAAGTGCGGGCGAGGGGGACAGTGAAGTACATAGGATAAATAAATAACAATAAGTAAATAAGTACAGTCAGCAGGTGGCAAGTGCAAGGGGAAGTGCAGACAACAGGTGTCGAGTGCTGGTAGTGGGAATAGAAGGGATACAGAAACAGTCCCAAATTGCGGGGGTTGCACGAGACAGCCCTCGTACGCTTTTTACTATTATGTTTGTACCTTTCCCTCATTGCCTGCTTTGAAACAGTAACACATGTATCCATCAATTAGTTAAAAAAACTTGATAGATAATACTATCAGCATATTAAACTTCCACACACCAACTGCCACTTATAAATGTTGTACACATCTTTTCCATATGCATTTCCCTTGCTTATCCAAGAAAATTGTACACACTGCTGCTATAAATACACAGGATAGCTCATGGGCAACGCGCTCCTCTTGGATGCAAGACGACGTGGAGCAATACAGGTTCGAACCCCGGGTCCACGCTTAGAAACCTCTGGGTATTAAGCGCGTTATAAATATCCAATTACAATTACATATGCATTGTGCAGTAAAAGAAGTGCATATGAATGGCAAGAGGAGTAGGGATTACCAAGTGCTCATAGAAGCCCAGAAGGAAAGTACCAAGAGATGCCAAGGTGGGAGGCCATGGCCGTAGGCCATGCCCCCAACAGTCTGGTCACTGGCCACACACATCAGAATAGATTTCAACCATATAACAAGTACATACAATACACCTTCAAATAAAAAGAAACTCACCCAGAACCCTCCCCCGCCATCCATATAATGCCCGTGGATATTGAGAGGTGACCACAGACTCGGCGTCACCTGCACACTCCTTTTTCACCTAGAAAACTGCTCCATATTATCTTCATTCCACTCCCCTAACCTTTCCACGCCCTCTTTCAGCCATCAAATAACCCCAAATGTGTTTTCCAAATTGTTCGCTCTCAGCGCTGTCCGCGGACTACAACGGTGACCGCTGACTAAGCGGCACCCGCACCCACTTTTTTCACCTAGAAAAACAGCTCCATATCATCTATATTCCAAGCACCCAGCCCCTTTTTTTCGACCACCAAATAACCCCAAATGTGTTTTCATAACTTTTCCCCACCGTCCTATCTGCGGACACCGGCGGCTGTCCGCGGACCCCACATGGCGACCGTTTAGAAAAATATGATGCACCTCATGCTTTTGAGCATCCAATCAGCGGGCGCGTAGGATGTCTGTGGACATCATGCTGGACCCTGATTGGTCCATGGGGTTGTCTGCGGACCGAATAGGGAAGTGGGTACCTGGACCGAACCCAGACATCATTAATTTTGTTTTACCTACATTTTAGCCATTTTTTTTAAAAACTACTGCATGGATTTACACCAAATTTCCAAAAGCACACTTTCGGAACCAAGCTCCCGCTCCCGGCGCAATTTTGGTGAACATCCGAGGTTTGGGCTGTAGGCGTGAGCAAACTTTTTTTATCATTGCGTCTATGAGAATTTCCACAAATTTTGGGACTCCCCTATAACTTTGCCCCCCTTGAGGAAACCACACCAAACTTCACAGAACCATTCCACTGGGAAACTTTTTCCGTAAAGTTTGGTGAGGATTCGTCCATGGGTGGTGAAGTTATAAGTCGCCCAAAAAGTGTTCTTCCTTTGGGTTGAGGTACTTAACCATAACTAACGGTGCAGGTGCTTCCGTGACAAGTTTGCCTACCAACACCATTGCGCATGGCAGGTCAGACCTGCTGGGTGCAACAGCCCCTGCAGACAGACTTGTAGTGTGCCGGTCCGGAAAGGGTGCCAGTACGCTGCTACCGGCATCCTTATTTCCGGACTGCCACAATTGTAATGAGGTACAATGTCTGGTAACCTTTTGTAAATAGAGAGGCTGTGTGGTTATTGGGGAGCTATTTCAATTGTACATTGCATCCTGCCTTAGACCGCTCCGACAATAAACAGATAACCTTCTCCAACTGCACAATCATTACTACGTACTTAGAGGGAGTTAGACCTGATAGACATTTGAGAAGAATATTTTTATTATTCTCACCCTCAATGTGCATTGTAAGGGTGTGGAAGGAGGAGACTTACAACCAGTGGCATGATTGTTTCTAAAGACTTTTATCCAGAAAAAATAAAGGAGGAAAACCCTAATTATTCCTAACTCTAGGAGGTGCTTCTCTAACTGAACTGATTACTAAGAATATGTCAGAATGTTCAAAACCAAAAGTCCACCGAACTGTGTCAAAACATATTTCCTTCCCTTAAACTTTTAAGTAAAGATAAAAGGTTGGTGAGTCTCTTCAATGTGAGTCTCTTCAAGGTGAGTCTCTATTATTCTTCAAAGCAGACTACCATGCCAGTAGTCTAGAGGGACTGTTTTCTGAGAGAATGACTCCCTTCCCCAGCTTGCGGTCCCCTTCAAAAGGAACCACAGAAGGTTCCAGATTGAAAAGTCTTAGTTCACAAATAAAGCAAAGTTCCAACTCAAAACCTTGATGCCAAGAGGACGACTCCCTCCCGTTGACCCTTCTCAGGCTTCTTGTAAGGTTCACAACACCGGGGGGAATTACTTCCCTCTCCTGGCCCTTCTCGGGTTTCTCACAATGCCAAGAGAATTGCTCCCTTCCCTTGGCTTTGATGACCATGTTCATAAAAACAAAGGTGGGGGAATGAATCCCTTCCCCTGGCCTTTCCCAAGCCTTTCTTGGCAGATCAACAAAGGTGGGGGAATGTCTCCCTTCTCCTGGCCTTTCTCAGGCCTTTTTTGGCAGTTCAACAAAGGTAGGGGAATTACTCCCTTCCCCTAGCCTTTCTTATGCCCTTCTTGGCAGTTCAACAAAGGTGGGGGAATGTCTCCCTTCCCCTGGCCTTTCTAAGGCCTTTCATTGTAGTTCAATAGGCAGCCCTGGTGTACTCTCCTGCGAGCGAAGGTCTTGGGTGCCAATAGGCAGCCCTGGTGTACTCTCCTGCGAGCGAATGTCTTGGGTGCCAGACCCCTTCAAAGATTTTTCTTATGTGTGGGTCCCAGACACCTTTTACTTGGTTACTCTCGTTCAGGTCCCAGACCCCTTTACAATTCTTTCTCGGATCCCAGGCCCCTTTGGTTTGGCTTCTCTTGTTGGGGTCCCAGAATATTTTGACTTGGGCCCCAGACCCCTTTGATTCTCTCCCTCTGATTAGGGTCCCAAACCCCTTTGGTTTGGCTTCTCTTGTTCAGGTCTGAGACCCTTTTACTTGGCTCCCAGACCCCTTTAGCTCGGCTTCTCTCATCCGAGTTCCAGACCCTTTTAGTTCTCTTTCTCTCTGATTCGGGTCCTAGACCCCTTTGGTTTTCTCTCTCTCTTTTGGGTCCCACATCCATTTACAAACTTTCTTGTGCCCCCTCGATGTCGCCGGGCAGCCCCTGTACCTTCTGTTTGGGCTCCCAATCACTCCCCTCGGTCACAGGCTTCTCCTCGTCTTCTGACAGTGGTTTACTGTTGCTTCCTGTTGGCACGCTGCCGTATGCGGCTTCCCAGCACTTCCTGGGAGCCAGGCTGCGTGTACCTGCTTGACCGTTTCTCGATGCACTCTTCCATGCTGGGATCCTCAACCTCTTCCAGCCTTAGCTCTTCGGTCCTCTCAGGAACAGGTAGGGACACCATGATGTCCCCCGCCATGTCCCAGTTAGCAGCTGCAGGCTGAGCTTCTTCGGATGCGGGCAAATTCTTCTGCTCACGGTGCCTTCACGGATGGACTGACAGGATAAATTGTCCTTCTTCCCTTTCTATTTCCAGTAGCTGAATACCTTGTTTAAGGTAACGGGACCACTCATTTTGGTTCCGCTGGGCGCTATGTATTGCTCCACGCCTCTTCCTCATCTCAGGATTGATCTTCCTCCATTGGGCTACATGTGCTCTTCTTCACCCCAGTATCTGCATATGACTCACATAGGCATTCCCTACTCTTCCTCGTCCCAGTACTGTTTAGGTAGTTCAACCCGAAACTCCATGAACAAAAACACCATTGCATCTAAGGATGCAATTAAGGTATTTAACTTGAGTGAATGATTGGAAAAGGATATTACTAGCTAGATTTGAGGTGGGAGAAAACATTCTGGAATGGAAACAATTGCTATATACTGCATCACTTTCCAGGGTAAAAACTGGAAATGTTCTTTCCGAGTCATGGCAAATAAAGAGTGCCACTAGACAAAGATCCCCAATATACCTAATCTTATTTGAATTAGTGGTCACATCTTTGGCTCATTTTGTGGGATGCTGCATTTATTGTTGTATGCTGATATTCCTCTGTACATCAAAGATCCAGAATCAAATTTACCATTCATACTTAAGGTATTTGAAAATGTTAGTACATTCAGTGGTCTCTACATAAATTGGTATACGTCCTGTCGTACCCCTTGGCCTATATATTGCCACGGAAATTGTCTGTAGTTTCCTTTAAATAGTTAGGCATATATGATTTCCAGGATACACATCACAACACCACAGCAAAAGCAATTGTTATACTTAGAGAATCAGTCAAGTTCTGGGCCAAACTATACATATTCTTAATTGGCAGAGTAGCATTATCAAAAACACATCCTAGACTGCTTCATTACTTTAATAATCTTCCCTTCAGTATACCCAAAACCTGTTTCCTCTCATTGAATACTATAATCAGGGAATTATTATGGTTGAGGAGAAAGTAAAGGATTGCTATGAAAACACTATGCAGACTATATGAAAAAGAGGGCCTAAATTACCCAATTATGAATTGTATTACTTAGGCACCCAGTTGCAATTCATAGCATGATGGCTGTAGAATGAAGATAACCTAGAAATATGACTTAACTCCTTCTATTCTGCCCTTATATAGTAAAAGAGGCATTCTTGTTGTCCAACCCTAGGAATATCAGTGTGACAATGCTGATACCACAGGGACAAATGTTCTGGAAATGCACAACTCAGAAGCTGGATATGGACTCCTATTCTCTGAATATGCCTTTAACCCTGGAGCCAGGGAGCATTCAAGAAAGAGGCACAGAAATCAGAAAAGAGTGGGAACCTAAAAAAAAACTTTCAGTTTGGGGAGTGGTCTATTTTGTAATAAAAGGTTAGTGCCTTTTCCATAGCCCACTGATCAATATGATCTTCCAAATGATAATTCCTTCTATATGTGGGTATGTCTAGCCAGACGAAAGGTGAATGGCCATCTATACTGGTTGAGCCTGAATCAAATACTTTAGTTTCCATCTTATGTTACACTGGAGAAGGTAATATTATCACACATTACTTGAACTCTCTTGTTCCTGTGATATAAAGGATATAAAGGCTTCAGAAAAATAGTTGTGTACTTTGTTTGCTGCATACAAAGATGCTTTCACATCATACTCACTTAAAATTAATCCTTTACAATTTTTTTACACAGAACATATTTAACAGCAGACATATTGCATACAATGTTCAGACTGTATTTGTTGCAGACACCCTGATGCTTATTTATTCATATGCTCTGGTATTGCTCTTCTGTAAAACCGTTCTGGGTCTAGGTGCTTCGAAAGATGGGTGAGTTGGGAACTGGTTGTGCTGAATATCCCCCAGAGGTGGGTTTGCCTGCTACATACTGCAGAAAAAGATCTAGACAGCATGTCACTAGACTCATAGACCTTGCATTGATTCTAGATAAAAGAAAAGCTTCATTGACTTGGAAAGACAAACACGGTCCAAATGTTGAATCCTGTACAATGCACTGAAAAAGATGAGTATTAGCAGAGACAAGCATGCTGCGTACATTCACCCATATAGACTGTTAGGCAGAAACCTGTGCAGTCCCCTCTGGGACCACTGCAAAAGATTTAAGACTACAGGTGTTTGGCAGTAAGCCCACTTGGTAGCAGTCTGTACCACACAGATTCACTTGGTAGCTGTGGCTGAGCCGTCAGACTTCCCTCAAGAAGAGTTAGGCAGTATACAGAGTATTCACAATAGGTCAAGAGAACACAGTAGAGCAAGTAAACACTGACAGGGGTTGGTGTAAAAGAGATATAATTATTTATTTAAAACCACATCTAGAAAAACACACAGGCACTAATAGTAAGCAATTCAAAAACACGGTCACTAAAAGATATACACTCCCTTAAAAGAATATTAGACAGGTCTTAAGTAAAGCCCCACTCATTTTCAGACAGCGGTGAGCGCTTAACGTAGATGGCACTCTAGTAACTCGTTTTAAAAAGCAAGAGAAAAACAGAGAATAAATTGAAACAGATCCCAACACTTTTTCACGAACACACAAGAGAGGAAGGCAAAGTAACACCGTGAATTCAGAGTCAGTAGGCCGGATCCGCTTTAAGAGGATCAAAACGGAATGTGTCCAAAGTCACATGGTTGCAGTGCACAAAAGTCTTGTAACGGTTCAAAAAGGAGTTGGACCAAAGAAAGGGACCAGTTAGAGGGTCAAGGCGGCCTGCCCAGTCCGGAAGGTTAAGGGGTTATTATTACCTTGTAGCAATCTTTAGAAAGGGAGGCCTGGCGGACACGGTACCTTAAAGTGGTGAGAATACTCCAGCGGGGGCAGTTGTTCCTGGCAGCGGATGCAAGTCGGTGCTTCATCCAGGGGAAGAGAGGATCTCGCCGGGGAGGAAGACAGGAGTCCGTTGCACTGCCAGGGAAGAAACCAGCCGCGGAGTTTCTCAGGTACAAGGAGCGGTCCGTTGATTCGCGGTTCAGTGGTGAGTGGCTATCCGGCCGCGGGGGTGCTTGGCACGGGCAGTTCGACCACAAACCAGTCTGGGGTGCGAAGAAAGAAGGTAAACTGGTTGTGCCCACCAGTCAGGGGAAGAAGCCTCTCCAGCCGGGAGATCCTCTGTCGTCGGGAAGTGGTGACTCGGTTCCGCAGGGCTCCACGGGTGGTGTCGTCGTGCTAGGTCGGCTCAGCTTCTCCCTCGTCGGATTCTCAGGTCCTGTAGCGACTTCTGAAGTTCCAGTCCCCAAAGACCTGCTTTTATGCAGAATACCCCCATTCACTCAGCCTGGCTGTCAATCAAACATGCTAAGTGGTGAGCCGGCCGGCTCACCACTTGGGCCAATCACACAAGAGTGCGACTTGAGTTACCAAGGTTACTCAGTCCAGGGTGCCTAAACCCCCTCCCACACCCCCTGTGGTACCCAGACAGAGTGGCACCACTTTTGGAGGCTTCTGTGGAAAAGCCCGCTAAAAGGTGGAACAAAGGGCTCGACTTGGGTTGGAGTCACAGAAGAGAACAAACGCCATTTTAGAATCGAGTCCTGGCAAAAAATACCAACCGGCGAATTAATATTAATTAAATAAACCGGCGGTATGTTCGAGGCTATGAGAATTAAATAATTAAAGTTGGTAGCCTCGAACAATGGGAAAATCCCATAGGGAAATATTCGCGGTCGAATATAAAAAGTAGTTTCCACTGCCACCAGCCAAAACTCGATCAGGGGGGACGGAGACGTGCGCCCTCGACTAACAGACCCCGGGGCAATTGAATTGCCCCGACCAGTACGTCCACAATATGATGGTTTGTACTGGTTTCTGTTAATAATTTCGTTGGGACTAGTAAAGCCAATGGTGACTTTACATGCCCTGGGAGACAGTAGTCAGTCCCAGGGTATGGAGTCTATGGTGGGGGGGTCACTATGACACCCCTGTGTTACTGCACGGAGGGTGCTGTGTAACACACATAGTAAAAACACATGAGACCCTATGGAGTAAAGGACCCCATAGCCCATAAACACATTAACAGTCAAAGGAACACCATAAACATGTCCAAGAGTGGGAGAAAAAGAGTCTCACTCTTGGCAGGAGAAAAAAACAAACTCCAGAAATCCAGCAAAGCTGCTGGGGGACTCACTAGGTTAGGAAATTCAGCCTAAAGAGAGAATTCTCCCTAACATAGACTTTCTGACTGATATGATAATGGCATGATGATGGCCAATGAAGCTGAAACATGTCAGGGGTTGCTCGTGGTCTCATGCAGAAGGGGTGCGACCTAGCAGTTTGGGCTGGACTGCCCCTTTTGGGGTGGGATTAAGCTTTATTTGCATATGATCTTTCCCCTTTTGAAATGGATTGGTAAACTGAAAAAGTATGGTCTGGAGGGTTGTCCAGAATGAGGGGATGGTCATGATCAATTCAAAACCTTGCAGCTAGTTCTACGCAGGTTTAGTTGAAACTCCCTGACTCAGTATTCCTGTCTGATAGCGAATCACCCTGAATTAACAAGTGTTATTTAACGGTCAATTTCTAAAAGGTTATGACTAAAGAATTCACATTCTTATTGGGTATATTGGTTAAAAAAATCTCAATCATATGATAAATGTAATTCGCACCTGGGGAAGGGCGCCGAGCACATTAGGTGGCTGGAACAGCGTGTGAGAATACACATTCTTTGCACGCTGTTTCCAGCCACCCAAGGGCCTTCTCCGGATGGTGCCATATTTTTTATTAATCTCCCGGCTGCCATAGAAATGGAAAAAGGACTTAGGGCCTCATCAGGAGTGGCAGGTATCCCGGCGTTAAATCCGCCAGTATACCGCCCAACCCAATTAGCGTTACTGCAACTCGGTCCGGCTCTATTAGCGCTGGATCACAAGTTGCAGTACTGCGATAAATCCCAATTTTTCTTTAGTTTATGGGACTCAATGTGGCATTTCCTGTGCTATTAGCACAGTGCTAATTGCGCCGCATTAATTGTGCCAAAAAGTGGCTAAATGTCAGCGCATTCACGTCCAGATCAGAGCTGGAGGTGAATTCTCAGAGTTTCTCCCAAACTCGGGATTGGGCTGAGCAGTAATGCAGCGGTAATATCGTTACTGCTGCATTTTTACAGCTCTGCTCAACTCCTGATGAGGTCCTTAGTCCCTTTTCCCTATGGTGGCGGCTATCTTGACTTTGGGGAGGGTTTCACGAGTGATTGCTGTTGCTTGCGCAGCCAATCTCCCAAAAAAAAAGAAACCATTTGCACCCTTATTACCTAGGCTCGGGCTGGTAGGTTGTTAAAGGCCCCACAGCGGGGGGTGAAAGCCATATTGAAATCAAAGTCACTTGTGCGGTTCCACTTTATTTGGTTGGAATGGGCAAAATGTTATGAGAAGAATAAGTTACTTCTTACCTGGTAACGTTCTTTCGATGGGATGTTCGTCCGACGTATTCCTTATCTTGATAGATCATTTTTCAGTAGAGGGCTCTGCGCGTCGACGTCCCTCTAGCCAATGTCCCTCGACAGCCTCCGTATCGGCACCAACGTCATCATGCGTATAAATAGACTCGCGCAGCGTCCGTTGCTCAGTTCCGTTTTGACGTTAACAGTTGTTTTACATGAATTGGTTATTGACCCAGAAGGAGCGTAAGCCGTAACCACAAGGGAAGTTTTACTGAGGGGATGGATGAGAGGGGCGTTAAGGAATACATCTGAGGAACATCCCATCGAAAGAACATTCCCAGGTAAGAAGTAACTTGTTCTTCGAAGGGATTGTGTCCTCCGACGTATTCCTTATCTTGATAGACTCCCATAGCAGTGGTGTGTAACTGGAGGTGGGAGTAAAATTGCCATGTTTCCCTTCAAGAATGAACAGAGTGCAAAACAGCTTTGCCAAATCTAGTCTCTTGGCTAGAGGAGGAATCCAGGTTGTAAAATCTTGTGAAGGTATGTGCAGACGACCATGTGCCAGCCACACATATGTCTCGAATCGGTACCCCTCTTTGGAGGGCCGAAGAGGCTGCGATACCCCTGGTTGAATGAGCCCTAAGATTTTGAGGAGGCTCTTTCCCTGCCAGTTTGTAACATTCCAGAATGGCCAAAATAATTAATCTGGAAATGGTCTGTTTCGTTATCGGTAATCCCAATTTGTGCCCTGAGTAACCTACGAACAATTGGTCTGCTTGCCTAATCCTAGCAAGTCTGCTGATGTAAAAGCTCAAAGCCCGCCTTGGGTCCAGCCTATGTAGCCGTTCTTCCTCTTTCCCCGGATGGGGAGGGGGATAAAATGAAGGCAAGGTAATCTTCTGAGTGATGTGGAATTCAGAAACCACCTTTGGTAGGAAATTAGGCTTCACTTGTAGGACAACTTTGTCTTTATGAAAAATTGTATGAGGGGGTTTACAAGATAGAGCTTGTAATTCGCTCACCCTCCTAGCAGATGGCAATGCCACTAATAAGACAGTTTTAAGGGTGAGAAACCTTAGCGAACAAGAGTGGAGTGGTTCAAAAGGAGTACCCATCAGGAAATTTAAGACTAAATTTAAGTCCCATAAGGGAACTTGGAATGGTCTTGGAGGATAGACATTGGTTAATCCCTTCAGAAATTGTATTACTAAGGGTAACTTGAAAGACGATGGTTCCTCTCCAGTGCGCTTGAAGACTAAGGGTAACTTGAAATACGATGGTTCCTCTCCAGTGCGCTTGAAGATCGAGAGCGATGCAAGATAGCCCTCGATAGTGCCAACCTGAAGGCCTGAATTTGCCAAATAGAGTAGAAAAGATAACACTGTTGGTGTACCACATGAAAAGGGGGTCGATATTCTTTTCTCTACGCCAGCTGCAAAATGTGTTCCAACGGCAGCGGTATAAAGTCTTTGTTGCTGGCCTTCTTGCCGGAAGCAACACCTCCATGACATCATCTGGGAGGTCCCAATCCTTGTATCTCAACCTTTCAGGTACCAAGCGTGAAGGTTGAGGGTTCTGATGTCTGGATGGAGAACCTGACCTCCCTTCTGCGAGAGAAGATTCTCCTTGAGTGGAAGACGAATTGGAGTGCAGATGGACATGTCCAGAAGGTCCGGGTACCAAGTTCTCTTGGCCCAGTCCGGGGCAATTAGGATCATGGCTTTCCGGAACCTTCTCAACCTCCTGATCATTTGACGAATGACAGGGACTGGAGGAAACGCGTACAGAAGTGGAAACTCCCTTGAACAAAACTGATCGCACTTCCTGTTGATGCTGGTGGCGAACAGATCCACTTGAGGGGTCCCCCAAAGGGTGAAGATCCGTTGAAGGACTTCCTGAGCTAGTTCCCACTCGTGGGAGACTGTACTCTGCCTGCTCAGAGCATCCACCGTCAAGTTTTTCTCTCCGGCTAAGTGAACTGCTGATAGAGAGATTCCTTCTTGGATTGCCCAATACCAGAGGCAGTGATCCTACGCCTCCTCTTTTGTTGAGGTAGTGCATGGCCACTGTGTTGTCAGTCATTATCAGGACATTTTTCCCCTGTACATATGGCAGAAAAGCCTTCAGCGCTAGTCTGATTGCTCTCAGCTCTAACAGGTTGATATGTAGTCTGGACTCCGATGGAGACCAACGACCCCTGATGGTCAAGTCGTTGGCATGGGCTCCCCACCCCGTGAGTGAGGCATCTGTGACTACTGTTATCTCCGGCCATGGTTGCCAAAACAGTTCTCCTTTCAAGATGTTCTCCTGGCAGGCCCACCACTGAAGGTCTTGAGCCACCTTGTCCGGAACCTGAAGGAGATCTCTGTCATTCTCCCTGAGAATTGCGACCACTGAGTTCTTAGTGCCCACTGAAAAGATCTCATTCTCAGGCGAGCCTCTGGCACAAGGAAGATGCAGGATGCCAAGAGGCCTAGCAACCTCAAAAATGTCAAAGGCTGGGAGACGTTGGGCATTTTAAAACTTGGTGACCATCTGCAGAATATCTTGAGCCCTCACCTCTGGTGGCAAGGCTTTTCCCAGGGAAGTGTCCAGGACCGCTCCAAAGAACTGGAGTCTCTGTGATGGTATCATAAGTGACTTCTTTAAATTGAGGGAGAAGCCCAGTTTGTGAAGGAAGTGGCAGACATAACCTAGCTGGATCTGAGCTTGTTCCGGAGATACAGCTCTGATCAGCCAATCGTCCAGGTAGGGTAGACGTGTATCCCTTCCCTCCTTAGACTTGCAGCCACTACCGACATTAGCTTGGTGAAGACCCTCGGGCGGAGGTCAGCCCAAATGGCAGAACTCAAAATTGATAATGAGAGCCGCCAATTGCGAACCTCGGGTATTTCCTGTGTTTGGGATGGATTGGCACATGAAAATAAGCATCCTGAAGGTCCAGAGATACCAGCCAGTCCTGGAGCTGGAGGGCCTGAAGGATCTGAGAGAGAGTTACCAAGTCCAAGATAGGTCTCAGTCCTCCGTCCTTCTTCGGTATTAGGAAGTAGGGGGAGTACCAGCCCTTGTTCCTCTCTGCTACAGGTACCGGTTCTATGGCACCTTTCTCCAGCAGGTCTACAATTTCCTGCAAGAGGAGCGGATCTGGAACTTTCCGAGAGCTGTTCCCCGGTGGATGACTCTGAGGAATGCTTAGAAAAGGCAGGCAGTAACCTTGGGCAACTGTCTCCAATCACCAAGCATCTGATGTAATAGCCTGCCATTCCGTCAGATGTTGAGTTAGCCTGCCCCCTACTGGTGTCTTGTGAGGAGAGTCCTCAGAGTGATTTAGAGGCGGCTGATGCAGGTGCCGAGGGTAAAGAGGCACCTGCTGCGGCTGCTGCGGCTTTTGTATTTTTGCCCTGTCCATATCGGGTGAATCTTTTTCGACCTCTTCGCACCGACTGTCCTCTGCCTTTTCCGAATGCGGAATAAAAGCAAAAGGACGTACCTCTCCAAGAGGTTTCTGAGGGGCGATATGGCGTTTGACGGATTGAAGCTCCCAGGGATTTTGCTGCTGCTTTGGATGTCTGTAACTTTTCTAGGCTGTCATCCGCCTTCTTACCAAACAAAGAAGAGCCGCCAAAGGGCATATTTAAAAGACTGGCTTGTACATCTGAAGCAAATCCAGACTTTCGCAACCATGCAAATCTGCGGGTTGTAGTACTTGCCGCCATGGCCCTACTGATGCTGTCAGCAGAATCAATGCCAGTTTGAAGGGATTCCCACATTGCGTCTTTACCATGCTTAATGATGTTTAGAAACGCTTCCCGATCTTCTCCCTCTGGGAGGCAGTCAGCCGCTGATGAAGCACACTCCCAAAGTGTATGGCTGAACCTTGCGAGCGTACAAGTAGCGTTAATAGATTTCAACGCCATGCTACATGCAGAAAAAACTTTCTTAGCCATAGAGTCGTATCTTTTGTCATCCCTGTCCTGTGGAACAGTAGGGTATGCCTATCTATTGCCTGATGCAGTTGCTCTTGAACAACCAGACTCTCTGGAGTTGGATGTTTAGACGAAAATTCAGGGTCAGTAGTAGATACCCTATATTTGGCTGATAACTTTTTGTTAACCGCTGGGATAACCTCATGTTAGGCAGAAACCTGTGCAGTTCCCTTTGGGAACACTGCAAAAGATTAAGGACTACAGTTGTTAGCAGTAAACCCACTTGGTAGCAGTCTATACCACCCAAATTTACCTGGTAGCTGTGGCTGAGCAGTCAGACTTCCCTCAAGAAGAGTTAGGCAGTATGCAAAGTATACACAATAGGCACTCAGATACAATACAACAAGCAAACACTGACCAGAGCTTTGGTATCAAAGTATATAATTATTTATTTAAGAACACACTGTTTGAAACACTCCAGCACGCTTATTGTAAAACACTATCTAAACACAGTTACTATTATAATATATACAACCCTTATTCCTTATCAGACCAGTCTTAGTTAACACCACTTATTTCCAGACAGAGGTGAGCGCTTAACTATAGATGGCACTCCAATAAGTTCATGAAGAAGGGAGGGAAAAAGACAGAATATGGGAAGATACACCACTGTAAGATTTAGGAACACTTTTTAGCAAGGCAGAAGAGCAAAAGTCACTTGTGAGCCAAAGTCCATAGGCTAGGCCCACTCTTAGAGAGAGCAGAGCACAAATGCGCCAAGATCACACAGTTACACTAGGCTTTTAAAGTCTTGCAGAGAGTTCGAAAAGAGTTTAGAGAGGCTCAGAAAAGTTTAGCCAGGGTGTCCCAAGCTAACCCAGGTTCGAAAGCCGGGGGCTAAATCTACCCCGTACAGTCGGTGGCAAGGGAAGCCAGGCGGAACACGGTACCTTAAGTGGGAAGGATACTCCAGGGGTGGCAGTTGTTCCTGGCAGCAGGTGCAAGTCTCGGCGTCGTCCAGGGGAAGAGAAGATCTCGACTTGGAGGAAAGATGAAGATCATTGCACTGCCAGGGAAGAAACCAGCCGCAGAGTTTTCCGGTTAAAAGTATTACCCTTTATTTCGCGGTCTTGGTAAAACGTGGTTATCCGGTTGCCGGGGTGCTTGGGACAGGCAAGGCGGCCACGAGATGCGTCGGGAAGGCGAAAAGACGGTGAAACTGGTTATCCCCATCAGTCAAAGGAAGTAGACTCTCCAGCGGGAGATCTCCTCGGTCGTTGGGAAAAGTGGTGAGACGGTCCAGCAGGGCTCCACCGGTGGTGTCGTCGTGGTAGGCCGGCTCAGCTTCTCCCTCGTCGGATTCTTAGGTCCTGTGGCGACTTCTGAAGTTCCAGTCCCCAAAGCCCTGCTTTTATGCAGAAACCCCCATTCACTCAGCCTAGCTGTCACTCAAACATGCTAAGTGGTGAGCCGGCCGGCTCACCACTTGGGCCAATCAGGACAGAGTGCGACTTGAGTTGCCTAGGCAACTCAGTCCAGGGTGCTTAAATCCCCCTCCACCCCTCCTAAGTACCCAAGACAGAGTGGCACCACTTTGGAGGGCTTCTGTGAAGAAGCCCGCCAAAAAGTGGAACAAAGGGCTCGACTTGCGTTGGAGTCACAGAAGAGAACACAAATGCCATTTTAGAACAGAGTTTTGGCAAAAAATACCAACCAGAGAATTAATAATAATTAACTAAACCGGCAGTATGTTCGAGGCTATCGTAATTAAATAAATAAAGATAGTAGCCTCGAACAATGGAAAATCCCATAGAGAAATATTCACGGTTGTATATAAAAAGTAGTATCCACTGCCACCAGCCAAAACTCGATCAGGGGGGACGGAGACATGCCCCCTCGACTAACAGACCCCGGGGCAATCGAATTGCCCCAGCCAGTGCGTCCACAATATGATGGTTTGTACTGGTTCTGTTCAGAATTCAAGACTAGTAAAGTCAATGGTGACTTTACATGCCCTGGGAGACAGTAGTTAGTCCCGGGGTATGGGGTCTATACTGGGGGGTCACTATGACACCCCTGTGTTATTGCACTGAGGGTGCTGTGTAACACACATCACAAAAACACATGAAGCCCTATGGAGTAAAAGACCCCATAGCCCATTAAACACATTTAGAGTCAAAGGAACACACTCAAATCATGTCCAAGAGTGAGGGTAAAAGAGTCTCACTCTTGGCAGGAGAAAAAAATAAACCCCACAAATCCAGCAAAGCTGCTGGGGGACTCACTAGGTTAGGAAATTCAGCCTAAACAGAGAATTCTCCCTAACACCTCAGGAGTTTCCCAGTTAGCCAATATTTTTCTTTGGAATGCAGTGTGAAATGGAACCACAGGATCCTCCTGTAGGCCTTTAACAAAAATGTCTGTAAGGTCATCCTGTTGGAATGCAGGTGAAGGTGTAGACCAACCCATGAATTCTATAATTCTTGCCATTAAAATTCTGTAAGGGGTCTCGGCATGTTCCCCTGGGTCTGGTTTGGTAAATTCTATTTCTGGGGAAGTATCTAACCCACTTGCCTCATGTAAGGATTCTCGAAGATCCTTTAACCTATTTTCCTCAGAGGTAAATTCCTCTGGTTCAGGTGTTGCAGATCTCTGAAACCCAAAGGGTCTTTCTTGATCCGAATCCTACCCTTCCTCATAAATTTAAGACAGAGGTCTGAAATGATCAGACCTTGGAAATGGCTTAAATCCCATTTCCAGAGCAGAAGGGGGTAAATTTGTCACAATTGGTTGTGAAAACGTCGACGCGGACGTTAAAGGCTTCGAAAACACCGAAAAAGGCGTTGAGAAGATTGGAAGAGGCCTCGAAGAACTCAAGAGGATTGGAATCCTAATTCGAGGTTGTCGATGACATTCTCGAAGTTGTGTTAGAGGCCCTGGGTATGACGACTGGCTGTGAGGTAGTGACGGCCGTGGGTTTGTTCTTTTTCGGCTTCGACATCGAAAACGGCGTCGATTCGATCGACCTATGAGTCGATGAGCCCTTCGATAATGGCGTCGATGACGCAGATTTATGTGTCGAAGGGACTTTCGACAATGGCGTCGATGGCACAGGGCTTTTGCTCGAGGGTTTGTGATGCTCTCGAGTAGTTTCTTTCGCCGGGTGCAACGACTCGCAGCGTTTCGATTTTTCGGGTCTTTCACCCAGGGTATCACCCTCAGCTGTCTTCGAGGGGGTCGAGGCCGCTTTCTCGAAGACGTAAGCATCCTTTTACGGAATTCCTCCCACTCAGCCTGAGAGCTATGTTTTGTGGGGCAGGTGACTCTTTCTGGAGAAACAGAAGAAGAAGACGAGGAAGAGGATCTTCGACGTCTCTTACTTGAATGCTTGGATCTCGAAGAGTGGTGAGAACTGCTTCGAGACCTAGAACGAGAATGTTTCCTGTGTCGGCAAGGAGACGAATGTCTCGACTCTGCCGAGGAAACTTTCGAAGGAGTTTTAACTGTCTTACCTCTCTCGAGCTTCCCCTTACGCTCCTTCAAGGTTTTCACCGTCATGGACATGCAGTCCTCGCACTCTGAAAATTGGTGCTCCGATCCCAGACACCACAACAGATCCTGTGAGGATCTGTCAACGACATTTTCTTTCCACAGTCTCGACATTATTTGAAGCCGGACCGTGGAGTCGTCGGTTCGGATGAGGAAGCCATCGAGTAATAGTTGGTATTCTCGAGGAATAATGAAGAATATATTTTCTGACTAACGGACTGAGCAACGCGATTCCGAGGCCCACGAAGCGCGGAAAAACGGAACTGAGCAACGGACGCTGTGCGAGTCTATTTATACGCATGATGACGTCGGCGCCGATACGGAGGCGGTTGAGGGACATCGGCTTGAGGGACGTCGACGCGCAGCCCCCTCTACTGAAAACAAAATTCCGAGGGCAGCAAGCTGGAGATGATCTATCAAGATAAGGAATATGTCGGAGGACACAATCCCTTCGAAAAACAAGTTACTCTCTTAACGCTAACATTCTTTCGATGGGATGGTCCGACGACGTGTTCCATATCTATGACATGTAATCACCACAGCTGTGCTGCTTCGGAAAATCTTTCTGCGTCCTGCGTCAATGACATCGATACGTTGTCCACGAGGGCCTCACCGGATGTTATAAGTAGGACACTCGACGCCAGTAGCCTCAGTTGTAGTTTTTTTCCTGGAACGTGTGGCACCAATCTTCTGCCAGTATGACCACAGAAAGCCTTGTGGAAACGTAAGCTGCAATCGCATAAGAAATTCTGTAGCGGGGCAGGTAGGGAGGGAGCGATATGGAATAAGTCGTCAGACCATCCCATCGAAAGAACGTTACCAGGTAAGAGAGTAACTTGTTCTTCGAGGGGATTGGGTCCTCCGACGTATTCTATATCTATGACAGACTACCAAAGCAGTACCAATGTATCGAGGAGGGAAAAGAATTTAGAATATAGAAATTTAGAATACCCAATCAAATTGCAGAGTAAAGGACCGCCATGCCAAAGGCCAGATCCGGCCCATGGATAGAATCTAGGGAGAAGTGTTGTACAAAAGTACGGACTGAAGCCCATGTGACTGCTTCACAGATGTTACGAATAGAAACACCCCTCTGCAGGGCAGTAGAGGCAGCCATACACCTAGTAGAATGGGCCCGTAAGCCTACTGGAGGGTCCTTACCCGCCAAGCGGTAACATTCAGAAATTGCCAAGATAATGCATCTAGACAAAGTCTGCTTAGTAACAGCTTGTCCCAAACGCCTTCCAGCGTAACCAATAAAGAGCTGATCGTCCACTCTGACCCGGGACATGCGTGAAATGTAGAAACTTAAAGCTCTCCTAGGATCCAACCGATGGAGCCTCTCCTCTTCCTTACCAGGATGCGGAGGAGGATAAAATGCCAGAAGAACGACCTTCTGGCTTAAATGAAATTCCAACACCACTTTCGGAAGAAAAGAAGGAAGAACCCTGTTCTTATGAAACACAGTGAAGGGTGGCGTAACAAAGTGCCTGCAACTCACTCACTCTGTGAGCGGAAGTAACCGCAACTAAAAATACAGTTTTAAGGGTTAACAGTCTCAAAGGACAAAAATGTAAAGGCTCAAATGGAGCACCCATGAGGAATTTAAGAACCAGGTTCAAATCCCAACCCCGCATCTGGAAAGGTGACGGCGGGAATACATTAGTGAGCCCTTTCAGAAACTGAGAAATTAAAAGGAATTTTGAAATAAGAACACTCCTCAGACGAGCGCTTAAATATGGACAGCACTGCCATGTAACCTTTAATAGTACCCACTTGCAGGCCCTTGTGGGCTAACGAAAGCAAAAACGACAGAACCACAGGAATGTCACATGAAAAAGGATCCACATTCTGAACCCTGCACCAGTCGCAGAACTTTCTCCAACGGCAATGGTACAGGGACTTTGTTGCAGGCCGTCTGGCCGAAAGCAACACCCCCATCATGTCTTCAGGGAGGTCTCAATCCTTATACCTCAACCTTTCAGAAGCCAAGCGTGAAGGTTAAGAGATCTGACCTCTGGATGGAGAACCTGACCCATCTCCCGTGAGAGCAGATCGTCTCGGTAGGGAAGACGACATGGAGGGCAGATGGACAAGTCGAGAAGGTCCGGGTACCACGTCCTCCGGGCCCATGCCGGAGCAATGAGGATCATCCAGGAACCGAACCTCTGTAACCTCTGCAGCACTTGCGGGATGACGGGGACAGGAGGAAACGCGTACAGCAGTGGGAAGGACCACTCCACCACGAACACATCCCCTAAGGCTCCTCTTGGAGAAAATTCCCGCAGGCTGAAATTTTGCACTTCCGGTTGACACTGGAGGCGAAGAGATCCACTTGTGGGGTCCCCCAAAGGGCGAAGATTTCCAGGAGAATCTCCTGAGCCAGCTCCCACTCGTGAGAGATCGCGCTCTGCCTGCTCAGAGCATCCGCCGTCTCGTTTTCGTCTCCGGCCAGATGAACTGCCGAGATCGAAATTTCCTGCTGGATGGCCCAGAACCAGAGCTGCATCGCCTCCCTACACAGAGGAAGTGACCCTGCCCCCCTTTTTGTTGAAGTAGTGCATGGCCACTGTGTTGACCGTCAGAATCAAGACATTCTTCCCTCGCACAGTCGGCAGAAAAGCCTTCAGGGCAAGCCTGACGGCCCTGAGCTCCAACATATTGATATGGAGTCTGGACTCCGATGGAGACCAATGACTGCTGACTGTCAACTTGTTGGCATGAGCTCCCCATCCCGTGAGGGATGCGTCCGTCACGATCGTCACCTCCGGACAGGGTAGCCAAAATTGAGCCCCCCTCATCAGATTGCCATCAACGGCCCACCACAGAAGGTCCTGGGCAACCGAGGGTGGCACCTGAACGGGGTCCGACATCCTGCCAGGGGACTGTGACCAATGCATCTTGAGAGTCCATTGCAGAGATCTCATCCGCAACCTGGCCTCTGGCACCAGAAGAATGCAGGATGCCATGAGGCCAAGCAACCTCAAGAACTTGAACGCTGAGAGACTCTGGGCATGCTGAAACTTGTGCACCATCTGCTGAATGTGATGAGCTCTCACCTGGGGAGGAAAACACTGCCCCAGGGGCGTGTCGAGCACTGCTCCGATGTACTGGAGCTGCTGAGTTGGCGTCAAGTGGGACTTCTTTAAGTTGAGGGAGAAGCTCAGCTTGTGAAGGGAGTGGCAGGTGACGGACAGATGACCCAGGACTTGCTCGGGAGAGCACGTCCTGATCAACCAATCGTCCATGTAGGGGTAGACGTGAATCCCCCCTTTCCTGAGATACGCTGCCACCACTAGCACCATGAGCTTGGTGAAGACCCTCGGGCGGAGGTCAATCCAAACGGCAGGACCCGAAACTGAAAGTGCGAGTCGGCAACCGCAAACCTCAGGCACTTCTTGTGCTTGGGATGGATCGGCACATGAAAGTAAGCGTCCTTGAGGTTGAGAGACACCAACCAGTCCTGAAGTTGAAGGGCCTGGAGGACTTGAGAAAGAGTAATCATCTTGAACTTGTCCTGCCTGAGGAGCTTGTTCAAACTGCGCAAGTCCATGATGGGTCTCAATCCCCTGTCTTTCTTCGAAATCAAAAATAAGGGGAATACCATCCCTTGTTCCTCTCTGCTACAGGCGCCAGTTCTATGGCGCCTTTCTCCAGCAGGGATTGTATTTCCTGCGCAAGGAGCGGATCCGGACTCTTCAAAGAGAGATTCCCTAGTGGATTGTCGTGAGGCCTCTGCCGGAAAGGAAGACAGTAGCCGTGGGCTATGATCTCCAGAACCCACACATCTGAAGTAATGGCACGCCATTCTACAAGATGCTGCACCAGCCTTCCCCCAACCACCGAACCATGGGACATGGCCTCATGACTGAGCTGAAGCGGCTGCGGCAGTGCCCGAGGGCAAAGAGGCAACTGCCCGAGCGGCTTTGGCACCTCGAGTACCCTGTTTTCCACCTATGGTACTCCTACGGTATCCCTTTGACTTGCAGCTCCTCTCGATTTACCAAAGGATGAGTAATATCGAAAGGAACCTCCCCTCCATTGCTGTCCCCTAGGACGAAAAAGCAGAGGTTGTCGAACTGCAGCGCTCAACAAATTTGCTGCAGCTTTGGAGGTCTGCAACCTCTAAAGGCTCTCGTCAGCCTTGCTGCCAAAAAGATGTTCACCATCAAAGGGCATGTTGAGGAGCCGGGCTTGCACATCCGGAGCAAGCCCCGACTTCCGCAACAACGCAAACCTGTGTATTAGGGTGCTCACCACCATGGACCGGCTGACACAATCTGCCATGTCCAGACCCGACTGAACGGACTCACACATAGCATCCTTTCCATCGTGCACAATAGCAAGAAAACCATCCTGTTCCTCCCCTTCGGGAATATGTTCAGCCGCTAATGAAATACAGTTCCACAGAGTGTGCGTGAAACGTGACAAGGCACACACGGAGTTGGCTGCCTGTAAAGCCATACCCCCTGAAGAAAACACTTTCTTCCCCCAGCCATCAAAACGCTTGTCGTCCCTATCAGGAGAGATGGTAGGGCACAACGCCTGCTTTGCTGCACCACCAAACTCTCCGGAGTGGGGTGCGTGGTCAAGTAGCAGGGGTCGCTACTGGCTGGGCGGTATTTTTGTGGCAAAGACTTGCTCACTGCCGGGAGACTCCACGGAGCAGTCCAATCTGCTGCCACCCTTCTTTGCAAAGCCATATGGAATGGCAGTACTGGGTCAGTTGGTGGACCTTAGTCGAGGATATCCGTCAGGTCATCCTGCAGAAAATCCACTGGTGGCACAGACCACCCCAAGTATTCTGTTACCCTCGACATGAGGCGCCGGTACGAGGACTTGGCATGGGTGCCAGGCTCAGGCCTACAGAACTCCACCTCCCGAGAGGTCTCCAGACCACTGGCGTCGTGCAACGACTGACGCAGGTCTTATCTGGCTCATCCGGAACCATACCTTCCTCTGACCCTTCATCCACCTCAGAAATATAATCCAGAGGCTGGAATGAGGGCACAGAAAAAGGGACAAAGACATGTTTAGCCTTTGCCAGAGCCTTTCTAGGGGGTTCCACCGTGCCACGGGGTACCTCCGACAAAGCAGCCTCGAAAAGTGTCGATGGAATCGGCGTCGACGTCGAGTGTGGCGCCGACGGCTTCGACACAGTCCTCGAGGGCAGAGCCCCGAGCTTGTCCTTCGACAGCCTGGGCGCCGATGGCGTCGACGGCTTCCTCTGAGGCAGAGCTCAAGAGAGTCCTTCGAAGACCACGGGGCCAAAGGTGTCGATGTCTTCTTCGAAGACCTCAGAGGCTCCGACGGTCCCGAGGGTGTCGAGGACTGGGACCTGGAACGGGCATGTCTAGGCGACCATCCTTGTCCGACCGGGACCTCGAAGGTGCCTGGTGATCGCGACGACCGCTCGAGCCCGAGTGATATCTCTGGCACGGTCAATGCCGGCGTCTTTCGACAGCGCGGATGGAACAGAGCCCTGCGACTGAAAAATCGCCATCATCTCGTGCAGAAATGAATCCCATTCCGCAGGAGTGAAATGCTTGTTGGGACAAGCCACCCGCCGACGGGTGATTTAATGATATGCCACCAAGACATGATAGTAAATATTGATCACAGTTATACGTCTGCAAATAAAAAAAACTAATAGAAAGAATCTTCAATATCTTCAGTATAATTTCATAAGTGTTCATTTTGTGTATCAAAGCCAAAAAAATAGGCTTTAGTTCAAAACCCAAAATCTATTGAAAAACCACCTGATGCTGTAAGAATAAAAATGAGTGCTAAAACAGACATTATAAACACCTTGCAGAACAATTAAAAAATACAACTGCAAAAGAAACCATTGTAATACAAGATGTCAACTGTCTTGTTACAAGGAGTGCACACACAAAATAATATTGATAAACAACTGGCAGAACCCAAACAAATGCCTGATTCCTTTGCAATAGACCTGAAACTAAGAGGCATGAATTGCACACTGTTTGCAATGAAGACAGAGGTGAGAAGATGTATGATGATGTTCAGTTGAATGAAACTAGTCAATGGAAACTGCGGTTGAATCGGTGCACCAATCCAAATGACACTCAAGCATATGACATTGAATAACACAAAGAATGTTGTGTGGAAAATGTACACACGTTCTTCTGAAGTGCAAATGCACCTCCTGAAACATGCCAGAACATGCAAGCCTGCTAGAATGAATTCACTATACGGTTGTCACAATGGCAGGTGCTTAGTGCCACCACAGGAAAATTTGCTAATCAAAAAGGTGTAAAGGAAGAGGATATGATATTGAGAAGATCCCTGAGACCAGTGTGAGAAACCCAAGGGTGTCTCCTTAGCTAGTCCCCGGGGATCTGTCATCCAGGTGGCCAGGACACGGCCATCGCTACTCTATGCATTTCCTCGGGGTGGACCACTGAGTGAGGATCACCTGGATGGGGGGTCCTTGGGGAGTGGGAGCGGGACACCAATGGGCGAGACGCGGTATTCCTCTCCTTCTTTTGACACCTTTCCCTATCCTACCACATAGGACATTCCAAAACACTGCCCCCCACTTTTCCCACACAAACACTTTCACACAGTACAAAAGACAACGGACTAACACCAGGTTCGTTTTCCTTACGTGTCCCAATACCAGGGTCAGCCAAAGTCGGGCAATAGACCAGAATCACGCACACCTGACGGCCCTTTCCCTTCCTCACAGTGATAAAAAGTGGAGCACAAGAGCACAAGATGAGTGAGGCAGACAGCACGCGAGACAGCTATCCAGACCCGGCAGTTTCAAAGGAGGAGAAAGGCGGCAAATATCGAGAAGCTGACAAGCACAGACGCAATCTTGCCCTTTTCGATTCAGACCCACGAAACCTAAGCGGAGGGAAACGTAAGGCCGTGATCAATAGCCCAAGTGTTTTACAACAGGTGGTAACAGTACACGGAGCAAGTGTATGCGGATAAGCCGGAGCAAGGGAAACTCCCGCTACCGTGGTACCGGCCTCGACTCCAGATCCAAGGAAAGCCAAGCGGTTCATCACAGCCGGTGAGTCAAAAGGGAGCCCCGATAAGAAACGGGTTGTATTGAATGAAAGTCGCAAAGTGGCATATGAAAGAGAGTTCAAAGAACTGTATAAGTGTTAAGGGAAGAGCAGCTGCAGAGGGAACCGGCACCACGTGGGTGCTGACTCGAGAAACCCTGGTCGATCCCATGTCGAATATGACTACAGATACCAGAGGCCGTAGGAGAGCGACCAAGATAGGTCAAAGTGGTCATACAGGAGGTGGAGCAAAATCCCTGTACACTTGAAAGTCTTTGACCGACAAACTGTTGAGAAAGTAAGGGAAACGAATCCTGCATGGTGAGAAGTTAGTACATGAACTTTATTTTGGAAAGGTCGGCGAGAGTGAACCCTGCTGAGAGAAACCGGTTTAAAAAGTCATTGAGATTTGTGAAAGCGAGAAGTATTGTGAGACGAGGGAAAGGAAAGTATCCCCCTTGTCAACTGGGATCCGAGCCCAGTCGAGGGAGATCCAGGGGTGAAATGCTAGCACCCAAAGTTCAATAAGAAAGCGATATTGTGAGGGGTCTGCACCCTGAAGAGGGGGACCCAGGGTGAAGCCATCACCCAAAGTCTATGTGAAGCAGAACGTTGTGTTTGTTTGCTGGATACATCAGGTCTCGAAGAAAAGAGACTCTTTACCATCGAAGAACCCGATAGCTAGAACGGAACTGTCAGCTTGTGCTGAAGAGGCTCGAGCGTGTGCTGTGCTCCAAAGACCCACTCTGTCCCGTGCAAAAAACGTGGGGAAGGGAGACCTCAAGGCAATCACATCCCAGCTTATTATTTGAACACTATTTCCTTTACATTGATATCCTATCCCACACTCTTTCTGTAAATTAATTGTAAGGTTTGGCAATAGGTTTCTTAGTATAGGCCTTTTTATTTTGACACAGCGCCACTAGGACTGCCTTATTTTTCATTTGATGGTCGACACTCGCTCCCATCTTAGATTTAGTTTAGGTGTTTTTCACCCTGCATTTATTGTTCCCTTGAACTGTGATCACTTGTGTCCGTCTTTACTGTTGCCACCATGAGTTCCTCACACAGCCTACTGAAAAATTCATTTTTTGTCATGGAGTTAAGTTTTCAGCAATCTTGTCTCCAAGAACCAAACACAGTGGGCCTCATTAGGAGTAAGCTAGTCGGGGAAAAATGCCAGTAGAACGGCCAGTACTACCGGCTCCCGCATTTTTCCTGGACCGGCATACTCCGAGTATTCAACTAACGGCAGGCCTGACTTGCTGGGAGTTCAGGCCCCTACCAACAGAAATATCTCTGAATCACCGGCACCATTCAGAGCGGTGCCAGTGATTCATCTGTTCCAATTCCATGGAGTCCTATCGGACTCCAAGGAAAAGGAACGTACTGCCGTTTTCCGGCACCCATAACATCCTGGAAACACCGGGATAGCGGGCGCCGGTTATGGTAAGGCGAGTCTGCCGGTAGCACCAGCGAGTTACCAGCAGACTTGTAATGATAGACAGTGTATTTCTTTGACTTCAGTCAACAATGCTGTGCTTTCATATACAAAAGCAAATTCCAACATGAATTAAAATATGAAGGCTCTAATTCAAGCTGCTAAATTACCAAAATCGCAGAGGAGAAGTGGAAACATACAGATTCTATCAAGCAGGACAGTCACAAAAGCAATACTGCAAGAGGTGTTTTTCGTTTTCAAATGTTGTATAATTGGGAGAAGAATGTTTTCTACCTTGCAGTTTGAAAATACACATTTGCAGCAAAGACTCTTATTTCGTGACAAACTCTTATGTATGAGTGCCTAACAGAAAGGTAGATCTCATATGGTGCCTTAACGTCATTCAATGTAGTCACACATGTGAACTTCTGCTTCAAGTTGTTTTTGTACTAACAAAACATTCTGAAACTAGCTGTAAATTCGTGGCGCGCTTATGGACGGCTAGGATTCCTGGATAGACTTTAATCAAATTCTACAACACAAGGAAGATAAGGAGCATAATGGAGTATATGTATTACTGAACCTTGCGAAAGAATGCTGTATGCACTGAGCTGAAGAAAATTTGGGCTTCACAGAGGACACACTTAAAGGAAAGGTTACCCTTCATGCAACTGTGATGGCTTGCATTCAAGAATGTCATGACAAAGAAGAATCATGGTCCAAACTGTGAACACTAAGATTCATGTTTTAACAACGCCAAAAAGGCAGGAAACAACCATGATCATAAATAATGGTAAATCATGACGTGGGAGG
This sequence comes from Ambystoma mexicanum, assembly GCF_040938575.1. NCBI lineage: Eukaryota > Metazoa > Chordata > Amphibia > Caudata > Ambystomatidae > Ambystoma > Ambystoma mexicanum. The sequence continues at coordinate 970,677,300 of NC_090934.1, forward strand.
AGTCTCAGAATATGGTGGAAATAGGGTTGGATATCTGAATTGTCAGTTGTATTATATAGGTACCAGAGTGTTTGTTATTTTTCTTTCTTTTCTTCTTCTTGTATCGCAGCAGACAATGGATAGGGCATTCCCCATTTGTTGGCTTATGGCAACGCCTGCCCCGAGGGCTCCCTAAAGGGACATGCAAAGTAGGGCTGCTGAGGCACTGGGTGACGACTACCTGTACCTCCATCCTCGATCATGCCGGCCTAAACCGACTCAGACAAGGGGAGCTAATTCTCAACTGGAAGTGCGTCAAGGGGCAGAGGCTCCACACCCCTCACCTGATGACCACGCTGGATATTGTCAAACTAGAGCGACTGACAGCAGATGATCACACGATGACATGGTAGGAGGTGGAAACGGAAGACAGACTGCGGATATATACAATGGGCACTACCATTGTGTCTTGGGGGCAGGGGAGGTCAAACGGATGTGATGTGTATTATTAGGGGACAGCTAGGAGGGAATGCAAGGGGAAGGCGAAGTGGGTTGGGTTAGTTTGGGTGGTGTGGTGATAGGTTGTTATCTGTTGATATGGTTTGCAAACCAGCAATAAAGGATGTCTTGCTTTGTCCATTTTCAATACGACTTCTGTGTCCTTTTGTTTGATTTTACTTTCATTAAACCATTGTACGATACAAGCCTGCTGAATCGTTCACTACAGAAACTGCCCTGCTACATGACAGGTTTCATCCCCTATAATGGCGCAAAGCTCCTAAAGCGAAAGAGTACAGTTTTTAATATTATCTTCTTAGTGAAATTATACGTGCATAACGAAACGTGATTAGGATCTTCACGAAAGTGGACCCATGCTACACATGCATGCATATATTCTTAAACATTTGAGTATTAACTAGGCCATCCTTGGTAGTTGTAGTATTCACAGTTTTTTCTATGTGGGCCAACACATCTATCCCACCATTTCTTGTTTGGGAGCATGCTGCTTGTTAATTGTGTTACATGGTGTGAAGCAATCTGAGTCTATAGATTTGTCCTTCTTGGTCTTCCCAGCTGCCATTGTTGCTTTTAGTTTCATTCTCCATGGGGAATCCCAGTCAAGGATTGGTGATCCACAATACCCCAAACACCACACTCTCTAGGGCATAAACCAATCACAACAAGGGGGAGCCGAAGGTAGATGAAAACCTTCCAGGCAATTGTTAACAAGGCATATTAATATACTCTGCATGAGTGCAGCTTTCATCTAAACAACTTCCCTCCCTACTACGTAGATCATTCCCACTATTCTAGAATAGATGAAGTTAACAGTCCCCTGAAACAGGTCAAGCCAGTGGTCACTGTATTTACCTCATGTAGGGTGAAGTTACCCTAATTCAATCCTGATCTCAAGATGGCCGCCATAGTAACACTAACGCATCACGTTCAGAGCCCCTTACAGTGATAAAGCATGTGTGGACGTCAGTCGAAATGTATGCAAGCTAGGAAAATGCACATCCAGGACTCAAAGCATGAGAATGAGCTAAAGCCCAATTTTGTCAGGCCAATCTCGTCAGGCCTTCCAATATGTACGAATAAGTCACACTCATGGGCCACAGATTAGAGGGGAGGGTTGGTGCTGGAGACAGGGGTAGAGTAGAAAAATGTAAGAAGGAAGAGAGCAGAGATAGATATAGAGAGAGAAATAGATGCGGAAAGAGAGTTAAGTGTATGTGTTTGAGGGCAAAAAGGGAGAGAAAAGTGGATAAACCTCTGTGAAATCAGTCCACTGACAAAAGGCAGTAGATCACTTAGGAATTCCATGAGGAAGCTAGATAGAAAAGGCCTCAACCTTTAGGTTTTGTCGCCTATATTAGAAAATACCTAGACATTATGAGTTACCAACCACTGGAGTACGTTGAGGACATTCTGGGGGCTAGAGTCCCCTGGGCTAGGGTGGAGGAAGTCCACAGGGCGGTTGAGAGAGCCTTCGGTGCCCCCCTTAGTTTTAACTGTACCAGCCTTCCCAGACCATTTGTTCAAAGGTTTAATAAAGCACTGCAAAACTACTCTCTTTGTCTGTGGATTTTTGAGGTCACCTGAGACACACCACAAAGCAGCATCATAACCAGTAGAAAAACAGCTCCAACAACAGTAATTACCAATACTCGAGATGAAGAGGTCTTATCATTTGCAATTCTTGATGGCATGGCAGAGATAGAAGCTTTGGTTACGTCAAAAGGCATCCAGACATGCAAAGATTCATCTGAAGCATTTACCAAAAAATGTAATTAAAAAGTACTTAGAATATAACAAAATACACTTAGGGCCTCATTCGGCACATTCAGCTGTGCAGTAAACAAGTGGCAGTAATTTCCTTAGTGCCACTTTGTTGGTTTGGAGGAAAAGTGGAGGATTCACGTGGGGCAGGTGTCAAGCTGGCCTCATGCCCACCTGTGATCTGCTGTACCGATAATCCAATAGACCCTCTGGGCAATGCATTCTACAAGTGCTCAATGGCTAAACGGGTAATCATGCTCAATAGAGGAAGGAGTTTGGAAACCACAGACATTCATCTATACTCATTGTGACTATCAATTGTCCGTCCATTGGAGGTGATACAGGAACAGGGTAGGGCAATATTTCAAACTAAGCCTTTACCCTTGCCTTCAATTTTGTACGTCCAGCATCATCTCTAGACCTGTTCTGAGCAATATTTTAAACAGTCCTAACTTGAGCAGAGGGTTCTCAAGCTGGAAGAACAGCAATGCTGCATTGATTAGAAACTGGAGGACAGCTAAAATTGCTTGCAAAGAAATTATATCAGACACAGAAGGATCCACAAGAAGGAATCCAACACTGGTCTTGAAAAATATGTCTAGGCCTTATTTGTCTTTACCATTGGGGTAGCATCTACAGTTGATTTGTCCTTACATTGGACCATATGACAAGTTTGGTGGTATTCCGGTGGTAAATCTGCTGGAATACTGCCAAACTGATTTACCATTACCGCCACTTAGTCCAGCGGAATTACTGGCAGATTACAAGTGGTGGTATGGTAATGTTACTCCCAATTTATGGAGGCCATAGTCCTTTATGGGGATTTTGACAGATTTTAAGTGGTGAGGTGACAGAATTACCTCCAGCGTTTTGCTGGAAGTTTTTCCTCTGCCTCACCACCAAACCTATGGTACGCTGTGCAGTAATTTGGTGGTAACAGATTTTCCACTGCATTACTGCTGTTTTATTCCACACTGCCATACTTTTAATGAGGCCCATTATACGCACAGGATCTTCACAAACTGTCAGCAACAAAGGGTCTGCTCCTTGACGTGCTTTCAAGGCTGCATTATCTTAAAACCAAATAACTAATTATTCAGAAAGGACCATATCCTTTTGGGGGTCCTCCATTCAGCTGTTATAATATCTAACCACCCCACCCCCGCCAGCAGGCACCATTGCAAAACACAAGTCTCATGAAACTGCTTACAATCTGGCTACAACTAAAGAATATCCCCTATCGTTGGGCGGCTCTCAATACCAGTTTTCCATGCTTCACACAGCGTTAGACATTCTTGACATCCCATCAAATAAATAACATTTAACAGAGGCCCCAGAAATATTCTCTTTTCTTACAGATTTGTTGCAGTGATCATCTCACTGAGAGTAATCATAGACTCCAAAGACCTAACATGGACAGACAGGAGCAAAGTATAGATTCCTCTCCACAGACTTTAAACCACCAACGGCATTAAGCTCTCTTGGGTCCTATGTTGGCGTTCATAGATCATTGCTTTAATATTATCGTTGCAGATATAAACAGAGCATGGCCTATTACAAGATTTATAACCTAAGGAGCCCCATGTTTGGGGCCCAAACATTTTATGCACATTAAGGCAATTACATAAATATACCGTTTGATTATTATATGCATATTTGTTCTGAACTACTCATGCTGGGTAATTAAATGTTTTCATTCAATGTGAAGAGTGGTTGGTTCAAACAGATGAGACCTTGGTTATTTATCAACTTGCTCTTGGTCACAGACCGTCTATGGTCATTGCCATGGAATCTGAGATACTAATACTATGATTTTATTTCCACCTCGTTGGGCTCTGTAACAAATGGCAACATTGTGGCTTAGGTTATCCTTGTATTCTCTTACTTCCAGCTCCCAGGAATAGGCCTAGTTCCTAAACCTCTGCCAGTAAATCAACACAATCCTCCTTTATCCTATGCTCAAGTGTTCCATTTCATCTTACTTCCCTAAATAGTAATGAGACCATAAAGAGGTTTCCTTAAATATGCAAGAACTTAACACCCTATGAAACAGAGAAGTATCCTTGGTAAAGTACCTTAATTTGAAGACAATATCGGTCAACTGCAGGAGACTCCTCTCCTATGGGCAGATTGTTTCCACACTAAATCAAGGTGATTTCCGCATCCATTTTTCACATTCCTCTGCTGAAAAGAAATAAGGAGCAGCCATTCTGATTGATAAAAAACTAAATTTTAAAAACCGTTGAGACAATGGCGATCAGGATCAACTACTAAGAATTAACCTTCAATGTGAGGACATATGTTTCTACATCTTTTCAATACAGTCCAAATCAAAAACAGGACAGTTTCCATTTCGAAAGGTTCCCTTACGCTATCCATTTTCAGAAAGGAGACTTAATTATGGGAAGGGTGGAGACTTCAATACAATCTTACAGCCAGATCTAGATGAATTCTGTTTGGTGAATACCCATACTGTGGACTTCCCGAATTTTCTCCATGACGCCGTTTCCGATCTGCATTTGGTAGATATCCGGTGGCAACGTAATCTCACTGTAAGAGACTACACCCACTTTTCACATTTACATCAGTTTTTCCGTATTGATTACTTTTTTATAGCACAATCGATCTTACCGTAAATGTTACCTCCCCCATTGGACTCAAGTAAGTCTATGACTTTGGGGCCCCCGATTTTCTTAAATACTGGTTGGTTTCTCAAATCCAATACACATTCTACTGGTTTAATACAGCAGACCCTCCTCCACATGTTAGACTCGAAAAACTGGCGGTTAGCGAGCGGGACATCCGCTCCCTGGTGATACAACCCGTTCCCTCGGCACGGGATACACTGAACCCGGTGGTTTGCACTTCCCTGGCGCTAACGAAAACGTGGAAATTGCTGGATACGCCTCATCCATTTCATGGCAATCTCCCGCTGTGGAACTTTCTCCCCAGGATCCCACGTGTACTGCCATCTACTGTGCGCAGATGGGTTGAGGCGGGATACGAGCTGCTTCGTGACATATTTGAGCAGGGTAGCTTTGTTGAGTGGCCCGACCTGCCGCTGCCCTTGAGGGGTGGCCCGAGTGCATGGCTTCAGTATTCATCTCTACGTAAAACCCTTAAACTAAACTACCCCATGTTTCCAGCAATGCCACCGGACGATCCCACTATTGAAGAACTGACTTCCCCCACACCTACCAGAGGGAAAATATCTAGGCTATACACTATGATACAATCCAGATCCACTCCGAAATTCACCGGGCTAAGGCAGGCGTGGGAGGAAGACCTCGGGGTGCAGGTGACGGGCGAACGCTGGGCTCACATGTGTGCCCGTATACATCAGGTGTCTTTCGATTCCCGCTTCAAATTGATTCAACTAAAGGTGTTGCATAGGTTTCATTATACCCCGAGCAGGTTGCATCGTATGCTTAGTGATCACTCCCTAAGATGCCCCAGGTGTGGACAGGATAGTGCCGACTATATACACATGGTCTGGGCTTGTCCCCGCCTCTCCCAATTTTGGGGGATAGTGTTCTCAACCGTATCTGCTATACTTGACCAACCTATCCACCCCTCCCCAATGAACTGCCTATTCCATGACTTTCCCGGGCTACCCCGAGATTCCAAGAAACTGGCCGGCCTTTGCATGCTCCTTGCGGTACGAGCTATTCTGCTCTGTTGGCTTCACCCCGCACCTCCCACTCATGCTCAATGGCTCAGGGCTCTCACATGGGCCTCAGACACCGAGGAAACGTGGTCCTGCCTACAACCAGCTCACTCGAGGCCTAGGGATGTTTGGCTCAAGTTCCGCTCCTATATGTCAGATTTAAATGCGACACCGGATACATCTTCCCCAACTAATACACCCACTCACGCAGGTTGTCTCCCCTGAGCTAAGGGATCCCTTAAACTGCGTTTGCTCTGTATGCGTTCTTGATGGAAAATGTTCATACTCGATGCAGTAACTGTATACCTGTATTGTTTTAACTGTACCAACCTTGTGCTTGCCTTGTGTTTTGTTCGCCTGTGTTTTGCTGCCAAGCTGATTAATAAAAAAAGGAAAAAAAAAAAGTTTAATGCACGAATCACGTTGACCCTCCTTATGAGCAGGCATCATACCCACACACGCTTTAAATGGCCTTCAGGATCCAGCAATCGTGGACTCTCTAAAATCTTCAAAATTACACAACATTTAAGAGCATGCACATGCAGGAACCACAGTCAAAACCCTCGGTGAAGGATTCAGGCACACTATTTATAGGGAACTAAATGGAATGGCCTCTTATGGGTAAAGGGTACTCTTACCAAGCAAGTGTAAGTGAAGAAACCGGTTCTAACCTTGGAATCCCAATACAATGTCAAGGCTTTTAAGAAAATTTGACAGACATCCATAAACATCCAGGCGCACTCTGGTTCCCTGCACAATTCACTTTCTCAGCCACTGGTGTTCTCTTCCTACAGGTTTCAGTGCTCATCACATCATCAGGGAGGCAGTCTTTACTTGCGGCTCACAGCCAGTGCAGGTGTTGTTCCCTGCAAACTTGATTAGTACAGCTACCATATGTCTTTGGAGCAGAATCAATACCGATTGATTACACGTGCACTGGCTTTGGGCTGCAGGTGAGACTGCCTCCCTGATGATGTGATGAGCACAGAAACCGATTGGAGGAGCACATCAGTAGCTGTGGAAGTGAATTGTGCAGGGAACCAGAGTGCACCCCTTCCATCCAGTGCTGTATATGTTTAAGGTACTCTGGAGGGTGGAAGCTCGAGGGTCCTACTGAGTGTTGCACCAGGGCGATATATGCCTTGCTTTGGAGTGCCACACTGCGGGCTACTCCCCCCCCCCACTGTCGGTGGTTGGGTGTGAGCGGGTTCCCTGCAAACCTGATGACTACAGCTACCATAAGTCCTTGCAGCAGAATGAACATTGATTGATTACACCTGAACTGGCTTTTGGCTGCAAGTGAGACTGAATCCATGAAGACGTTAGGAGCACAGAAACTGGTTGGAGGAGAACATCAGTAGCTGTGGAGGTGAATTGTGCAGGGAACCAGAGTGTCCCCCTTCTATCCAGCAATGCTGTATACATATATGCATGAAACGGAACCTTGGAGAATGGAGGGCAAAGTTGCTCCTAACTTATGAAAAAAGACATCAGAGCACGTCTTGGCCAACTGCTGACTCTGTCTTGGTGTCTTAACTAGTAGTAGTGCCGGCAAAGATATGGAACAAGTCAATGTGGCCACCCTACAAATGTCCTCCAGGGATACAGCAGCATGGAAAGTGGTCATGGCAGCTTTGCCGCGGGGAAATGAGCGGTAACTGGTCCTGCATTTGCATGGACCTTTAGTTTGTGACAGTGTGTAATACGTAAAGTTCTGTAAATGATGTAAACAACTGAATGGTTACCTCAAGGGATCACCGATTGCTCTTCTTCCTTATCTCTTCACTTCCTTGTCCCAAAAAAGGGTCCGACAGGGGGTGAATGCGAATGCCTCCCCGAGACCCTTCCTCCGCCTTCTGGTCAAGAATAGAGGAGAGGAAAGGCATCAGGGAAATCCTCTGGGGAAGAAAACCCTACGTCAACAGCCTCTGGATTGATGTCGTCTGGGCGGAGAAGATTCAGGTAACCGCAGGTTGAGAGCCGTCTAATGGGAAAGGCAGAAGAGTATGGTGAGTATGAGATGGGTAAGTAGAAGGTAGAGTATCAACAGTCGATAGCAAGGAATTACCTGAAAAAGGGGGTGTCGGCCTATTAGGCTGGATAGGAAGTTCCCCGATAAGGAATCAGACTTGAGGATGTATAAGGAAGTAAGATGTTATCAAACACCAATAGATCGGGCTGGACCACGGAACTCGCGGCTCCGAAAGATTGTGATAAATTGGAAATGTCAGTTTTAATTCTCTCTCTCTGGGGACTTTATGGAATGTCTGACTATTCTACCTAAGGTACCGAACGTTAGGGGGAGAATCTCTTTAGCGGACTGTTCCGCGAGATCTGGCTCGTAGCGGGTGAGTGTAAGGGCGCCGGCTCGAGTCCCCTGTATCGGGAAGGAGTTGGGAAAGAAGGTCGAGCCTGAATGAGGGGAATGGGAGGACAGGGTTAGACAGAAGGAATACAAGGAGCGGACAGAATTAGCAACAAGAATCCTAGAAACGAACTCACGTAGCGTTGTTGTTGAAGAGTAGCAACACGTCCGCACGTTTCTGGCAGGAACAGATGTACTGAATTCCTCGGCGCTGGGTTGTTCAACTTCTAGACCCACAACTTCCATAGCGGCGGCCATCTTGGTAGTGAAAATGGCCGAAATCCGTCTATGGGACCACCGATGCCACAACGACCACCGTCTCCGGAAAGGCGTGAGACAGTGTGAGATACAGTTGGGGGCCCAACGAGTCAATCCTTGCTTTGAAACAGTGTGGCCTTTTTGAGGGGCCTCATGTGAGATGAATAAGAGGGGAGGATTACGCAATTAATTTGAGTGTTGAATATAAAATATCAGTATACACTTTACTTGAAGGGAGAACAGGATGTGCTCTGCTGGAGTGAAGTGATTTCCAAAGAACGTTGGAACTGCGTGGCTCTCGGTAAGGATTTTGTCCGAGACTACTTTGGGCAGGAATTTAGGAGAGGAATAAATATGGCCTAGTCTTTATGAAAAACTATACAGGGAGAATTGACCCACGGAGCTTCAAGCTCCACTGCAGGTCTGACAGAGTTTGTGGCATTTAAAAAAAATCCACCTTCCACAAGAGGAACTTTATGTCACATTTGAGGACTGGTTTGTAAGTTTCCTCCATTTGAGCTATCAGTACTCTGTTGAGCTACCAACATGGTGTGGGCTGCCACAACAGTGGGAAAATCCTTTAGGGACGTTTTTTAAAAAAAATCTTTTTCTTTTTATTAACTTCCACAACAAAAATAGAAGGAAAGAAAAAGCCATAACATTAATTGCACATTAAACCGGTATAACCATCTCGTTCAGGCTTGTGTTCCTGTCAACCCCTCCTCGTCTCCCCAGCTGTCACTTCCATGATACACATACCACTATGAATGTTGCTTTGTAGAGACACTTTGTAGCACAGTCTACCTAGTACAAGAGACCTTGTACTTTACCGTCATGGGAAACATTGACACTGGTTTATTCCACTTGGAACAGTGTGTAGCATTAGTTTCCATGAGCCAATGCCTGTACCATGTTCACCTTGGTCTTGGCGTAGTTTCCTGCCACACAGCCGTTTCCACCAGTGTCCACTTTTGCTAATCCGTACACCATTGTCTGGCATCAGGGCCAATCCGACTGTCCGCATTCAGCGCCACCAGAGGGACCTGGGGGAGTATGGTGTGATTCCCATCAGCCTGCAGGCCCTGTACCACATACTTTTACCTAACCTAAGCAGTAAAGGCGGGTTGTTTAAACATGTATCTTGTAACCAAACTGCCTCTTTCAAAAAGTATGGACTACAAGCCGGTTGCAACAGGAGGGTGTCTTGGGTCGGCTCAACCAACAGCCAACCCACTACGAATTGTAGCTGGCTCGCAACATAATACATTTCAAAGTTTGGGACTCTTATTCCTCCCTGGTTGTGCGTCCCTTGTAATTTCGCCAGGGCCAGCCTACTTCTGCCATTGCACAACAAAGAACTCCTGCATGGGATATCTAGTTGCTTAAAGAAGCCCCTGGGTATTTGAAATGGAATATTAGAAAAGCAGTGGAGAAGCCTTGGGAGAACCACCATCTTTAGGAGTGCAGCTCTACCCATCACTAACAGTGGAAGTTTCTTCCATAACTCCATGGATCTAGACAGCCCGCTTGTCACTTTCAGTGTTGTTAGGGAGAATTCTCTGTAAAGGCTAATTTCCCAAACCTAGTGAGTCCCCCAGCAGCTTTGCTGGATTTTTAGGGTTTATTTTTTTCTCCTGCTAAGAGTGAGACTCTTTTCCTCCCACTCTTAGACATGATTTGAGGTGTTCCTTTGACTTTGTATGTGTTCTATGGGCTATGGGGTCCTTTACCCCATAGGGTTTCATGTGTTTTTGATATGTGGGTTACACAGCACCCTCCGTGCAGTAATCCAGGGGTATCGTAGCGACCCCCCAACATAGACTCCATACCCTGGGACTGACTCCTGTCTCCCAGGGCATGTAAAGTCACCATTGGCTTCACTAGTCTTAAAATTGTGAACAGAACCAGTACAAACCATCATATTGTGGACGTACTGGTCAGGGAAATTCGATTGCCCCGGGGTCTGTTGTTCGAGGGGGCACTGTCCAGTCCCCCCCCGACTGAGTTTTGGCTGGTGGCAGTGGATACTACTTTTTATATTCGACCGCGAATATATTCCCATGGGATTTTCCCATTGTTCGAGGCTACCACTTTTTAATATAGCCTCGAACATACCGCCGGTTTATTAAATTAATATAAATTCACTGGTTGGTATTTTTTGCCGAAACTTGGTTCCAAAATGGCGTTTGTGTTCGCTTCTGTGACTCCAACCCAAGTCGAGCCCTTTGTTCCACTTTTTGGCGGGCTTCTGCACAGAAGCCTCCAAAAGTGGTGCCACTCTGTCTGGGTACCACAGGAGGTGTGGGAGGGGGTTTAGGCATCCTGGACTGAGTTGCCTCGGCAACTCAAGTCACACTCTCGTGTGATTGGCCCAAGTGGCGAGCCGCCCGGCTCACCATTTAGCATGTTTGAGTGACAGCTAGGCTGAATGAATGGGGGTTTTCTGCATAAAAGGAGGGTTTTGGGGACTGGGACTTCAGACGGCGCCACAGGACCTAAAGAATCCGAGGAGGGAGAAGCCGAGCCGACCTGCAATGACCACACCACCGGTGGAGCCCTGCTGAACCGTCTCACCACTTTTCCCGACGACAGAGGAGATCTCCAGCCCGGAGAGTCTTCTTCCTTTGACTGGTGGGGATAACCAGTTTGCCCGTCTTTTTGCCTTCCTGGACCATCTCGTGGCCGCCTTGCCCGTGCCAAGCACCCCGGCAACCGGAATACCACGGTTTACCACTACAGCGAAGAAAAGGGTGGTACCTTGTAACTGGGAAACTCTGCGGCTGGTTTCTTCCCTGGCAGTGCAACGACCTTCAGCTTTCCTCCACGTCGAGACCTCCTCTTCCTCTGGACGAAACACCGACTTGCACCTGCTTCCAGGAACAACTGCCCCCGCTGGAGCGTCCCTCCCATTTTCAGGTACTGTGTCCCGCCTGGCTTCCCTTGCGTCAGATCATTTGGGGCAACGGTAAATCCTCGACCTTCTAACCTGGGCTAGCCTGGGGCCTGTTAACTAACTTTTCCTGACTTGATCTCAATCTTTTGTGAACTATCTACAAAGACTCTTTGGGCAAAACCCCACTGTGTGATCCTGGACACATTTTGCTTGCTCTCTCTAAGAGTGGGCCTGGCATTTGAACTTCCTTGCTATCCAGTAGACTTTGCCTAACCTGCCTCACTGTGGTTCTTTGAAAAGTATTGAAATTGGGTGCTTTCATAACTTTGCCTTTTTCCTCCCTTTTTCTATAACTTATTAGAGTGCCATCTTATGTTAAGCGCTCACCTCTGTCTGAAAATAAGTGGTGTTTCTCACTAAGACTTGTCTAATAAGTAATTAGGGTTGTATATATATAATAGTGACTGTGTGTTGACTTTACTTACCTCTTTGTGTGCTAGTGTAATTTACAAGTGCGTCTTTAAATACTGATATACTTTTACACCAAAGCTCTGGTCAGTGTTTGCTTGTGCTACTGTATCCCTGTACCTATTGTGTATACTCTATATACTGCCTAACTCATCTTGAGAGAAGTCTGACTGCTCAGCCACAGCTACCAGGTAAATCTGGGTGGTACAGACTGCTACCAATTAGGTTTACTGCCAACCACCTGTAGTCCTAAATCTTTTGCAGTGGTCCCTAAGGGAACTGCACAGGTTTCTGCCTAACAAGTGTATTGTGTACATGTTCCTCGCTGGGATCATGATATACTTCTACTCCCGGGCACCAGAACTTATCTCTTGTCCATGGGATGGGAAGTGCCGACAGCTCCTTTGCTGGCTTGCCCACATATCCTGCCGGTGGAAACAGACTCAACTTTTGTGTGCTCACTTTTATGCCAGAGAGTGCTGCGTACTGTTCCAACACTTCAGTATATATTCTAGATTGGCCCCGGGCTACTGGAGGTAAAGCAGCATATCATCTGCATACAGGGACACAAGGTGTCGCTATCCCTACAGTCTTATTCCAGCTTCTCCAAAATCTTCCCGGAGATACGTGGCTGGAGGCTCCAATGCCAGGATGAACAGCATTGGCGACCACGGGCATCCTCGCCTTGTGCCTTTCTCAAGGACCCATTGTTCCAATATGTAATTCCCTGTTTAACTCTGGCCACTGGTTGGTTATACAAGATTTGGACCCATTTTATATAATCAGGGCCTATACCGAATTTCTTCAAGGTAAGTATCAACCAAGGCCATCTCACTGAATCGAACGCCTTGATTGCGTCAAGTGACGCCACTGCATACTGATTTGTGCTGTCCTTAGTATGGTCTATGATATGATGCAACCTACGGAGATTGCTTGCAATACTCGTCCCCGGTACGTACCCTTTCTGGTCAGGATGCATCAACGCTGTCACCAAGGATTTCAATCTATTTGCTAACAGCCCTCTCAGTATCTTCCCATCTTGGTTCACTAAGGAGAGCGGCCTGTACGACCCAACGTCCGTTTCGGGCTTATTAAGCTTCAGTAGAGGTAAGATGATAGATTCTCTCAGAAGCCAGAAGCATTTCAAGCCTGAAAGCCTCCTTTAGCATGTTCAATAAGGGGGCTGCCAATTCTGCCACAAATTCTTTATGGAATTCAATAGGCAAGCCATCCGTGCCCAGCGTTTTCCCTGTAGGTAGTTCACTGTTTGTTGCTACCAGTTCTTCCAGTATTATTGGCTCATCTAATAGCCCAGCTGCCCCAGTATCTAGGGTAGGGAGATTAATTTGTGCCAAGTCTTCCTCCATTTCCAATACATCTACTATCAAGCTATCCTCATATTTGGATTTGTAATATTCTATGAAATTCTCATTTATCTCCGCTTTTGTTAATCGTAACTTGCCATCCACCCCTAACACTGAACAGACAGTGAAGCGCTTTGTGTCACTTTTGTACAACCAGGCGAGCAGCTTACTTGGTTTGTCCCCATGTGCGTGTTGGTTCTCTACGTATTTCAAGTAATTCATCTTACCTAGTCTGTCGCAGTGTTCAATACATTCCTGAGGCAACCTGTGTATATTTGTGGTGTGTACCCCTGTTTCCCCGACTCGTCTCTCTTCTTCTACTAGTATTTCTTCAGCTATTGTCAGTTCCCTAGTTATCAATGTCTGCAACCCTCCAATCTTCTGATATGGCCACTTCTCTAATTACGAAAGGAGGGTTGAAGGTGCAATCCTGAAGTAAAGTATATGTCATTGAAATTAAAGATAACACTTAATGTTATTTAAGGTGCAGGGGAGAAAAAATGGTCCTGGCACAGAACCACCATAACATAGAAGCACAGAAAGAAGAGGATCCAAAACTGAACCCTCCCGTCCCCTGCACACCTTCAAATACCGCCACTAGACGGTTAAATAGTTATGCAGTTTACAATCCACATGGAGTTTTATATTGATTATCTACAAGGAAATGAAGGCGAAACAATGCTTTGTGCATTTTATGCAAATTGTCAAAGATTTAATCAAAGAACACAAATGATAACAAGGTTATGTTCAAATATGAGTGGCTGACGCGTTTCAAGAATGCTCTCTTCTTCATGAGCCGAAAACACAATTTTGAATTATAGATAGAAAAAAATAAAATAAAAGAATAAAGGAGAGAAAGAAAGCTCTGTAAGCATATTGTATTAAGAGGATATTCAAGACATTAGTACATACTCGGAGATCTCCTTCTCCTTATGCATAGATTTATTCTAGGCCACTGGAAAACACGGTTATGGTAAGCAAAGGGACGAGTCCTACGCATATGGGGCTACCCGATTATCTGGCTCATACTGTGTGAGACTTTATAAATTACTGAGCAATATTAGGATAAAGGGTTACGTCCCAATTCAAGGAGAACATATTATGTAAGCCAATATCAAAAGTTATGATTTATTGAACTCACCAAAGTATCCTCGCTTTAAGGAAAAAAAACACCCATCTGTGGGGTATGTAATCAAGTCACGAAATGTCCGCAGCTGAGACTGCCCATAAGGTGATACCCATTAGAGGCAATGACTAGCATCCCAGAACTCTGCAATCAATTATTTAAAGTTAGATCCTGTAAGGTCTTAGGTTCTGGCCGCATGGTGAGAAGTAGTAATTATGTGGAACTCAACCTTGTGGGAGAAAAGAAGGCAAGACGCCTGATCTTAATGGAAAATGCGTGGGAGCCGTGAAGGGGCTGCGGACGCCGGATGAACCAAAATTCTTCTCTGATCGTGAATAGAGATAAAATGAAGGTGTTGTCAGGAGCAAGTAAATGGATTTAAAAAGTAGCCAGATTCTGTTATGGAAATAGGCTGCGATTACATGGACTCACTTTAGAACTTACCCAATCCCAGATGACTTGAACAGGCGTTCCGGAGCGGTGGGCTTCGTGTGCTAGCTTGCCGTGTGGTTGGACACTGTTGCTAAGGAAAAGATGCTGACTACACGGCGCCCGACCCTAACTTGCAGTGTGTCGGAGACCTCGAGGAAATTCAATGGGCGCATTTAAATGCCTAGCTAGTACTGACAAAAAAGTATGCTCATGTGAATCTATATTGGTGGAGAAGGAAAGTATATCAAGCAGGATAGCAAAACAAATTAATTTTGCATTTAGTTAACATACTCGTATTCCATAAATTGTTGGGCACTGGAAAGGGACCAGTCATCCTTTGAGGAAACCATTCAGTGTTAGGCGTGGCCTAGAATTTACATAAAGGTTCATATATGGAAAAGAAACATAATCATTGCCAAACTGAAATGAATAGCAAAATGTCAAGATTACATTATATGTACAATCATACAGTTTGAGATGTGTATTTCAACAAAGACATTAGACATTAGTAAATGATTGCTCCCCAGCTCTGTAAAGTCAAGTCGAGGAGTCCCTTCAAAGGGTTAGCAACAGTCTAAAGGTAATGTCAGGTAGTCACAACAATGTATATCTACTCGTCATCAATAGATAGATGATTACCAATAGTCTATATGGTTTGACGGTGCGATTTGTTCAAGCATGTACTGATGCCCTTATACGTTTTACATAAAAAATTTAAGGGAAAATTCTTCATTGAGCCTTCTCCGGATCAATGTATCCAAGTAATGTATCCAGTACTTTTCTCTACGGGATAAAATTGCTTGGTAGTTGCCTCCCCTATAGGTTTTTTTTTACTACTTCAAGGACCTGGAGTTTGAGTTGGGCCACAGTATGGTTATTTTCTGGGAAGTGTCTTGCGAACTGTGATTTCGTATTCTTGCATCTGATGTTTGGTTTATGCTCAGTCAGTCTTTCTTTAACTGCTCTCGTAGTTTGGCCCACATAGAGTTTACCGCAAGGGCATTAGATGGCATAGATGACTCCCGTCTACATACAGGTTGCGTAGTCCCTAAGTTTGGTTTTCTTCCCTGTGCGTGGATGTGAGATTGTTTCTCCTTTCATCACATTGTTGCAATGTGTGCAACATAGGCAGGGGAATGTCCCCGTCTTCCTTGTTGTCAACAGCAGTTGTTTGTCTTTAGGAAGTCTCTCAGCTCTAACGAGTTTATCTCTGAGGTTACGGCCGTGTCTGAAGGCCATCATGGGTGCTTTGGGAAATAATTTGTGTAGAATCGGATCGTTCTGCAAATGTTCCAGTGTTTTCTGATGGTCTTTCCCACTTGGAAGCTTTATCTAGAGTATTTTGATATTTAGGGTAAAGGTGTGTCTTTGACTTTCTCTCTTGGGGTTAAGAGATGGTCTTTGCTGATCAAATCTGATCTTTGTTTGCCTTGATGGAGAATTGTGTCGGGTTAACCCCTTGACCCAAATTTGTCTGGTAATTTCGAGCGTTCAGCATCTAGTCCTGATGGATCTGAAATGATGCTTTTAAGACTTAGAATTTGATTAAAAGGAAGACTCTTTAGCATGGATTTCAGGTGGAAACTTGTGAAGTGCAGCAAATTATTCACGTCAGTTGGTTTGTGATATACAGTGGTGGAAATCTGGTTGTCTCGAATCTCTAGACTGACGTCTAGGAAATGTAATGATGGTTGTCCGAGGTCCATGGTGAATTTGATGCTATTGTGCACTGAATTTAGATAATTGAAGAAGGAAACAAGTTCCTCACGGGTGCCACACCAGATGCCGAAAATATCATCTATGTTGCGTTTCCACATTAGTATCCTGCAGGACCATTCAGGATGGTCTAAAACGTGTTGATGCTCAAATTTACACATGAATGTATTAGCATATGCTGGAGCCATAGAGGAGCCCATAGACGTTCCAGTAGCTTGCAGATAATATTTGCCTTGCATTTTGAAGTAGCTGTTAAAGAGTATTCGATCAAGCAGTTTCAAAATTAAGTTAGAATTACCGCTTGTGGCTGCTGAGTTGTTAAGTAGCCATTTTACTGTGTTGATGCCTTCCTTGTGTGTTATAGACGTGTATATACTACACACGTCCATGCTAAAGAGAACACATTCAGTGCTGAGAGCTATGACGTCTTTAATGCAGTTCAAGAAATCGGTCGTGTCCCTGAGGTATGTAGGGGTATTCTGAACTAGTGGTTGTAATGATCCATCAACGTAAATTGACAGTGGCTCAAAGATGCTGTCTGAACCAGCCACTATAGGTCTCAGTGGGGGATTGGTGGGATTTTTTTGGATCTTAGGGAGACCATAAAAGACAGGGGTAATACTGTAGTTGTTTGTTAGAAACTCACTTTTTTTGTTGTTGATCCAATTCTGATCCAGAGCTTCTTTGATGGTTCTCTCAATTAGGGACTTAATTTTATATATTGGCTCACTACCCAATTTGTTATAGATGGTGTCATCATTTAGAAGTTTGAGACACTTCTTTACATAATCCTTCGTGTCTTGACTACAATTGCACCTCCCTTGTCTGCGGGCTTGATGGTTAGTTCCTCATCTTTAGCTAGCGTCTCTATGTGCTCCAGTTGGCATTTTTTCACATTGAGTGACGTGGTCTTCAGAAAATGGATTATTTCTCGGTCAGATTTGACAGTTTTTTCAAACAAGTTAAGCATCACTTTCTGCATATAAGGGGTCAAAATAACTTTTTGGGCAAAATTGGAGAGACCTATTGTCCGAGGCCCTCGGTTCCATGTCTGTTTCTGTGTCAAAGAAAATGTTAAGTCTTAATTTTCTCAGCAGTCCGCGTTACTGGTTGGTACAAAGGATAATCCTCGATTTAGCATATCCAATTGGCCACTTGAAAGATTCTTACTACATATGTTGACTACCAAGTTTTCAATCATTTGTTTTTTCTTTTCCAAGTTCCTTTTCCCTCTCCTCGTTATTCTTTTGATTTGACCCGTGTTCCTAAAAAAACACTGGTTGAACTTGGACTTGTTGATGGTGGTGCCACTGGGCTACTTGGGATAGATTCTACTATTTCAGTGTTTTCACTGCTCTTATCCGTGCGCCAGCGTTTTTCCACTGGTTGAATGAGGTCACCAATGCTGCTGTTACTACTATCGCTACCCATACCTGAGTTTGCTGCATTTTGATGGCGAGATTCACTCTTATTCAAGTTCCGGTGATGATATTCTTGCCAGGTGTACACGATTTCATTCAGGTTATCAAAAGTGTCTCTTTTAAATTTCCTGAGTTTCCGTTGCTTAATTTCAGATTTATATCTCCTCTAATTACCACTTCAAAAGCCTCCCATAACGTCCCCGCCGACTCAACGCTACCTGTGTTATGTTGGAAGTAGTCAATGATACCCTTCCCGGAGCTGATTCCTGAATATGTTGTCTCATAGGGCCTCTCCATGCAACCTCCACGTCAGGATACAGGTCCTGGCTGGTACTACCTTCCACGTGATCTGTAGTGGAGCATGGTCCGACAACACTCTGGCCTTATAGTCTGCCTGTACTATCTGTCCCATTGTCTCGGCTCCCATGAAGAAATTATCTAATTGGTTGTGTAAGTCCTGGGGTGCTGCGTAATCCAAGTATCACTGAGTCTGTGGGTGCCGACTGTGCCACACATCTACCAAATCAAAGGCTTCTACTAGTGCCTGGAGTGCTTTAGCTGAAGGGGCAGGGTGCATACATTTTGCGTCAGACTTATCTAGTTTGGGGTCTCTAGTGCAATTAAAATCTCCTCTCCAAGAATTTTAAGAAACTTGACTGTAGGATCGCCGAACAAGGATGGACATTCAGGGCACCATGTGTAGAAAGTAATGGCCATAAGGCGGACTTTGAGGAAAGCCTGCCAGAGCTCTGCTTTGTAAGGATCCAGCTGAACTGAAAAAAGGAGGTCCACGAATACTTAAGTAGGATTCTGATCATTTCTGGCACACCGCATGGAAAACCGCCTCCATTTCTTGGCATTAAGTTTGTTGTGTGGACGGGCCCTAACCGCCTGAAGGATCGACCAACATTGCAAGGTTAGATGAGCATATCTGCGCTGTCCACAAGTCATGCCCTAAGGTACTGGGAGGCCGGATTGTGGTGCTGTATCTGGCTGTTCTGTTGTGTCAGTAATGTTATGTTATGTTGACTTATACCGTGCAACACTACGAACCCAAGGGCGGTCTCCAGGTGCTCACGTGATAGGTTGATAGCATAGGTTCAGAACTGCCATCTGTGTGTTGTCTTGCAAGTGAGATGGTTGTGCGACCTTGCTTGTTGAAACTGTAGGGGTAAGACTCAGTGGCCCTCATGACAAGTTTGCCGGTCCAGAAACAACAGTGCCAGTAAGTTTACCGGCACAGTTGTTTCCGGACCACCAAACTACAAGTCAGCGGGCGGGTGCTGTACCATCCACCAGGTCTGACCTGCCGGGCGGAACGGCACCCGCAGACTTTTACAGACGCACCAGCACCGTTGTCAACGGTGCCGGTGCTTCCACGATCCCCATTCCCATTGAGACCTATGGGACTCAAATGGGACTGGGGATCAACATTTACCGCACCGGCGGGGCTGTAATGCCACAGTGATTCCGGCAAGTCAGGTGGTTGTAAATCATTAGGGGTCAGGCAGCTACGTGCCAGTTTTAACGGCACGGTTTCCGCCCAACTCGTAATGAGGGCCAGTGTCTTGGTTATGTACTACTGTGCAAAGCTGTGTGTTCGGTGGCGGCATTGCTGGCAGGAGACCCTGACTCGTCCTTGGTGTGAATCTTCACTTTTTACTGTTTGGAAGGAGGAGCTAACACACAGTAAAAGATTGACACACAGTGTGCGAAGCAGTGTGTTCGGTGTGTTTGGAGCTTTTTGGATCTTGGAGCCCTTTCTTCTGCCCTTTGCAATAGAGCTATCGGACTCCGGGCTCCTTAACACAGTGAGTGCCTAAATAATCTGTCTTCCCGTATGGCTCTCCTTCGGCGTGTTGGACAGTGAACTAGTAGTTATTGTTGTTGAGAATCTGCTGCAGGGTATTGAGTTTACCTACAGTTGTAAATATCAGCTTTTTAGCTGAGGACTAGGCAAGAGCTGATGTACGATCTCGGGAGTGGGGGAAAATCTATGATCACACCAACTGGAATGATTACAGATGCTGACATGTTGACTGCATCAGCGAATTTACCCCTTCCTCTCTTTCCAGGGGAAGGTACCTCTATGCTGTTTTTAGGAGTGTCTATGGCACCCCCTGTGCTTATACATCCACAGGAGACCAAAACAACAAGCAAAAAGATAATGTCTTTTTTTCTTCCGATTTCGGGGAAACAGAAGAACTCTCGAGAAGAGATCCTCCCTGAACTGAATAGGGGATTGTCTCATGCGAGTACATCAGAGAGCCCATCCTTGGACTCTGGGGTCCTTGTAGAATGCATGACTGCCTCACCTCCTCCGTTTCCCTCTCCTAACATTCACGTTTCCCTCTGCTAACATTCATACTGCTTCAATAGACCCAAGTCCTGTGGACACTCCCCCCGACCTATCGCTGGGGTCCAACTTACCAAACCACAAACTGAATTATTCTCTTGAATCTGACACATTTTTATCCTTCTCAAAATCCTATCCAAGTTCTCTGCCTCCCCCAGCTGCCTTGAGAAAGTTGGAGGGTGGTCCAAATGATGGTCAAGATGGACTTTTCACCAAAATTAACCAAGTGCTCTGCATTCTGGTCTCCCTCTATAAGGGTTTGCAAAAATCAAATTCAGTGATATTAGAGTCACTACTGTTTATATTTGTTCACATTAATCTGCACATGGCAGCAAAAGAATGTTTATTCTTGCGCAAGAATGCTTTCACAGATCCACACCTTGCAAAGAGTACTGAAAGTAATGACAATTTGATTGACCAACGACATCAAGCTGGAGTGGAAGCTATACATTTGGTGTTAAATATTGTGCATCCTGCACACAGTGAACGGATATTGCCCTCTGTGGCGATTAGAGAGCCCCTGTTCTCTGATGTTCTTTGTTTGGTGGATCCCTTGATCTCCCAGGTTGGTATTCGTGGATATGCCCTCAAATTGGGCCTGTGACACTTCTGGAGGCTTCCACCCAATTGCATCATGGGGATTTTCCATCAACCGCAGAAGTTATCTGTGTAGAGGATGAAATAATTGCAGAGATTGCTGACCCTGTTGAACATACAGCGTGTTGTGCAAAATAAAAAGCCTACAAACACCTCCAATAAACAGTTAAATGAGCAGGCTTCCCATCAATTCCTGCGGTCCCTTTTTGTACAGTCAGCAGTGAAGGCTATTATCACAAATTCCACGTGTGCCCCTCCTTCTGTGTCTTCTCTTGGGCTCGGCGCCACCAATAAGCCAACTGACTTGGAGGTATCTTTGGTAGAGGTGGCAGTGACAGGCCAGAGAGCACCAACCCCAGCGGTGGAGGTACAGCAAAATGCTGTGCAAGTGTCAACACCGAAATATACTGAGTGCCCCCTGGAATTGGAAGCTTCTAAGACATTTTGGCCCCCACCTAAGACTGGAGTTGGTGGGGCTGTTTCTAGGATGCCAGCTGAATTACCTTCTCAGAATCCTGGACTGAATTTGCTGTCTACTTATAACGACTCTAAGGGGAGTACAGAGCAGACCTTACAAACATTGGCCCTTTTGAATAATCTTTTGGCTAATAACATGAGGTCTCCAAATATGTATACCCTCGAAAGGTTTCGCGCCTTTCCCCTCTTCACGATTATAATTGAAAGTGTTATCTCTGAAACTCGACCAGTTTGTCAAGTTGGGAAGCACGAGAGGGCTGCATACCTGGTTTCTTGGTCTTTGATCTTGCGAGGTCACCAGTCTGTATCCAGTCGAAAGACGAGTTTGTGGCACGAGAGACCAGCCTCTCCGCCACCCAAAAACTGATACTGGGTGGAGGATGGGCCGATTCCAATGTCACGGGAAGCACTCTCCTGATTAACGTGACGAAGGGACTGTGCAAGCACAGGCAGGAGAGGCTACGGTCTTGTTGCAGATCACGGGCAAGGATGGAGTCCGATGGAATAAAGTCCAAAGTACTTGAACTGAAGCGGAGGTCAAAGATTCCGGCATGGCAGATATATTCTTGGTCCACAGGAATGGAATGTAGAGGGTAAGGCCGGACAGGAAAGGAAGGAACCAAAGCAGAGCAGGTGATCTAACTGAAGGAGCCCGAAAGGTTACTCTAGGGCAGCAATCGCTGGGGACCTTGGTCAGTGTATGCTGGCAGACCCAGGGAGGTCCAGGTAAAGGTATGCCGGCAGGTCCTGAGTTTATTCTGGTAAGTTGCTGGCAGAGCCAGGGGAACCCAAGTATGGTAAACTGGCAGGCCCAGGGAGAACCCAGGAAAGGTAAGCTGGCTGGCCCAGGGAGAACCCCGGTAAGAAATGCTGGCAGGCCCAGGGAGAACCCAGGAAAGGTAAGCTGGCAGGCCCAGGGAGAACCCAGGTAAGGTAAGCTGGCAGGCCCAGGGAGAACCCCGGTAAGAAATGCTGGCAGGCCCAGGGAGAACCCAGGTAAGGTAAGCTGGCAGGCCCAGAGAGAACCCAGGTAAGGTAAGCTGGCAGGCCCAGGGAGGAATTCAAGTAAGGTATGCTGCAGGCCCAGGAAGGAACTCAGGTAAGATATGCTGCAGGCCCAGGGAGGAATTCAGGTAAGGTATGCTGCAGGCCCAGGGAGGAACTCAGGTAAGGTATGCTGCAGGCCCAGGGAGGAATTCAGGTAAGAAATGCTGCAGGCCCAGGGAGGAATTGAGGAGGTAGCAGGCAGCCCAGAGCGGGCTCAGGTGAGTGGCAGGCAGCCCAGGTTGGAAGCTCGCAGAAAGAAGCAAACCGCGTTGAGACGCGGCGTGCCTCGATCTGCGGCTCCTTTTATGGGTCACCGGCGCCCGTGAGGCTTGGAACGCAAGCCGCTTCACCTCCGGGCGCCGGCGTATCCAAAGCGAGTCCTGGAAGGCAAGCCCTTCCTAGGGCTCGAGCCCAGTCCACGACGCATGCGCGGAACCGAGACAGAGGTCTTCCGCGCATGCGCCGTAGCCCTCCGGCCCCGACACCCAACGCTCTCCCTCTGGCGAGCCCCCAGGCGCGGAAGCGTGGGTAGACTCGCCAGGAGGTGAAGGGAAGAGCAGGCGCGGCGGACCCCGGTCTCCAATGTGGCGTGACACAGTTGTGCTGAATCGTAGGAACATATTAACGCCTACTGAAAGTGATTCCTGCCTTAGCACATATAGCTTCTAAGGACTTAGTAAGGGTTGATTTCTTAGACCATGGTAGAACAGACCGTGCAGTAAGTAAGTAGTCTACGATCATGTATGACATCACCCTTAAAGAATGTGATAAACTTAGAATGTTAGGTTTTGATCTGTTGCCCTATAGTGATAATATATCTTCAGGGGATTGCAATTCAAACGACACGAGGTAGCTGAGGGCAGTGAATTCAGTCAAAATACTCGGTGGTGGTGCAGTATTGGAAGTCATCTCCTTGAAAAGAAAGATCTTGGCTTCTGAGGAAAGCAGACATTTGAGCATCCAATTGAGATTGCCCCCAGGTCTCTTCATCTTGTCCCTCTCTGTGGACTTAGCCTTTTCTCACTTATTTCCTTGAATACACAAGGCCATAGCCACATTTTGTATAAATCTGAAGAACTTGGGAATACACATTTGTAACCCACCAAAGAAACCTGGCTTAGGTGCCCTCCCTCTATGGATGGGTATGCCGTTTATTTCCCAGAAGCTTGGAAACGGGACTTGGGTCGTCTATATGAAGGTTTATTGATCTTGGTTAAATAATGCACTGAGGCCAGGGCTGTTATGTGTTTTGATGTGGACTTTGACATAATGGCTATACATCCTGCGACCTGTATGGAGGGATGGGTAGACATATTGGTGATCGATGTATATTGGCATCTGGGTGTTAGATTTCTACATGAAGAACTTGATCTCATAACAACAATAGTTAATGACTGGTCAAATAGATTTCCTGGGGGGATCGTACTGGCGGGAGATCTGAATTCCGACTGTGTCGGACATGGGGAGTGCGACCAGTCAGCGAGCTTGAAAACTTGTGAATGGGAGAAGATGGCTGGAGAGGTTTAAAGGTTTGGGTTTGTTACCTTTAAATAGGACTGTATTAGGCGATGCTCCCCCAAGGCCTACCTGGTCAAATGGGGCTGTAAATTCTATCATTGATTATGTCTTTGCTGATAGGTGGGTATTTGAGAAATGTTTTCGGCTCATAATAACAATCACAGACCTTAGTGATCATTCTCTACTATCAGTACATTTTTATATACTTATATTAGGAAGTAGAGGGAGTGATATTAAGGAGGGCAGGACAGAAATGTCTGTAAACTCTGGGGGTAACAGGATCTCATGCTCTTCTGTCTCGGCCGCCAGAGTTAATGCTAACCTTAATCAGTGCCTTGCGCGGACAACACTAAGTAGAAAGCCCAAACCTTTACAGTCGATAATTTTGACAGTTTTGTGCAGGACATAATTGAGGACAGTTTACCACGGAAAAAGACCAAAGGATTGAGAATTAATTAGCACTCTCATGCCTATAATATTGCTCTTGTTGCCAGGAGGCGAGAGATGAGACGGCTTATCAGGCAGACTTTGAATAATACATTATTTTCTATTTTGGAGAAAAATTTCCAGATTAAAAAGATACAGCAATCTTATAAAAATTGGTTACGTCAGGATGACGCAGAGGCTATGTTACTGAGTAATAGAAAATCCCAGGCCTTTTGATAATGTATTAATGGCATAGATTCTTAGCAGACAGGAACGTACATGAACGTACTCTTGTGAATGCTGTTTCCAAGGAAAACTAAGCAAGTCATTTTCAACTCCTACTCTGCAACCCATCTCTTATATTGGTAACATCTTAAATAATATTGTCATCAATTATGATGTTGTTCTTTAGATTTTTAATGGGATCAGTTCTTCCTGAGCTCCGGGACCGAATATACTTTCTAATTTCCTATTTAAATCCGATCTGACTACCTAGGCATGTATTCTTACATACTTATTTTCCAACATAGTACAATTGGAGTATTTTCCGTCTTCCTGGTTCCAGGCGCATGTTGTACCTATATATAAAAAGGGTGCAAGATCGGATCCTGTCAGCTATAGGCCAATAGCCATTCTGAATGCCGAAAGCAAAGTTTTTGCTGGGATCTTGCTTCAGTATCTAAAATTGTGGTCTACTGGCTTGAGAAGAATTGAGAAGTGGCAGATTGGCTTTAGAGAAAATATGGGCACCTCTTTAAATTGTTTAGTGATTAAGTGCCTACAACATCTGGCCTGGGGAAGGGAAGTAATCCCATTTATTTTGCCTTTGTTGACCAGTCATCTGCCTTTGACAAAGTAGATTGTAATTTGCTCTGGTCTAAATTGTACAAATGTGGGATTCGCCACGGTCTGTTGAAGTTAATCATTGGCTTGTACGATCATTCTTCTATACAGGTTCGACTAAACCATCAAAGCCTGTTATCTCACCCAATTTCCACCTTAGGAGAAGTCAGGCAGGGCTGTGTTCTGGCCCCATGTTTATTTAATCTGTACATGGCTGACAATGGGGAGTACCTGCAACCAAAAGCATTAGTTACACTGAAACTTGACTATCTTAGAACCCTATGGCTGGCCTACTCAGATGATATTTTGATTTTGGATTCTACCCATATAGGTCTGCAACATCCGCTTGAGGTTTTTTCGGATTTTGTCAAGGTTCATTCCTTGTCAATTAATTCTTCTAAAATAAGGTAATAAAGTTAATAAGAGCTAAAAAAAAAAAAAAAAAACTTTCAGTGATGGAAACAATCAGAGGCAGTTCACACCATTGACTCCCTCATTTATTTGGGTTTCCTTATCAATGCTAAAAATAAAAAATAAACTTCACTTGGTCCTGGTTAAGATCATGCACATTGGCACTATTTAATCAGCTGCATAGACTAGATTCCAGTTATGGTAGATTCTCTCTGCTGTCCTGTATTTGTTTTTACGATGGGAAAATAGTGCCAAAGATCCTTTATGGAATTGAAGAACAAGTTACATACCAACTGGTAACGTTCTTTCGATTGGATGTTCCTCCAACGTATTCCTCATTTTAGATGTATTCCATCCAGCTTTATCTGCTTTGGAAATTTGGAGAGAAAAAAAAAAAAAAAATCGGCAGAGGGCGCCGTGCGTCGATGTCGTCAAGTCGATGGTCCCTCGAAGGCCTCTGTCGAGGGTGACGTCATCGGGTGTATAAGTAGCACGGGCGGCGCCCGTTGGCCTCCGTTCTGTTTTTCCCCCTTCATTATTGATTTTTCACTGTGTAGACAGTGCCGGCAGACAGGTATTTGCCTTGCGAGAGTTGGAGTGGCAATAGCCCGGAAAAATCTACAGAGGGGTAGGATGGGAGGGCGATAAGGAATACGTTGGCGGAACATCCAATCAAAAGAACGTTACCAGTTGGTAAGTAACTTGTTCTTCGAGTGGATTGTGTCCTCCAACGTATTCCTCATCTTAGATAGACTCCTAAAGCAGGAGGGGTTAGATTTTCAATACCCTTAGATGGCTGAGTATAGTACTGCTTTTCCAAAATTAAGCTCCTTAGACTGGGAAGCATCCAGGCTATAGAATTTTGAAAAAGTATGCAGCAAGGACCAAGCTGCTGCTTCACAAATGGACCTTATAG
The DNA here is from genome assembly GCF_040938575.1 of Ambystoma mexicanum. NCBI lineage: Eukaryota > Metazoa > Chordata > Amphibia > Caudata > Ambystomatidae > Ambystoma > Ambystoma mexicanum. Next base: position 970,703,860 of record NC_090934.1, read on the forward strand.
GAACACCTATTTGTAGGGCTGTTGAAGAGGCGATGCTTCTAGTGGAATGAGCCCTTAGACCTTCTGGTGGGTCTTTTTGTGCTAATCTGTAGCATTCTGAAATACAAAGCACAATCCAGCGTGATATTGTTTACTTTGTCACTGACTGACCCAATTTCTTTCCTGTGTAGCCAATAAACAATTGATTGTCCACTCGAAGCCTAGAAAGCCTCGAGAGGTGAAAGCTCAAAGCTCTTTTCGGATCCAACCTGTGTAATCTTTCCTCCTCCTTACTAGGATGAGGTGGATGATAAAATGCGGGTAAGACAATTTTCTGACTTAAATGAAAATCAGATATCACTTTTGGTAAAAATTAGGGTTTAACCCTCAACACAACTCTGTCCTTATGGAACACAGTATAGGGTGGCCTAGAAGACAGTGTCTGCAATTCACTCACTCTTCTTGCAGATGTTAAAGCAACTAGGAAAGCAGTTTTCCATGTCAGTAATCTTAATGGACACATGTGCAAAGGCTCAAAAGGAGCACACATTAAGAAATTTAGGACCAAATTGAGATCCCAAATTGGCACTTGAAATGGGTAAGGAGGAAACACATTAGTGAGTCCTTTAAAGAATTGTACTATCAAAGGAATTTTGAAGTAGGAGCATTCTTCCGACAAGTGCTTGAAGATGGAAAAGCGCCGCAAGATAACCTTTAATGGTTCCAACATTTAGACCTCTATGTGCTAGGGTCAGGAGAAAGGACAGTACTTCCGGAAAAGAACACAGAAAAGGATCGACATTCTTTTCTCTGCACCAGTTGCAAAACTTTTTCCAAAGGCAACGGTATGGAGACTTTGTTGCTGGCCTTCTTGCCGAAAGCAACACCTCCATGTCTTCATCTGGAAGGTTCCAATCCTTGTATCTCAGCCTTTCATATACCAAGCGTGAAGGTTGAGCATTTGACCTCTGGATGGAGAACCTGACCTTCCATTTGAGAGAGAAGGTTCTCTCTCTGAGGAAGACGTCCTGGGGGACAGATGGACATGTCTAGAAGATCTGGGTACCATGTTCTCCTGGCCCAATCAGGGGCAATTAGGATCATGTGGCTCCCGAAGCGTCTCAGTCTCCTGATGACCTGATGTTACAACTCTCCAGCAAGGTTCCGCTGTTTCACTTTCCTGTGTGCCAATGCCCACGGTGTTGCCCGGATTCGATACGCGCAACATGGAGGAGCCGGGAACTGCGAGCAGCATACTAGTGTCTCTCACTTCTCATGCCAAGCGAGTAGCCACACCCCCTACTTCCAGAATCGAATATCCGGCTACCCGGACTTCGGAACTACGCGTTGCTTCTCTAAGCAGAGTCGCGCTCCGCATCGTAAATTCGTTACTTCTTCAATTCTGAAACCTTATAGCACTTGCTAGCTAGACCTTTTCACCACGCATCCTTAATTCATTTCTTTTTCATTCATTCTGGATTACTAGATATCTCGATCCTCCTTCATACTTTGTGAATCTACAGGAAGCTATTTTCAACCATCAACAACTATCCCAGCCGCCATTGGTTTGTAGCTACACTTAGATATAGCTAGATTGAATTTGTTTTCCCACGCGGTCTTCCAGCACGTGTTAATCCTGTTATTGTTTATTATTCTAACAATAGGACCCAGGGCCTCATTATGACCCAGGCGCTAATGGGTTAACGGTGCCGTAAAAGGCTGTGGCGCCATTAACCTATTAGCACCTAATTACGAGGTCCCTTTGCGGGACCCGACCTTAACGGCTGGTGTAGACCAGCCGTTAAAGTAGGGACCCGCAAAGGGACCTTGGTGCTAATTACGGTGCCGCAATTTGCGGCACCGTACTTAGCGCCTTCCCCATTCCCATTGAGCCCTATGGGGCAAAAATGGGAATGGGGAAGGTCCACTGAGGAAGGGGGAATTACCGCCCCGCCAACCTTGGAATGGGGTGGTAATTCCCCCTTTCTCCATGGCGGAGTCGGTAAGTTACCGGCATGGACCATGGTGCTAATAGCACCATGGTCTTCCGCCAGGGTCGTAATGAGGCCCCCAGTCTTAGACATCCTTTACAGCCTTCGAGTCCAAGACCCTTAATTTATGATCTGCTATCCTTTCCTTGGTCAACAGCTTGTTGGTAAGGTTCCATCCTTTACTTCATTTACTTCTTTTCCCATTCCGCCTGTGTCAAGATACATCATTCTTCCTGTGCTAAATTAGGTTCTATACCAGTGCCCACCATCAGATTGAAATACATAGATCTAGAAGTACCTAGTCTTACCAGGGTAAGCCCTTTCTACGCCCTCAGACTTTCAACTAGACTTGAGATACTTTTATACTCATACTTACCTTTAATTTACTCTGTCTTACTAGAATTCTTCCTGCTAGGATTCCGGCCCACACTAAAACTAGCGTGTATACCTTCACCAGCTGCCTGCAGGAACCCACGCACACCAGCAGCCCATCGCAGGGTTTTTCCCCTTTTGGGGTTTTCTCTGGAGACGCCACTCCTACCTAGCCTTTTGGCTGGGTGGTGAAGGGGTTTCTAGGTGATACTCTCCTTCTCTTACAAGACCGCTGACCTTCACAGAGGTAGGCGTTATTTACAACTGCCGAGAGACGTATGTAATATAAATTGCGTTATAAATATAAGTTATAACAGTAAGCAACACCAAATTGATCTAGGTATCTGTTACTGTCCTCGGCATTGTGAAGGACACTACCTTCTGTCATGGATCAACAGATTCAGCAACTCATAGCTACTGTTCAATCTCTGACTTCAGAGGTACAGAATCTTAAACAAGAGAATACCAATCTACGACAGGCTCAACACCAGACTCAACAACAAGCTCCCCAGTTGGCTGCTCAACAGGCCACAGCTAGCAGGGATCCCCATTGCTCTGAGGTTCCTCCTGGTCCCCTGCGGGGGGCCAATTCGATGACAATCCCCACAAGATAAAAGAATTTTTGGACGCTTGTGCAGTACAATATTCTTTTAAGGCTGCTTTCTTTCACACAGATCGCGACAGAGTAGGCTATATGATCTCACAAATGGTGGAACCTGCCCTGGCCGGGGCAACTCCTCTGGTCACGACCAATAATGCAATATTAGACTCCCACACCGCCTTCTATAATAGCGTTAGATCCATGTTCGGAAGGCAAGACATTCGGATAGCGGCCCAGGAACATTTACTAGATCTCAGACAAGGCAATCAAGACATCTTAACCTATATCACCAGATTCAAACAGATTGCCAGTGAATCCACTTGGTCAGACGATGCTCAAGTAACTTTATTCCGGAGAGGCTTGTCTGAGGATCTAAGGGATGAAGTTTCTAGGGTCCCACGTCCCACTTCCCTGGCAGAATGTATTGCACTAGTCATGCAGATTGACTATAGGATGAAGGAAAGGAGTAGCGAAAGGCGCAAAGGGAAACTCACTACTCTTACTTTCGCTACTTCTCCTGCCACACAAAGAGGAAACTCTACAAAGGAACCTATGCAATTAGGGTCAACAAACAGAGGCCCTTTGTCCCCTGAGGAAAGAACACGCAGAAGGATTCAGGGATTATGTATATATTGTGGCTCAAATACCCATACGGTCCAGGAGTGTCCCATCACTCCCCCAAGAAGGCCGGGAAATGCCAATGCCTGGTCGTAGGAGGAACCACGTTCTGGGATCCTAATGTGTCTTTAGGATCCTCTCTAAATATGCCTGTTTCACAAGGAAACCATCATTCACACACTTTAATGTTGGTTTTACACATTAATCTCACCTGTGGTAATCAGAAAATTTCGGAGGTTCCGGCATTAGTTGACAGTGGAGCCGCCGGAAATTTTATTGATGAGGTATGGGCTAAACAGAATCATCTTCCTCAGTTCTCCAAGGGTGAAGTTATCCCAGTTGAAAGTGTAGACGGTAGTCCTCTGATTTCAGAACCAATTGTGAATCAAACCTGCCCCTTATTCATGACAATAGCTACACATGAGGAAGTCATTACTATGGATGTTATACGAGCCGCCCATTACCCAGTCATTTTAGGTTTGCCTTGACTACGAAGGCATAATCCTTATATTAATTGGGCAGCAGGTTCTCTCTTCCTGGTATCGGAGTTTTGTCTAAATCATTACCTTGGTCATACTGGCAAGATATGTTGTCCAAAACAGGACGAAACCAGACAGGTTACAGTAATCGGTTCAGTCACCGGATTCCATCTGAGTATCAGGAATTTGCTGAGGTATTCTCCTCCTCGCAATACTCTCTACTTCCTCCTCATCGCAGAGATGATTGTGTCATCGACCTCATTCCCGACCAGCCATTCCCCTTCAGAAGGATGTACATACTTTCTTCTTCCGAGAAAGTTGCCCTTCGGGAATATCTGGATCTCAATCTACGAAACTGACTTATCACTGAATCCACATCCCCAGCTGCCACCTCATTATTCTTCGTCCCCAAGAAGAATTCTTCTGAACTTAGGCCCTGTATAGATTTCAGGGGATTAAATAGAATCACCATCCCAGACAGGTACCCGATGCCTCTTATTCCAGATATTCTGGAGGCCGTCACGGGAGCTCTCATCTATACTAAGTTGGATCCAAAGGGTGCTTACCACCTTATCAGGATTAGAAAGGCTGATGAATGGAAGGTGTCCTTCAGGACACCATTTGGCCACTTTCAATATCAAGTTATGCCCTTTGGATTGTCCAATGCCCCGGCCGTTTTTCAGAGATTTATGGGCCATCTATTTTCTGATTTACTGTTGCACACCGTCATCGTGTACCTGGATGACATTCTGATTTTCTCTAAAGACATCTCTGAACATAAATCTCATGTCAGAGAGGTATTATACAGACTCCAGAGCAACCATTTATTCTGCAATCTTGAGAAATACTCGTTTCATCAGCCTCATGTGACATATCTGGGATATATTCTTTCGGCGCAAGGAATCGCGATGCATCCTGAGAAGGTCACGGCCGTACAAAACTGGGCAATTCCTCGATCTATTAAGGAGATTCAACGTTTTGTAGGATTCTCAAACTTCTATCGCCGAATTAGCCCCAACTTTTCGGCCCTTACTCAGCCTTTAACCAAACTATTGAAAAAGGGAGTTCTTTATGTCTGGAATGAAGAAATGCAAAAGGCTTTCAAAACTCTAAAGAGGAGATTCACTTCTGCACCCATAATAATGACTCCGGATCAGTCACGCCGTTTCATTCTCGAGACAGATGCTTCTCAATATACTTTGGGAGCGGTTCTATTGCAGGAGGATGATCAGGGGTTGGAACGTCCCATCGCATACCTATCCAAAACTGTCTCACCTGCTGAATTGAATTATACAGTTCTCGAGAAGGAGTTATTGGCGATCAAAAGGGCTTTTGAAGAGTGGAGGCATTTATTACTGGGAGCACAGCATCCAGTGGAGGTCCGCACTGACCATCAAAACTTAAGGATTCTTCAACATGCCCAGACATGCAACAGCCGACAGGCGAGATGGGCACATTTTTTCTCCCCCTACAGGATCACATTTTCTTTCATACCCGGGAAATGTAATTTACAAGCGGATGCTTTATCACGTAAAGAGATCACTCATCAATTCCCAGTCAAGCCAGAACAGATCTTTCCCCGCAGCATTATGAGCATTGCTAAAAGCTGAAAATCAACTGATTTTCTCAAACGTCTTGAACAGCATTCAGGTCCCTCCGTACTGAAGGGGCTAACCAAGAAGGACTTAAGCCATCTGTCTAAAAAGGAAGGGTGCTATTTCCATGGTCAACAGGTCTACGTACCCACTAAATCCTTACAGAAAGAAGTGCTAAGCATGTGTCACGACTCCAAATCTTCAGGGCATAGGGGTAATGTTAACACCCGTGAATTGATCTCCCGGTATTTCTGGTGGCCTTCAATGAGGAGTGATGTTCTTACATACGTCAAGTCATGCCCAGTCTGTTTACAAAATAAGAGCCCAAGACATTCCCCCTTCGGAGCCCTGGTCAGAATGCCTTTACCTACACGACCATGGCAGATTATTTCAACAGACTTTATTGTAGATCTTCCTCCTTCTGAGGAATGTTCGACGATTATGGTAGTCATCGATTCATTCACCAAACTGGCACATTTTCTACCTCTAGCCAGTCTTCCTTCAGCTTCCCAAATGGCACGAACATTCATCTCCCGAATTTATGCTCTTCGCCGTCTACCAGAGACTTTAATCTCTGATAGAGGTTCCCAGTGCACGTCAAGATATTGGAAACAGGTCTGCCAAATTTTGGGAATCACCCAGGCCTTGAGTTCCGGTTTCCGTACTCAAACCAATGGTCTGACTGAGAGGCTAAATCAGACTCTAGAAGGATATCTATGGAGTTATATCTCAGCGGCACAACAGAACTGGTTAGGTTTACTTCCTATCGCTGAATTTGCATATAATAATGCGTACCATTCAGCGATCAAGACCTCTCCTTTCTTTTGTTGCTACGGGTTTCATCCTGTCTCGTTTCCAGACAAAAGACCTACTGATGACAGATGTCCCGACGTAAAGACTCTCCTGGAAAGAATACATTGGGGCCAACACTCAGCCTCTCTGGCACTCAACACTACTCAGGAAAGAACAAAGAAGATTGCCAACCATCTCCGATCTACAGCTCCTAGTATACAATCAGGAGATTGGGTCTGGTTATCCTCCCGATTCTTACCCAGACATCTCAAACCCTCCAAATTTTCTCCTAGATTCATGGGCCCTTTTCGGGTGATCTCTGCTATAATAGTAGCAGCATTCAAACTCAAGTTACCCAAAACATGGGCACGGATACATCCGGTATTCCACGTTTCTCAGCTAAAACCAGACATCCAATGTATCTACCATCCTGTGGTTTCCTCTCGTCCTCCACCAGTTCTGCTCCATACCGATGCAGAATACGAGGTCGCAGATCTATGTGACTCACACATTCATCGTGGAAGACTACAGTACCTGGTGGATTGGAAATGGTACACCCCAGCCGATCGAACTTGGGAATCGAAATCCAGCATTCATGCTCCACGACTAATCAGACTGTTTCACAAGAAGCACCCCGATAAACCAGGGGGTAGTGACTTTAAGAGGGGGCATACTGTTACAACTCTACAGCGAGGTTCCGCTGTTTCACTTTCCCGTTTGCCAATGCCCACGGTGTTGCCCGGATTCGATACGCGCAACATGGAGGAGCCGGGAACTGCGAGCAGCATATTAGTGTCTCTCGCTTCTCATGCCGAGCGAGTAGCCACGCCCCCTACTTCCAGAATCGAATATCCGGCTACCCGGACTTCGGAACTACACGTTGCTTCTCTAAGCAGAGTCGCTCTGCGCATCCTAAGTTCGCTACTTCTTCAATTCTGAATCCTTGTAGCGCTTGCGAGCTAGACCTTTTCACCATGCATCCTTAATTCATTTCTTTTTCATTCATTCTGGATTACTAGATATCTCGATCCTCCTTCATACTTTGTGAATCTAGAGGAAGCTATTTTCAACCATCAACAGCTATCCCAGCCGCCATTGGTTTGCAGCTACACTTAGATATAGCTAGATTGAATTTGTTTTCCCACGCGGTCTTCCAGCACACGTTAATCCTGTTGTTTATTATTCTAACATTAGGACCCAGTCTTAGACATCCTTTACAGTCTTCGAGTCCAAGACCCTTCATTTATGATCCGCTATCCTTTCCTTGGTCAACAGCTTGTTGGTAAGGTTCCATCCTTTCCTTCATTTACTTCTTTTCCCATTCCGCCTGTGTCAAGATACATCATTCTTCCTGTGCTCCATTAGGTTCTATACCAGCGCCCACCATCAGATTGAAATACATAGATCTAGAAGTACCTAGTCTTACCAGGGTAAGCCCTTTCTTTGCCCTCAGACTTCAACTAGACTTGAGATACCTTTATACTCATACTTACCTTTAATTCACTCTGTCTTACTAGAATTCTTCCTGAGAGGTTTCCGGCCCACACTAAAACTAGCGTGCATACCTTCACCAGCTACCTGCAGGAACCCACGCACCCCAGCAGCCCATCGCAGGGTTTTGGCTGGGTGGTGGAGGGGTTTCTATGTGATACTCTCCTTCTCTTACAAGACCGCTGACCTTCACAGAGGTAGGTGTTATTTACAACTGCCGAGAGACGTATGTAATATAAATTGCGTTCTAAATATAAGTTTTAACACCTGAGGAATGACGGGAATCGGAGGGAACGCGTACAATAGTGGGAAATTCCACTCCACCACAAACGCGTCCCTCAGGGCTCCTCTCAGGGGAAATTCCCTTGAGCAATACCTTTCGCACTTCCGGTTGATTCCGGTCGCAAATAGGTCCACTTGAATGACTTCCTGAGCCTGTTCCCATTCGTGGGACACCATGCTCTGCCTGCTCAGAGCATCTGCCGTCATATTCTCTTCCCCGGCTAGGTGAACTGCTGTTAAAGAGATTCCTTCTTGAATTGCCCAATATCAGGGTTGCATTGCCTCTCTGCACAGTGGTAGTGACCCTACACCTCCTCTTTTATTTAGATAATGCATGGCAACTGTGTTGTCTGTCATTATCAGGAAATTCTTTCCTCTGACAGATGGCAGGAAAGCTTTCAGCAGTAGTCTGATTGCTCTCAGCTCCAGAAGGTTGATGTGTAGTTTGGACTCCGATGGAGACCAACGACCGCGGATTGCCAGATCATTGGCATGAGCTCCCCACCCCTTGAGTGAGGCGTCCGTCACTAATGTGATCTCCGGCCATGTTGCCAAAAAAGTTCTCCTTTCAGGATATTCTCTGTACAAGTCCACCATAGAGGATCTTGACGAACCTTGTTCGGGATTTGGAGAAGATCTGTCATTCGACCCGAGAACTGGACCATTGAGTCTTTAGAGCCCATTGAAGGGATCTCATTCTAAGATGTGCCTCTGGCACCAGAAAGATGCAGGATGCCATGAGGCCGAGTAACCTTAAGAAGTCATAGGCCTGAAGATTTTGGGCATTTTGGAAATTGGAAACCATCTGAAGAATGTCTTGAGCCCTCGACCTGGGAGGCGAGCTCTTTCCGAGGGATGTGTCTAATACAGCTCTTATATATTGGAGCCGTTGAGAAGGTCTCATTTGTGACTTCTTGAAATTCAGGGAGATGCCCAGTCTGTGGAGGAAGTGGCAGGTGACTTTCAGGTGATCTAGTGCCTGTTCGGCAGAACATGCTCTGATCAGCCAATCGTCCAGGTAGGGGTAGACGTGAATCCCCCCTCTCCTGAGGTGCGCTGCCACCACTACCGTCAGTTTGGGGAAGACCCTCGGGGCGGAGGTCAATACAAATGGCAGGACTCAAAACTGATAGTGTGAGTCACCAACTACGAACCTCAGGTATTTTCTGTGCTTGAGATGAATCGGCACATGGAAATAAGCATCCTGGAGGTCCAATGACACCAACCAATCCTGAAGTTGAAGGGCCTGAAGGATCTGAGAAAGGGTAACCATCTTGAACTTGTCCTTCTTGAGGAACTTGTTCAAGTTTCTTAAGTCCAGGATGGGTCTCAGGCCTCTGTCCTTTTTGGGGATCAAAAAATACGGGGAGTACCATCCCTTGTTCTTCTCCGCTGAGGTACCGGTTCTATAGCACCTTTCTCCAGCAGGGTTAAAACTTTCTGCTGTAGGAGCGGGTCTGAAAACTTCAAAGGGTGACTCCTTGGTGGATTGCTTTGAGGTTGCGTTAGAAAAGGAAGGCAGTAACCTTGGGCTACTATTTCTAGAGCCCAAACATCTGATGTAATGGCTCGCCATTCTTGCAGATGCTGTGACAGCCTGCCTCCTAGATGTGTCTTGTGATGCAAGTCCTCAAAGTGGTTTTGTGGCGGTTGCTGCGGCCGCTGATGGCAAAGAGGCTGGAGCTGGCTTTGCACGTTTTGCTCGTCCACCGCAAGTGGCCTTTCCCTGGCCCCTTTGACTGGCCATTCCTCTCGCCTTTCTATATGAGGAGTAGTAACGATAGTATCGTCCCCTCCAAGATTGACGTGGCCCACGAAAAGGCTGAGGTTGCCTGATGGCAGCTCCCAAAGACTTGGCAGCTGCCTTTGAGGTCTGCAACCTCTGAAGGCTCTCGTTAGCCTTGCTGCCAAAAAGGTGACACCCATCAAAGGACATGTTCAGGAGACGGTTCTGCACGTCTAGTGTGAAACCCGACTTCCGTAACCATGCAAATCTGCACATTACCGTGCTAGTGCCCATGGACAGGCTCACACTATCTACAGTGTCCAATCCAGATTCAAGGGATTCTTGCATGGCCTCTTTTCCATCTCCAACGATGGCTAGGAATCCTTCGCTTTCGTCTCCTTCTGGTATGTGCTCTGCCGCCATCGCAATGCACTCCCACAGAGTGTACGAAAACTTTGCCAAGGCACATGTGGAGTTGCCTGATTTTAATGCCATACTCCCAGCTGAAAATACCTTCCGTGTCCAGCCATCCACACGCTTATGGTCCCTGTCCGGAGGGATAGAAGGGTACACCAGTGTTAGAAATTGTGGCTGCTTGTATGACCAAACTCTCGGGAGTGGGATGCTTAGACAGGTAGCCGGGGTCGCTACTGGCAGGGCGGTATTTTGAAGTAAGGGATTTATTCACTGGCGGAATAGAATCCGGAGTCTCCCATTTTTTGGCCACCCTATTTTGCAAGGCTACGTGAAAAGGTAGAATTCGGTCTTCAGCAGGACCATGATACAATATGTCTGTTAGATCATCTTGGATGAATTGGGCTGGAGGTCTGGCCCATCCTAAATAATTTATTACCTTTGTCATTAGCTGATGGTATGATGGACTGGCATGTTCTCCTGATTCTGGTCTCCCAAAGTAATTTTGAGGAGATGTATCAATATCACTTGCATTGTGCAGTGATTCAACCAAACCCCTCATCCTGCTTTCTTCTGAAATCAGGCATTCCGGGACATTTGGGGTGCCATATTCTAGCCCAAAAGGTACATTCTCCTCATCAGATTTCTCCTGTTCCTCAAAAATTGAGGTCAGAGACTTGAAGAACTCTTTCCTAGAAAGAGGTTTGAAAACCTTTTCTGGGAGAGGTGGAGTAGTAGTATTAATGGGCCCTGAAGGGATTACAGGTCTTGTAGCCTTCTCTTTCCCTTTTTCTGGCTGATTTTGCTGAACTGGGGGTTTCGGCGTCAAGGGTTTCAGGGTCGACAAAGGTGTCGATGGTGTTGATAGCGTTGGCGTAATACCCGTCTTCGACGGCGCTGAGGCACTCTTCAAAGACTTGCCCTTCGAGGTGTTCGGTCTCGGATGGCGTCGGTGACCTCGAGCGGTCGACTCGACTGGCTTTTCTCGCTCGGCGTCCTAGAAGGTTCTCTATCCTTTCTCTTTTGATCACCCGGGCTCGAGGGCGCACGAGTGTCGGAGCGATGACGCTCCCAGCCAGCAGAAGGCGCGGACCGAGGCTTTGCTTTCTCGAACACCTCCATCGTTTTGACCCTGAATGCTTTCCATTCTTCAGATGATGAATGTTTAGTGGGACATTTCATCCTTTTTGGGGATTCATCCGAGGACGAGGTGGAGGGGGACCTGTGGCGTTGTTTCTTCGATTTTTTCGTCAAAGACGACGAGCAATGGGAATCGCTTTGGGACCTGGACCAATGCCTTTCGCTTCGAGGAGATTTCTCCTCATGGGACCTCTACTCGACGCTAGAGGCTTTACGGTTGGATTTGCGACCTACCTGTAGTTTTCCCCTCCTTTCTCGCAAAGACTTCCGCGTCATCGCCTGACATTTCGTACAGGCCTCCATGTCGTGGCCTTCTCCGAGGCACCACAAACACTCTCGTGCGGGTCTGTGATTGACACTTTTGAACTGCACGACTTTCACTTTTTGAAACCCGAACTCAGGGTCGTGGTCGGCGTCGATGACTAGGACATATTCGATATTATTTGCTATTCTCAAAAAACTTGTGGCGCGCCGAATCTCCGAAGCAACGTATACTGTGGAAAAACAGAACTGAGGCCAACGGGCGCCACGCATACTACTTATACACTAAATGACGTCACCCTTGACGGAGGCCTTCGAGGGACCATCGACTCGACGACATTGATGCACGGCGCCCTCTGCCGAAATTCTTTTTCGGAAGAAGCTAAAGCTGGATGGAATACATCTAAGATGAGGAATACGTTGGCAGACACAATCCACTCGAAGTATATTATTTGACAATAGTTGATCAGCTATGTGTCTTGGAAGCCCTATTTGGAGGAAGTTCTTGGGCGTCCCTGGTTCATTACCACTCCTTGCAATTTAATACAAGTTTGGTTTAATCTTGCTGGAAGCCAGGGCATAGTTGTCACGTTTGTCGTCTTCTTCTGAAGAGATGACAAGTTCTCCCCCTTCCCTCAACTCCTCACCTTCCTCTTTCTACTTAATCCTTCTGTCCTTGTGTTGTGGAGGCTTCTCTTTTTTCTTGTGAAGATAAGGACGCCCTCGATAGGATGCCACCGTGCCACTAGATAGGGGCAGCGGGGGCACTCCTACCGAGAACGCCTCACAGGGGGAAAAAAGCCGGAAGGCACAAAAAACCCCTGAACGTGGAGGATCCCAGGAGGTGAGTAGCTGAAGACGGCGCGATCCGATGTGCAGGCACCGAATCGGGAAATAGGTGGATCCAAACGGTAGACCAGGATATGGCAAAAGGTGGTTTCAATGCAGAGATACTAAGGAAATCACAGGCAGTCCGGTAGGCAGGCAAAGGGTCTGGCAACAGTTCAAATAGGATATAGGGATATTCACAGGCAGTCCGGTAGGCAGGCAAAGGATCTGGCAACAGTTCAAATAGGATATAGGGATATTCACAGGCAGTCCGGTAGGCAGGCAAAGGGTCTGGCAACAGTTCAAATAGGATATAGGGATATTCACAGGCAGTCCGGTAGGCAGGCAAAGGGTCTGGCAACAGTTCAAATAGGATATAGGGATAGAAAAGGGGGAAAAACAACAAGACAAGAAGGAAAGGAAGGAAAAGAGGGAGAAAAAAGAGGCAGGACGAGGACGAGACCACGCACTGGGCAGGGTGGAGAAATAACTGCAAGGGAAGGCTGGCAAAGGATATGAAGAAGTCACGAATAAATCACCGGGAGAAGGAGCGGCAGCAACACAGGAAGGAACCCGGAAACGTTGCAACGCGTATGCGACCCGGGAGTGAGGACTTAAATACTTCCGGGTCAAGGACGCGTGCAACAACTAGAGCGGTAAAACGGATGACGAGTAGCGGAATGCTACGGCGGACAGAACCGCCAGCGATTCCACTTCCGCCAATCCTGCCGCGGCATGACAGTATGCCCCCTCCTATGGAGACCTCCCCCCGGTTTTCCCGGATGAGAGCGAAAGAACTTGCGGGCCAACAGTGGAGCATGTACCTGAGAGGCTGGTTCCCAAGAGTTTTCCGACCAGTGATACCCCTTCCACCGTACAAGGTATTCCAACCTTCCCCGGCGGTACCGGGAGTCACAGATTTGGGCTACCTCGAATACCTCCTGGGTCGAAGTAGCAGGCAAGGGGGTTTTCTTCTTTTTGCGAGACCAGATGTCTGCAAGAAAAGGTTTGAGTTGTGAGGCATGAAACACCGGGTGGACTCTTTGAAGACTCTTGGGTAATTTTAGCCGAAAGGCCACCGGGTTGATGACTTGTGTGACTTCGTATGGACCCAGAAATTTAGGGGAGAGTTTGGAAGGGTGAGCCCATCGTGGTAGATATCTTGTGGACAACATGACTTGAGAACCTATTCCCCAGTCAGGCCCCGCTCTGCGATGTTTGTCGGCCTGGACCTTGTATCTCATTTGGGCCTTGCTAAGATTGTGTTTAGCCTGTAGGTGGACGTCTCTCAACACGGCGAGAGTGGAGTCGACTGTGGGCAGAGAGGTAGAGACATTAGAGACCGGTAGTATAGCTCGGGGATGGTAGCCATAGTTACAGAAAAAAGGGGTGAAACCGAGAGTAGACTGGAAAGAGTTATTGTAGGAGAACTCAGCCAGGGGTAGTAGAGAAACCCAGTTGTCCTGTTGAAGGTTCACATAACACCGTAGGTACTGTTCTAGTGTGGCATTTAAACGTTCCGTCTGTCCATTTGACTGAGGGTGGAAACCTGATGTTAGAGCTCTCTCTATGCTCAACCGGTTGCAGAGATGTCTCCAGAAACGAGAAGTGTACTGGCTACCTCGATCGGAGATGATCTTCTTTGGTATTCCATGGAGACGAAAAACGTCTTTGATGAGAGTCTCGGCCATGGTTGCTGCTGTTGGTACCCTTGGCAATGGGGAGAAGTGAGCCATCTTTGTGAAGTAATCGATCACTACCATGATGCATGTGCTTCCTTCAGAAGGAGGTAAGTCCACGATGAAATCAGTAGATACCACTTCCCAGGGACTGTCGGGAACCGGTATTGGTCTCAGAAGGCCCAAAGGTTTCAGACGAGAACTCTTGCTGCGAAGACAGGTCACACAGGATTGCACGTAACTGGTCACGTCTTGGCGCATCCCTGGCCAATAAAAGTGCCTCTGTAGGAATTCCAATGTTCCCTTAATACCTCGATGACCTGCCAGCTTGGAGTCGTGACACCATTTCAACGCCATTCTCCGAAATTCCGAAGTAGGTAAGTATAATTTTCCTTTCACAAAGTATAGACCTTCCTTGACTTCGTAGACGGGGTCTTGTGGGTGACACTCCGACTCAAAACCCCCCTTTGAGGCTTCTTTCACTTGTCTTAAGAAAGCGGATAGAACGCCTATTCTCCTCGTCAAGGGGAACATAAGATCTGGTGTCCTGTCGGATTCATTCCCATAGTCTCCTCTGCGAGACAAGGCATCTGCGACTATATTCTGTGGTCCTGGGATGTAAGTAATGTTGAAATCGAACTGGGCAAAGAAGTGAGCCCAGCGGGCCTGTCTTGTGTTGTAGCACTCAAACTGTCGCAGAACTTGTAGATTTCTGTGATCTGTTCTGATGGAGAATGGGTGTTTACCTCCTTGTAGAAGATGACGCCACTCTAGACAGGCTGATTTCATGGCCAATAACTCGCGCTCTATGACCGAGTAGTTCCTTTGGCTGTCATTCAATGTCTTGGAAAAATAAGAGACTGGATGTTCCTCGCCTTGGTGTTCCTGCAAAAGAACTGCCCCCATAGCTGATGAAGATGCATCTGTCTCGATGATGAAAGGCCGGTCTTGGTCTGGCTGCAGAAGGATGGGGGCGGTACAGAAGGCTTCCTTGAGACTGTGGAAGCTATCCTCAGCTTCACTGGACCAAAGGAAAGGTTTGGAGCTCTTCTTAAGTAGTGTGGTGATAGGTACCATTCGGTGGGAAAAGTTGGATATAAATTTCCGGTAAAAGTTTGCCAGACCTAAAAACCTTTGTACCTCCTTGATGGATTTTGGTGAAGGCCATTCCAAAATGGCAGAAACTTTGCGGGGATCCATGGAGACACCCCGACTGGACAATATGAAACCCAAATACGGGATAGATGTTGCAGAAAATATACATTTGTCTATCTTGACTGAGAAGTGATTTTCTCTTAGTCTCTGGAAGACTTCTTTGACATGAGCCACATGTTCCTCAGGAGTTCTGGAAAATACCAGTATGTCATCGAGATAGACGATCGTGGTCTGACACAACAGGTCCGAAAAAAGCCGGTCCATAAAGCGCTGGAACACAGAGGGGGCGTTAACAAGTCCAAAAGGCATCACTTGGTATTCGTACAGCCCATAAGGGGTCCTAAAAGCAGTTTTCCATTCGTCCCCTTGGTGGATCCGAAGGAGATGGTATGCATTCCGAAGGTCCAGTTTTGTGAAGATCGTGGCGCCATGAACCGCTTGAATAATTTCGGTGATAAGTGGCATTGGGTATCTGTCTTTTATGGTCACCTTGTTTAGACCCCTGTAGTCAATACAGGGTCTTAGTTCTTGTGTGTCTTTCTTCGGAATAAAAAACAGGGATGCCCCAGCTGGTGACTTTGAAGGTCTTATAAGTCCGTTGGTCAGATTGTTATCTAAATATTCCCGGAGGAATTGTTTTTCCCTGAGGGATAATGGGAACATTCTACCAAACGGTACCAGTGCATTAGGAACTAGATCCAGACAACAGTCTTCTGGTCTGTGTGGAGGAAGATCACTAGGCGTTTTTTCCGTTACTACCTCTGTATATTCTTGTAGATGGCGTGGAAGACAATGGATGAGTCTGGAGTCGTACACAATGTTAGTTTCTACAGTCTCGAACTTGGGTTCAGGTAGACATTCGGATCTACAATAGGTGGACTGAAAACTGAGTACGTTCTTCGCCCAGTCAATGTGAGGGTTGTGCTTTCGTAGCCAGCCTATCCCTAGTATGATAGGGAAATGGGCTGCTCGGATTATGTCAAACGAGATACTTTCGGTATGTTTTTGGATACATAGTTGTAATTCCTCAGTGGTATGTGTGATCATGCCGGAAATCAGGGGTTCCCCATCCACTCCTTCAACCTTCTGATCCTCCTGTTTGGCCAGACGAGGTATACCCTTTTGCTTAGCCCACAAGGTATCTACGAAGTTGCCTGCAGCACCACAGTCCAATAAAGCCTGAGTTGGGACTTCGGTCCTGCCTACAGTAAGGGTTACTGACAGAACCATCAGCCTAGAATCCTCTAGTAAACCAGACGAGGCTATAGACAGAGAAGTATAAGGACTAGAAAAAGCCCCTCGGGAGTGCGTCCCCATACTCACCGAGGGCGCTCGTTTCCCGAACGCCTCGGAGGAACGTTAGGACAGTTCCGTAACAGATGGTCAGAG
Source organism: Ambystoma mexicanum (assembly GCF_040938575.1). NCBI lineage: Eukaryota > Metazoa > Chordata > Amphibia > Caudata > Ambystomatidae > Ambystoma > Ambystoma mexicanum. Next base: position 970,720,652 of record NC_090934.1, read on the forward strand.
GCTCCACAATACATGCACATGTTGCCTTCCCGTCGTCTCTTCCGTTCTTCCGGGGTGAGTGGTGCACGAGCAGTACCGATCTGCATCGGTTCTTCCTTTCCCTGGCGTGAAGGTGGTTGAGAGAATGGTATCTGAGTTTCTAAGGGAGGGAGACTGTAGAGTTTGTTCTTCTTTCTTTCTGACCGTCGTTCCGAGAGTCGGAAATCGATCCGAAGAGCGGCCGTGATGAGATCTGAAAATGAGGCTGGACGGTCGATCCGGGCTAGTTCGTCCTTGAGATCCTCTCTCAACCCTCGACGGAAGATGGTATATTGGGCTTGTTCCTGCCAGCCAGCTTCGGCGGCTATCTGTTTGAACGTAGTGATGTAGGAGAGGAGATCGTTATTTCCCTGACGGACATCTAAGAGGTCCTCTGAGGCTAAAAAAGCACTTTCTGTGCGTAGAAATGTTTGTTGCAGCAGGGTCTTGAAGTCATTGTAGTTCTGTAGCACGGGATCTGACTGGTTTACCAAAGGGGTGGCCCACGCCAGGGCATTACCCGACATATGGGTAATCATGAATCCTACCTTGGTATGATCTGATGTGAAGGTCTGTGGACGGAAGGAAAAATGAAGGTTGCAGGCATCTAGGAACTCCTTGACTCGTTTTGGTGATCCATCGAATTTGCCCGAAACCAGAGGGTACGAAGGTAGGTCGGCAGGGGTTCGTTCCCGTTCATTCATTCTTAACTGTAACGCGGCGTTGGTGGTTTTTAGATTCTGGACCTCCATATTAAGGTTTTGGACTGCGGCTACTAGTTCCTGGACTTGCTGGGGGGTAGCCATCTCAGTTTCTTGTAGGCGTTGCAAACTGTCACGTTTGTCGTCTTCTTCTGAAGAGATGACAAGTTCTCCCCCTTCCCTCAACTCCTCACCTTCCTCTTTCTGCTTAATCCTTCTGTCCTTGTGTTGTGGAGGCTTCTCTTTTTTCTTGTGAAGATAAGGACGCCCTCGATAGGATGCCACCGTGCCACTAGATAGGGGCAGCGGGGGCACTCCTACCGAGAACGCCTCACAGGGGGAAAAAAGCCGGAAGGCACAAAAAAACCCTGAACGTGGAGGATCCCAGGAGGTGAGTAGCTGAAGACGGCGCGATCCGATGTGCAGGCACCGAATCGGGAAATAGGTGGATCCAAACGGTAGACCAGGATATGGCAAAAGGTGGTTTCAATGCGGAGATACTAAGGAAATCACAGGCAGTCCGGTAGGCAGGCAAAGGGTCTGGCAACAGTTCAAATAGGATATAGGGATATTCACAGGCAGTCCGGTAGGCAGGCAAAGGGTCTGGCAACAGTTCAAATAGGATATAGGGATATTCACAGGCAGTCCGGTAGGCAGGCAAAGGGTCTGGCAACAGTTCAAATAGGATATAGGGATATTCACAGGCAGTCCGGTAGGCAGGCAAAGGGTCTGGCAACAGTTCAAATAGGATATAGGGATAGAAAAGGGGGAAAAACAACAAGACAAGAAGGAAAGGAAGGAAAAGAGGGAGAAAAAAGAGGCAGGACGAGGACGAGACCACGCACTGGGCAGGGTGGAGAAATAACTGCAAGGGAAGGCTGGCAAAGGATATGAAGAAGTCACGAATAAATCACCGGGAGAAGGAGCGGCAGCAACACAGGAAGGAACCCGGAAACGTTGCAACGCGTATGCGACCCGGAAGTGAGGACTTAAATACTTCCGGGTCAAGGACGCGTGCAACAACTAGAGCGGTAAAACGGATGACGAGTAGCGGAATGCTACGGCGGACAGAACCGCCAGCGATTCCACTTCCGCCAATCCTGCCGCGGCATGACAATAGTGGAGGTACCTCACATTTTAAAGGAAAGTACTGGTGTCTAATGAATGTTCCCTATTCTTTGATCTTAGGGATATTAATAAGGAAAAAGGTTTAGTGGTATTGCAGGAGTTGGAGGACTTTTGCTCTGCCTTATTAGTTGAATGTGGGAGCACTGTTGATGAATTGATGGGGAATCCCTCTAAGGTAAAACACACCTTATATGATTTTTATTGTGCCTGTACGGTGGATGGTTTTCATCGATATGTTTCGTTGGTTGTCCATGAAATAACCGAAAATAAAATACCTAATTAGAACTTACCAAAATTGTTTTTGGTCAAAAAACTAAAAATTACTTGTGGGGGTTTCCCCCCTATTTTTTAATAATGCAGGTGGAGAACCCCCACACTCCGCCCTTTCCCCTTACCTTTATTTATACCCTTAACCCCACCCCCACCTATTTTTTTAAAACGTACAAAAAACCCTAACAAATTTGCCCAAATACATTGAGTCATTTCTACTTAGGTATTTTTGTTTTCATTTTTTTCCCTACAGATACCCGTTTTGTTGGCTAATTTGTGGGGGGACCATAAGAGGTGTGGCATCTTAACTCCTGTTTCGTAGGTTTCGTTGGAACCTGGTACATACCAAGAGACTCTGATACGGTATGGAGTTGCAAAAGAGAAAGCGTTTTGCAGGTTTTGCCAAGATAAGGATCATCAAGAAACAATCAAAAATGTGTTACTTTTCTGTGCAGCTGTACAAGGATTTAGATGTAATGCATTTAGGAAGTTTCAGCATTTGTTTTTTTAACAATGAAGGATGTAATTAATCCACATGGAATTATTTCGTGTCTGGCTCCACTACTTCAATTGTGGCAGCTGTTACTAGTTTTATCAGAGCCTTAAAGAATAAAATTGATTCTTATGTATAATATATTACACAGCATTTCTCTTTCTTTGTTTTAAATGTTATCTTTTTTTCTTCTTTCTTTTCATATTTTTATGTAATGAAATGCTTTATTGTGTATTCATTGTTTTTTCTCTCGATTTTATTGATGTTAAATGTGCATTTTTTGTAACCAATATAACAAAGAATTAAAATTAAAAAAACAAGTGTTTATGTTGGCTGAGTGAATCGTGCGTAGGGTGTTAATCTGTTTGTGCGCACTAGTTTATTGTATCGGTAAGGGGGGGTTCAGTGTTGTGGTTGTTTGTTTTATGCATGAGAACGTTAGGAGTGTGTTAGTGCGTTTTGCAGGTGGTTTGGCTGGTGTTTTTTTATGTTGTATGCACTGGTATTTTCTGTCTGTAGGGTAAGTCCAGTTTATGGGATGTTTGTTGAGTGCAAAACATTAGTTAAGTTTTGGTGTGTGTTGGTGTATTTTGGCTAGTCCATAATCGTGTGTAGTAATAATCAGTTACGTTGAAGGAACAGGAGTTGGGTAGATTAGTTAGTATGTAGGTTACTTTCGACAATTCCTCCAAGTATCTCCTCGGAGCTCATCCAGTTGCAACTCAAGGCCTGATGTGCCTGCGGCAGATGGGCTTCTTGACTGACATCTTTACTAGGATCATATACCAAATTTGCCAGTCCCATGCGGGCGCAATGAGTATCCTTCTGCATCGTTGTCCCTGGACTCATCTGATTACCCCGGGCACTAAAGGAATTGGTGGGAAAGTGTATAGGAGCCTGTTGCTCCACAGGAATGAGAGCACATCTTCCAGGGATCTCGGCTCTGAGAATCTTTTATGGAAAGAGTGGGCATTTGGAGTTGGCCTTAGTTTCAAACAGGTCCACCTGAGGGGTATCCACATCCCCAAAAATGTGCTGTAGTTCGTTTTTGTCTAGTTCCCATTCGTGGGACATTGTGTACTCACTGCTGAGGCAGTCTCCCAGAATGCTGTTCTTCCCAGGAAAGTGCTTCACTCTGATATGGATCTTCTCTCTCAGAGCCAATTTCCAAAGACATTGGGCTTCATTCCAAGTTTGCTGATCCAGAAAAAAGGGTGCCGGTAAACTAACCGCCACCCTTGTTTCCGGATCGGCAAACTGCGAGTCTGCCTGCCGGGGCCGTTGTACCCGACAGGTCTGACCCAGGCGAGCGCTGCAGCCACAGTAGGCAGACTGTTCACGGAAGCACCGGCACTTTTGCTAAGGATGCCAGTGCTTCTGTGTTCCCACTCCCATAGAGTCCCATAGGACTATATGGAAATGGGGGATTTACAATATGCCAGCGCCTGACTTCCCCGGCCGCCAGACTCGTAATGAGCCAGTGGCACCGGGACGTCAGGTGCCGGTAAGATATTACGGGTCCGGCAGCAACCATGGTCGTACCCATGGCCATCCCGGATATCTGTTGGTAATAAGTGTTGTTGCATAAGAAAAAGTTCCTAGTCAATGCCATTTAGGCTAGCTGAATTATAAGTCCTGAGGGTTCATTGTATAATTCAATGCCGGATTCTAATAAGCTTTTAATGATAGACAGGGTCGCCTGCTGAGGGATCTTAGTGTCGAGGGACTCTATGTGCATGGTGACTAGCCAGTCTGTTGCTTTGTCAAATTCTAATGTGTGTAATGGAATGAACATAGCTGTAGAATCTGTCATATGCTTTCATTTTCGGTATTTCATTTCTAATGAAGAAGTCTACAAATTGCAACAAAGGTTCAAGTATTGAATTTATGCCGGATACAATTGGGCGCCCTGGCAGTGGGATCAGTCCGTTATGTATTTTGGGCATTGCATAAAAGGCCGGCAGGTGTAGATGGGTTGGAGTTAAGAAAGCTGCTTCTCTTGGACTGATGTGCCCTTTGGCTTCCACTTATTCCACAACAGCACCTATCAGTGCCCTCAGGTTGTTTGGGGGATCACCAGGTAATATCCGGTAGCTGGTTTGATCTTGTAACAGTACATTTACCATGTTGTCGTAATCATGCATGTCCATCACCACAATGGCCCCTCCTTTACGTGCTGGCTTGATTGTGATGGCGTCATTCTTGGCCAAATCTGTCAATGCAGCCAGTTGATTCTTAGAGCACTTATCATGTACGAAAGGTATATTTTTCTCAAACTCAGCAATTTTCTTAAGCAATGCTTGTTCGAACAGGATTGATTCTGCAGAGTTTTTACATAAAGGAGGAACACACTTGGAGGGTGGTCGTAACCCAGTAGTGCCTTGTTGTTCAGGTGCATCTTCATGAAAGAATTGTTTCAGTCTTACTTTTCGCATGAGCTGAGCCAGCTCGATCCTTGTCTGAAAAGGGTCATAGCGTGCTGTCGGGACAAATGAGAGTCCTTTCTGTAGAATCTCCTCTTCCGCGGTTGTCAAGATGTAACTGGACAGTGTGACTATTAAAGAAGGGTTGGTTGGGGCATTCCCCGCCCCCTCATGCGGATTACCCATGGTGATTGGTTCTGCCACCGTTGTTTCCCTCGACCGGTCCCGCTTTGTCCTAAAAAAGGAATATTAGGGACCTAGGGACCGCTGGAGCACCTCCTTGTCTGGAGTCACTAAAATGTACCTGCCGGCCAGTCCAGACATCGTCGTCTGAGCAATTACTGGAGAAAGTGGATGATCCTGTCCTTTGTCTGGCTGTTCCTCTTTGGATATTCTGAAACCTGATTTGAACAGCATTGCGCCTGGCCTGCTTCACCTCATCAGAAAAGTAGTCCTCTACAACATACGGGTCTACTTTGTAGTGAGAGAAGGCAGTCAGATCTTTTTGTAATTTTAGTACCTTTTTTCTGAGGTTGACACCTGTAAATTCTTTTAGCGTTTCTTCCAATGCAGTCAGTTTATTGTTGTATATGTCGAGTGCCATCTTGGTTTTAGAGCATCACTTTTTTCAGTAAGTTCTTCAGCAATTGACCCGATACAGTCTTTGCGGTGTTCCTTTTATATACCTTTTATATATCAGTTGTCCATATATGGATAAACTTCCTCCCTGGATCTTTTCAGATGTGCAGCCACTGGTGCTATGCATTTTGTAACGACCCTCCCAGCAGATTTGAGGCCAAAGAGCAATACCTAGAACTGGTAGTGGTAAGAGCTCACTGTGAGCCTCAGATAGCGCATGTGGGACAGGTGGATGGGAATGTAGAAGTTTACACCCTTCAAGTTTATTGTCACTAGGAGGTCACCATGCTGCACCCATGAGATGACCTCTTGGAGGGTGGTAATTTGAATGTATTGATGTATTGGTTGAGGCAACAAAGGCCTAACATGGGGTGCCACTCCTGGCTTTAATTCACACCAAAAAATACCAGGAGTATAACCTTTTACTTCTTTTTTATCATGAAGGCACTTTTTTTATGGTCGCCTTCTTAAGCAGCTTTTCCACTTCCAGCTGAAGTTGATTCAGGCAGGGAAGCCTTGCCATTTGCGGTGAAGATTCCGGTGGCGGTTTGACGAATTCCAATGTGTTCCCTTTGGACACTATGTCCAGCACCCATTTGTCTGAGGTTATGGCTTTCCACTGATCCACTTGTCGGGTCACCCTGCCTCCCAGAGGGGTGCTGTGCGAGAGGCTGTGCGAGAACAAGTCAAGCTTGTTTGGATATCTGAGAGCGGGAGTGTCCCGATCCTCATTGACCCCTTTGACAGGTATATTTGGTGGAAGGCTGCTTGTATCTTGATGATGGCGAGTGTGTGAAAGATAAGCGATGCTTGGAGTAGCTACTCCTTGCGAAGGTACACATCTATTTGAGCTCCCGCTAAAGGGAAAAAAGGATCTTCAATCTCGGCCCTTCCTTCAAGGAGTTAATGGCTCTCACCATGTTGGTGTCTGTCTTGATACCTTTGAGATGGTCGTCTATTTTTTTACCAAAAGGTTTGTGACCATCCAATGGAATATTAAGAATTTGAGACTATACTTCTGGCTGAAAAATTGGTTGCTTTCATTTAAACTTGTCTTTTGACCACAGCTCTGTGAGCCATTTGCCTGAATCCTGCTTCCACCGCATTCATGGCACAGTCTATCTTATGGTCAGAATGTCATCTCACCTTCCCCGATGATGGACCTGGCTTCCTCTTGTAAATCTGGTGGCAGATGCTACAAAACATTAATTTTGTGTCAGAGCTCCTTGTCATATTGTGCAGTCATGGATGAGGCATTTGCTGTTCTTATGGCCAGTGATGCCGAGATGGAGACCCTGCAGCCAATTACCTCTAGTTTTCTGGCAACCTTGTCTGGAGGAGCAATCATTGATGAGGCTGGGTTTGCTAACTTCTGTCTTGCAGCCACCGTGATAACAGAGTAAGATTTAGCTTTGCATTCTTTTCCACACTAAATGGTAGCTTGTGTCAATAAGGGTACTTGGAGGATGTCTTCCCCTGCTTCCCATTTGGTATCCAAGATTGGTATGGCTGTAATGGTTTGCCACCGTTTGTCCCCGTGCTCAAGCTCAATGAGGACTGATTTTTCTGGCTTCTGTGGACACCTGGAGGTAAACATGTGTGCAGCCTTTTGCGATTTTACTATGGGAAACTATGGGAAGACGCAATATCACCTGGCAGTGAGGATGCCCCTGGGGAGTCATGCTTCTTCTGTTTGGCAATCACGTAGTCTTACCATTTGTCCTTCTCTCCTCGAGTTATAGTTGTAATTGTAATTGGTTATTTATAACACGCTTAATACCCAGAGGCTTCAAACCGCGGGCCCGGTGATCGAACAGGTGTTGCTTCACATCTTCTTGCTTCCGAGGCAAGCGCGTTGCCCCTGAGCTATCCTCCCAAGACCAAGTTAAGTCTTGTGGGATACCCCCATTTCTGATTCTTCTACCGGCGTGTCATCAACAGAGCACTTATGATAGGGGTCTCCTAATGGGTCGTCCCCTGGAGTTGGTTGATCCAGAGGGCTGGATATTAGCAAGCATGCCCTAGATTACAAAGGGGCCAATGGACTCCTGTGCCAATGTAAAGTTGATTTTGCTGGAGTGTTCTGGCTGCTCTTCGGGGCTTACGGAAGGGTACGGTCATCCGCCAGATGAAGGTTTTTCCGCCTCTGAAATTCGGCCAAGATGCTTTGTAGGGATGGTATCAAAGTTGTCTGGAAAGGATCATCTGAAACCTTGAGAATATCAAGGACTGCATGCCAAGGAGGACTTTCTTCCTTCAGGATCACTGGGGAAGCCAAAGGATGGTTCTATATGTCTGAGAATTCTAATCTTCATGCAGGATTAGGTCTAGAAGGTCCCCCATTTTCCAATGGGGGTAGAGTGATGATATTTAACCCCATTCGCATGGTCATCGACGGAGTGTGTTTTTCCATGGCCATGAACATGATCGATTTCTTTGCGGTCGACGAGCGCTTTTCCATTGACAAATATTTTTCTGTAGGTGAGAAGCGCCTTTCCATCGGCTGTTTGTGGGATTTCGTCGACGGTGCATCTGTAGACGGGGAAATTGACAATGACCGTTGCTCTGTAGGATGTTTTTCAGTCGGCGAGTATTTCCCCATCGATATCAAGTGGCTCTTTGTGGATGTTGCATCTGTTGTAGACAAGGAGCTTGGCTGTGACAACTGCATTGACAACCGGCGCATCAATGATGTCCCCGTCGTAGACTAGGTCACAGAAAGTTATACCATGATTCATAGGCGGCTGGCTTGTGGACGGTTTATCAAAAGGACCTGTCGTCAATGAGTGAGAATGCTTTTCAGCTGTCTGCAGCCATTTTTAATTCGTGGACTTGTCCATTGGCTCATGTGAACAATCTGAAGATGGCTGACTAGGGTGGAGCAACCACCCTGTCAATCTCATTGGCTGAAGTAGATAAGAACTACAATGAGGTGGATAATCTACAACCTGGAGCCACTCTGTGGTTTATCTGTGTCATTATATGTGCACTGGGAAATTCCCAGTGTGACGATGGGGCATATTAAAGTATGTGAATCCATGAAAGATACAATGCTGGAAAACCATAGCTTATCTGCAAATTGTCACCAAGGGCTAAGTGTCTAATCCCAGAACCTCTTACCACGACATTGCAGAGGATATGTGATTTGGACACTTTCAGCCATTAAACGCCTAGCACAAAATGATGAAGATTGCCTCCTTTTACTGCCTCAGTGCCCGGTATGTACACCTACTGTCCGCCCATAAGTCTTTTCAGCTGCAAAGCTGGGGGAAGCAGATAAAGCCTCGTAATTGACTGCATGCTGACCATGTTATTCAAACAAGCGCCTGGGATAGGTGGTCCTATTCTTTTTAAATTTCCTCAATTAATTGGATAAAACTATGACACTCCCATGTAGTAGGCGGGGGTGGTAACTGTTCCCATCTGGGTACAGACCATCCAATTACAGCCCCATATCACTCAAATACATTGGCAAAAGTAAATACATTGGCACCCCTTGACCATGGCAATCTGTCGTCTCTTCATGCTGACTTTGACTCTGCTCTACTCTTTTCTAAACAAAACTATTACTCTAATCTTCAAACCTCACTTCTTTCCACCCTCGTTACTTCTTTCAAAATCTGAACCACATTCTTTCTCTTTCAGCTGATTATTGTGCGTCTTATTTTTCCTTGGAAGTAACTCTTCTCTGCTCATCTATTGTCACATCTTCTACCTCCTCCCCATCCCTCCCATTTCTTTCCTGCACCCTCTTTTATGTCCTCTTTTCTACCTCTCTCACCCTCTGACATCTTATCTTCTCTCTCTAAAACTAATCTGACTGCTGCTCATTCTGACTCTCTGCCCTCCCATCTTATTCCAAATATCTATCCTTTTCTTCTTCCTCACTTTGCCTCTCTGTTCAATCTCTCTCTTCAGTCCCCTTCCTTTCCATCACTATTCATACTTCCTATTTGTAAGAACCCCCCCTTGGATCCTTCCTCTCCTTCTCATTATCGTTTTATTCTCTAAACCTTTGGAGAGTGTAGTCTACTCTCAATTCTCCACTCATATTAATATTCTTTCTCTTCTTCCTCCACACCAGTCTGGTTTTTGCCCCTGCACGGTGACGAAACTGCTCTTCGTTCTGTCTGTGATTCTCTTCTGTCCACTCGTGACTCTAAACACTCTTTTCTTTTGGTTCTCCTCGACCTGTCAGCAGTGTTGGGCATAGTTGATCCCACTCTTCTTCTTCTCTCACTCTCCTCTTGGTTTCACGGACTCTGCCTTGACTTGGTTTCACTCCTACCTCACCAACCGTTCTTATTTTCACGGGGAGGCCAAACTTCTTCAATATTTCCTCTCCAAAAGGGCACCTCACAGGGTTCCATTCTCGGTCCCTTGCTATTCTCTCTTTATATTATTCCTGTTGCTTCTGAAATCTCTTCTTTCAGCCTCTATCACCACTTTTAATTTTTACAAACAGCGTTTTCTTCCCTTCTTTTCTTTCTCTCCCTCTATTTACTCGGTTCTTAGCTCCTGTCTACCTGCTATCCATTCTTGATTTGCGGATCATTATCTTCATCTAAAACACTCCAAGACTGAGGTTCCATTTATTCCTGGTTTCACCGTCCCCACTCTTGTTACCCTCACCATCCACCTCCTCTCCACCAAACAATCTTAATCTCTTCATCTGCTAGAAATCTTGGGGAAATTCTTTTTGACTCTTCTCTCACTTTCTCTTCACACATTTCTATTATTTCCCATTCCTGTTGCTTCCAATTATTTAATGTTCAGAAGACAAGGTCCTTCCTTTCACATAATACCACAAAACCCTTATATCCTCTCTCATATTCTATTGTCTATTTTTCTGTTACTCCCTTCTTCTTGGCCTTCCTGCAACTCATCTGGCTCATCTCTGTGCTATTTTAAATTATTCTGTTTGTATCCTTTTTTCTCTCTCTTCTTGTAAATCTATCTCTTCTGCTCGTGCCTCCCTTCAGTGGCTCTCCTTTGAGTCATGTCTCCTTTTTAACTTACTTTGCCTGGTCTTTAAGTGCCTCCACGGTCTGTTTCATCCTTCTCTCTCATTTCTTTTTACTCGCCTTCAATCCCGATCTCTCTTTCTTCTTGCTGTCCCGCGCCCCGATGTGATAACTCACACGTTCGCTCGTTTCTCTGTTGGCTCCAAAACATTGGAATGCTCTGCTCCTCCCTCTTTTCTGACTTTCCTACTTTTCCGCTCCCGTCTCAAATCTCATCTGCCCACCTAATGATTTGGCTGCTTCTTTTATGATTGCATGCAATTTGTACTGGAATTATTTTCGTTAAAGCGCTTTGGCTTATAACGCTATACAAATAAAGTAAAATCAAATGAAATCAAATCAAATATATAGCAAACTAAATGCTAAAATGTGTTTTCCTGTGCTGGCCTCAAATACTAGTTGACAGATCTCTGTAAAAAGTGAGGACTATGGCAGTGAAAACACCCTGGGATATTTGCATACTCACAAGAATTTGGAAGTAAAAATATTTAAAGCCTCATCTGCTATTATGAGCAGTTTAAGAAAATGGTATGAACATACATAGACACAATTATTTTGCAGCGCAAACCAGACTGTTTACAAGATCCCCAATACTGTTGGGTAGGATTATACAAGTGCTCAGAGAAATAATGTTTGTATAGCAGAGAATTACCATAGCATTTTAGTGCCCAATAGACAATAGAACTCTTAAACCCTGGAGAGCATGCAGAATGTGTGAAAGGGAATGCAACTGTTTGAATATTAAGGCATATTCAAGCGCATAATCGCTTGTAGACCAAGTAGATGATATTGTAATGTTGCTCTCGACTTGTAAGATAACATTATCAATGCTAACGTAGAAGAGGCTGACCACAATATTTGCCTACTCAAAATCCTTAGAGGGCAAATTAATATTTGAGCTTTATCATTCATTAACTTCCACAGATACTCTGCTTAATTACAGTCAGTATTAGATATTAGTATTAGTCAGTCAGTATTAGATATTAAGCGCACATGCGCACAGCTTAGAGGGAACATTGATCAATGTTCCCTCATAAGTTGTGCGCATGTGCGCTTGCCCAGCTTCTTCCTGGGTGCCGCTCAGGAGAGTTTTAGCAGCGCCTACAGACAATTCCCACCTTCTCAAGAACTGAACAGGCACACGCAACCACATTTTTATGCTGGTTGTAATATGAACAACGTTCATGTACCACAATTTCCATAGCCAATGATTACTTAGAAAAAGGGTCACCCACAGTATGTAACCCAACTGTCTGCTGAAATTTCGGATACTGACTGTAATTAAGCAGGGTATCTTTGGAAGTCAATGAATGATAAAACTCAAATATTAATTTGCCCTCTAAGGATTTTGAGTAGGCAAATATTGTGGTCAGCCTCTTCGACGCTAGCATTGATAATGTTATCTTACAAGTGGAGAGCAACATTAAAATATCATCTACTTGGTCTACAAGCGATTATGGGTTTGGAATATGCCTTAATATTCAAACAGCTGCATTCCTTTTCACACATTCTGCATGCTCTCTGGGTTTTAAGAGTTCTATTGTCTACTGGTCAGTAAAATGCTATGGCAATTCTCTGTTATACAACATTTATTTCACTGAGCACTTGTATAATCCTACCCAACAGTATTAGGGATGTTGCAAACAATCTGGTTTGCACTGCAAAATAATTGTATGTATGTAGGTTCATACCATTTTCTTAAACTGCCCATAATAGCAGGTGAGGCTTTAAATATTTTTACTTCCAAATTCTTGTGGGTATGCAATTATCCCAGAGGGTGTTTTTACTGCCATAGTCCCTCACTTTTTACAGAGATCTGTCAACTAATATTTGATGCCAGCACAGGATCCGGAGGTGAGAAGGGAGGGGTACAGGAGGACACTCCTGCGGAGGCGACAGGGGCCAAAAAACAAATCAGCAACTTTCTAAAACTCTCAGTTATATGTTTAGGCAGTACAGTACATTGAAGGAAATGTGTTTATTTATTAAGGATAGTAAACTCTAATAACCGTGTAGGAAAAGGCACCTTCTGTTTCTTTCTTTTTTTTAGGTTCTTGGGGTTTTTCAATATAATCATGTTTTCTATGTTTAGTGCCTGTAGCATCCTCATGCATCTTGTTTAACTGATAACAGTGAATTGCAGAAGAGGGGCCCCTAGTTACTAGAGAAGGCACTCCATTTGTTGTACCTCTTAGTATTGCTGCTATCATCTTAAAAGGCGCATTTATGTGATTTTCTTCAAAGGGGCGTCTAGGCTGTGGGCTAGGAAGGGTGGGGAAAACAACAATCAGCAGTATTATGTGGCCAGTAGTTCCACCTTTTATGCAAGGGTTACAAGCAGGAATCTGATCAGATTGTACTCCTTACTTGGAATCAAATAATCTTTTAGGGAGTAAAAAAGTATTTAGCGGAGGCCACCAGGGGGCGCGTGGTTGAGCGCTGCCTGATCGCGCTTCTCCGGACCTTTAGATCTAAGAAGTGGTCCGAGCCCCCACTTTGAGATCTCCCCCCAGAGAGCGCAAAGACCAGGTGACCCCAGACACAATTACCTACACTCCGGTTCAAGAGTGGAGTAAATTGGCCACCGGGTGCTCGAGAAAGCAGAGCGGAGCACTCCAGCGTGAAAACGAAAGTGAACCCTCTGGCGAGGAGCACTGTGAGGACAACCCAGGCTGCGTGGGACACACCGAGGCAACCTGGAGGTGAGGAAGTCCCTGAAGTGATCACTGCAAACAGCGACCCAGAGGTGAGGGGGTCCCTGCACACAGCGGCCGACGCAGTCCCCCCAGAACCCCTGCCCCGCTGTAATGGGCAGTAAAGTAGAAAGGAGTTCCAGGGGTGCAGGGAGCTCAGAGGAGGCCCTAAGAGGTGAATATCCGACCCGCAGAGGGCCGGGCAGGAAGACTGATATGATATGGAGAAACCCCAGTGAGAGAATCTGCTCCCCAACCCTCGGAGCCCCAGGCTCAAGCGGAGTCTGGAGAGGGTGTGGGCCCCCAGGCAAAGAGAGGCCCCAAAAAAGGTGAATAGAAGGCCCATAGAAGACCTCAGTGTGGGACTCGCCACCATAACTCACAGACACCCAGCCAGTCAGTAGGAGACTAGAGAGGGTGAGGGCCTCCAGGTAATAGCATGGGGCTTGTGCCCAACATAGACCCCGCCCCCCCCAGTCCCCAGCAGCAGAGAATCCAGAAGGTGAAAGGATCAGGGGAGTGGCCGCCAAGAGTGGGGGAGCCCATAGTAGGAGACTCAGCCCCCCCCTGTCCGGAGGAGCTCCAGTGCACCGCGAGGGGCCTCAAGAAGGTGTTGGCCTGGGGGAGGATCCCCTCACCGCACTGGGCAGGAGAGATCCCAGAAAGGGAGCGAAGCAAGAGGACAGTATGCAGGGGAGCACCCATAGTGGAGGATGTGGCCCCGCACCCTATGGGGGCCCAAACATATTCCAACGGACAGAGATAAGGTGAGGGCCACGCGGTCAGAGCCAGGGGCGTGTGCCCATCAAGAAAAGGAACCACCGCCACTGGATACTAGAGTCCCGGAAGGGGGAGCGAAGTAGGGGACAGAACACCACACACCCCGGAGAATGCAGCAAGAACGAAGGGTTGAATGTAGAGGCCAGCGGAAGTCCTGAGATGGGCCGGGACTGGGAAAGGAGCCTTCGATGACGGGGAAAGGGATGACAGAGGGACAAATGCCCTGAAGTAAAGGAGGGGTAAGTGCCCATCCCACGGTGACACCGCCACGAGAAAACAACTGATCTAGGGACAAGAAGCAACTGTAAAGGAACTGAGGAGATGTGAGTCGCCCGAGTAGAATACGGGGAGGGGTCCCGCCTGGGAGTGGGCCCAGTGGTGGAGAGAAAGTGTGGTGATGGACCCAGGGGACAGAGGGAGCAACTAAGTAACGGACCAGAGCCCACTAAGAAAACAGACCTCCTTTGGCGAACCCAGGGGGAGGACGATTGGGTACTATAGGCGTGAGGAGGCTCGAGCTTGCGGACACCGACTAAGCAAAAGGTGGAGGCCTGAAGGAGACAAAAGGTATGCAGAGAGTCTGCCCCGGGGCGCACTGTAAAATTGGGCCCTTGATACGAAGGCGACCATCATCTACAACTCAGAGAACCACTGAAGTTCCGGCCAGTGGTGTCTACAGAAGCTAGAACAGAGGAACCCACTGGCCCATGTACTTGAGGGCGAAACTGGGGCACTTTGAGTTCCAGAGATCAAAGGCGGAATCTATCACAGAGGACTCCAACATTTCGGAGGTGGGGTGAGGACACCATATCCACCAAGAAAGATATCGCCTCCCGCCTAGAGGCGATCAGGGAGATGAGAGCAGATATTGGAGGAAAGGTGGGTAGAATAAATGCCAGAATTGACAGGATGGATGAGAGACTCCAGGCAGTCGAGGTTATATGTCTTTCCATTTAATTTTTTCCATCGGAGGTAAGTACCATCAAATATTATCCTATGAAAAAATGTGCACCAAATACATTATTATAATTTCTTTTAGCGTGGGTCACCCCTAACCCCCTGTTTTTAACCCTTAAAAACACACCCCAAGCAAAATGAATCCTTTACCCCACAAAAGTATGCATTTGATTCACTTTTTTTTCCTTGGAAAAAATTAGATGTTAAAACCCTCGATGGAAAATGTTTCCATGGAAAGTCTGCATACCGGCAGTCGAGAACAACCAAATCTCCCTCGAGGCACTGGAGACTCAAATGGATATGAGATTTGCGGAGCTGGAGAGAAGGGAGGGGGAGGTGACCCTGATAATGGACGATTCTGAAAAACGTGAAAGGAGAAACAACATGAGATTCTTTGCCATCCTGGAAAAGGAGGGGAATCTGACAGAGACCTTAGGAGGACTATCCACGAGGTGGTGAAGGTATTGTTCGGAGCTGAGAACATGGCGGAACCTAAGGTCGAAAGTGTGCACAGAGTGGGGGCAGCCGGGAGGTGGCCACTCTTAGTGCTTGTCCCCTTCCACAACTACCAGGATAGGCAAAAGATTTTGGACCGGTAAAGGGGCAGGGCTCAGTATCCCTGGGAAATGCTAAAATAGAGATCTATCAGGACCTGTTTTCGCTCACAGTAGCAAAGAGGCGCCTATGCTGCCCCTAACAAAATGGCTAAGCGAGAAGGGGGTGAGATACCAATGGAGGTTCCCCATTTCCATATCGTTTGAAGTGGACAGTTGCAACTACAAGCTGGTTAGGGAGGACATACAAAGGGTCACGATCAAGCTGTTGGGAGGGGGGACCAGCGGTGGAAGGAGAGGAGAAGAACCGTGAAGGGAGGTGATGGCACATAAAGGGGCCCAATAGGCGCAAAGTTCCTGTGTCGAGGAAATTCATAAAACTAAACTCCCCCCAGCTGGTCTGACTTGTACAGGACGAACATGGGGGGGTGGCCTGGATAAGAGTCTGGATATGTCTGAGATGTGAGGGGGGGATTGTTTGGTTTGTTGTTGTTTCCAATTAGGAAATATGGGACAAAGCAAGGGGGCTTGAGAATAAGAGTTTAGTTAAGCTGGTCTGTGGTTTGGGAGGACCTCTGGTGATTTAATCCCGTCTGAGGTGATGACTCTAGGCGGGGTTGGATGCCACGGGGGAGGGGAGGTTGGGAAATTCAGGGGGTCTATAGTTGGTAACGTTCAACAAGTGTCTGTTCACAAAGGTTGTTCAAGGCAGGGGCCCAGTTAGCAGGGGCCTAATTATGGGACTGTCTCGGAGGAGGGGGTGGTAATGTGATGCCTCGGAAATGGGGCGATGTCTGACCTGGGTGAAATGACCATTGGCTCCCTCAATGTCCGGGGGCTTAACTCGCCAAGTAATCGATCACGGGTCCTTCCTGAGTTTAAGAGAGCCTGTCTGGATTGGATGTGTCTCCAGGAAACACACTGGCAGAAGGGGGGAGGGACCTAAATTACGCTCCTGGGAAGTGGGGCAAGTGATTATGGCCTCTGATGTCAAGAAGAGACGTTGGGTAGCAATTTTGCTCTCATCCCGATTGGGCTATTTAGTGGAATCGGTACTAACTGACCCGAATGGGAGGTATGGGTTCGCCAAAGTCAGCTGAATGGTAACAGGTTTATGATGGGCTCTGTATACGCTCCAAATGTGGGTCAATGTGAATTCTGGGAGAAAGTCAGGGAAAAATAATTGAATTTGTAGAAGGGCAACTGGTGGTTAAGGGAGACTTTAACATGGTGTTAGACCCTATGGGGGACCATAAAAGGATGGGAGCGTGCCCGATGCCCTGGGCAAACAGGTAAACTATGTGTTGGGCTTGTGCGACTCCCTTCCACCATCTCAGGAGGGACATAGCCCATACACCTTTAACTCAAAATGGTGAGAGTTTCAGTGGAAATGGGGTGGGCATTGGGGCCGGGGGGAGCTGGAGATGTAATTACTTCTTGTTAAAGGATAGGGCGGTAAAGAAGGAACTACTCAGGGGAATCAAAGAGTACTTCCTCTTCAACAATACTGTAGAGGTGGGGTTTCAATCTGTCTGGGAAGGCTTTCAACTATCTGATAAAGGGATCAGGGTGACGAAAACCACACACATCCATCAAGATGTCCAGACCAAAAGAGGATATTGCTCTTGGTGAGATTGTTGGCAAACACCTGTGTTTTGCCCCAATATTTATTGATGCATAAAAATAATCTTAACAATTGAAATGGTACGGTAGGACACACGTTAATAACAGACTTTGTACATAATACATAAACTTATTGGTCGCTGTTCTTTGGTGGCACGGCTTCAGAATCACACCTAGAGAACCCTATAACGGTGGAGGAGTTCCTGCAGGCCATTAAGGGGATGAAGTCAGGGACAGCGCCAGAGGAGGACGGATTTTCCATGGAATTCTACAAACTATTCAGATCATTGTTAGCCCCGTATTTGGTGAAGGTGTTTAATGCATGCCTGAGAGGGGCGGCCCTGCCCCCCACAATGTTGTTAGCAACGATCATAGCAATCCCTAAGGAGGGAAAGGACCCCACTAGGTGTTCCTTCTATTGACCAATTTCCCTCCTAAATGGGGATGTAAAGATTCTGGTGAAGGTCTTGGGCAGGAGATTGGAGGTGGGATTGCCGCTCCTAATACATGGATACCAGGTGGGCTTCATTAGGGGAAGGCAACGATCAAACATTATCCAGAAGACCTTGAACCTGATCCACGGGGCGCAAATGAAGGGCCAAGAAGTGTGCCTGGTCTTGCTGGACTCAGAGAAGGCCTTTGACAGGGTCGAATGGCCCTTCATGATGAAGGTCCTGACAAGCATGGGTCTGGGAACTCATTTCCTGAGATGGGTGGCAGCACATCACAATAGGCCGAGAGCAAGAGTCCCAGTGAACGGGGGACTCACAGATGCCTTTGAACTAAGTAGAGGTACAAGACAGGGATGCCCCCCTGTTCCCACTAGTATACGCTCTGGCCACAGAACCTCTGGCAATTGTGATACAGGCAAATGACAGAATCAAAGGCATAGTGGGACAGGGGGGAAATTGAGTGCAAACGTTTGCTCTTTGCAGACGACATATTGGCTTACCTAACTACCATACAAGACTCCCTCCCAGCACTTATGACCCAGATTGTGCAATATGGTCACCTCTTGAGGCATAAAATCAATGTAGAGAAATCAGCAATAATGCCGATGCTGAAGCAGAGCCCCCTTCTAGAAGCGAAAAACAGAGGTATCAAGGCATGAGGGTAAATCAAAATGGAATCCACTACCTGGGAATCCGAGTCACTAGGTATCTGGAGCGGATGGTTGCCGTCAATTATGACCCCTTCCGAGCCCAACTAACAGCCGATCTAAAGAGATGGGACCCACTGATATTGACCCATTACGGTAGGATGACCACATTAAAAATGAACATACTCCCCAGGCTGCTGTAACTTGTTCACAGACATACCGAGGCATCTCCCAGAGAAGTTCTTCTTGAAGTTACAGCAGAGCTTTTTAGATTTATTTGGAATCATAAGACACCAAGGGTAAAAATGGCAACCCTAAGCCTTCCAAGGGACAAGGGAGGGTTTGGGTTCCCGAATATCCGATTATATCATAAGGTGGCCCAACTCAGGGTGATGCTTGAACACATGAGGGATGACCTGATGACTTGTTGGACATACTTGGAGGACCTGGTGGCACATCCACTAAAGGCGAGGGACAACTTTTGGTCTCCGATCCAGTCCATTCCAGAATGCCTAAGATCCCATCCCACCCTGGGGGTTTACTGGTCAGTCTGGCGTGAGTGTAAGGGCATGCAAGGATACACAACATGGCCATCTCCCATGTCCTCCTTATGGGGCCCCCTTTTGAACTAGAATGCCAGGGACTAACCAGATCACAGATGTGGTCAGATGCGGGCCTTGAACAAGTAGACAATTGTTTAAAGAGGGAGTCTTCCTGGAGTTGGGAGCGGTTAGGGAGGTACTAGGGAGGGACTGGATTTCAGTATTTGAATATCTCTGCACCATGGGTAAACTGATAGATCCAAAATGGGGTGGATCGGTTGCAAGGGAGTTGACAGCAGTAGAAAAAGTCATTGACCTGGCCACGACAATAAAAGGTATTTTGTCCAGGTAGTACAAAGCAATGAACGAGACTGGTCAATAGGGGAGACACACATTCAAGAAATATTGGGTGGATTTAGTGGGGGAGGAGATATCCAAGGAGGACTCGACACGTATTTATAAAATTGTATTCCAGGAGGGATTGTTCACCTCCACGATAGAACACCACTTCAAAATGCTAATGGGCTGGCATGGGGATCCCCTGATAATGTCCAAAATATTTGCGAGAGCTTCTCCCATGTGCCCCAGAAGTTGTAGGAACCGGGGGTCTCTGGCCCACATGTGGTAGCAGAGTCCCAAGGTCCACGTGTTTTGGAAAGAAGTGCTGAATTGGATGGAAGAGATCATGGAAATAAGAGTTGGGCCTGGACACGATGCAGTACCTGTTAGGGGTCCCGCAAAAGGACAGGGAAAAATATAGACTCCCTAAGACGTGGGAAGCTAGGCTGAGGGCAGGGAGACTGGCCATTGCCCAGTACTAGAAACATGAAATGCTTCCCTCGAAAAAGGTTTGGAAGGAGAAAGTACAGAGCATGATGATAAAGGAAAGGCAGACAGCAACGGAGAATGATAAAATTGATGTGTTTCAAGCAGAATGGTGCTCTTTGCTGCTCAAATGGGGATTGGAGGATGGAACCACAGGGTTTGAACAAGCAAACAAGTGGAACTTGAAAGGAACAGAGTGGGGAGAGGCCCTGGAGGGAGCCGACAAGGATAATAGACAGATGTAATCAGGTAAGGCCTCTGAGACGCTGAGGAGGGAGAATGGCACCACAGATTGTGGTTAAGTATAGAAGTGAGGTTGAGGGCGGTTGGTGGAGGGAGGGGGCGGTAGGGTAGGGATAGGTACAGGGAGTTGGGATTGGTGACAGGGTGGTGGCCCACATCTTTAAGGTTGGTATTTCATTAAAATGTATTGTTCTTGATACAAATGCAAATAAAAACAAAGTTTTAAAAAAAACAAGTATTTAGCTTTGCCATTAGGGATACTAAAAGAGTTTCTTTCCCCTTAAAATTTCTCTTGAGATCGGGACGTAATATTATCAGAGCTCCTTCCTATGCCAGAGCTCTGCTGGTCACTGATTCAAAAATATCAGTCGATATTTGTCTGTAGAAGCAGGGGATAGGCTCCGATTTGTTGATCGTATCCTATTTCTTTGTTGTTCTTATTTGCACTCCATATTTTTGGGGATTACAGTTGGGTGGGTGTTATGTATGCCTCTTGCATGTAGGGCTGGTTTTGAGTAAGTGTTGTCACTGCTGTGTTCCCAGGACAATATAATGTTGATGGTAATGTAAGGAAGGCATGGCACCAAAGTAAGACAGACACACGTGACCCAGGCCTGGCTCCAGCAGGGGCGGCAGGGGGGCCAGGCCCCCCCAGAGCCAGCCTCTGGCCCCCCTAGAAAGGAGACCATCAGTGGTGTTACACACCACTGGTTAACAAGGGAGGGGGGAGGTGGATGTCACTCTAAACATTCAGCAGTAACCTCAGAGAAATCATTCTGAGAGGCTGAATTTCAGGAGGCCCAGCCAGGATTTGTTTTCTTGCCCTAGACAATGATTTATGACCCACAGCCATAAAAGTGCAACTGACCAGGGAGATGGACGGCCAGTCACACCTCCAAGTGAGGTAGCACAATTATTCAAGCAGGCTGCTACAACTATTTTCTCAAACCTAAAATCACAATGTTGGTTTCTGTAATTTAAAGTCTGTTTATTTTTTGTGGGAATATAGTATTATTTCACATCATGTTTAATAAAATGGTTAATTATATCAAACAATAAATGACAGGTTAAGTTGCTTGAACACAGATTTCTGTAAAAGGTGCGTCAACTGACCGGGGGCCCTGACAAATTCCATTCAAAATATATATTCTGCTGCATTAACTACTTGAGTATAATTGAAAAGATAAGGTTGGTAGTAACAAAAATGTAATTCTGTTGGGGAGAGTGTAGTAAAATCAAAAAGTGATAGATGCAAGGCTTTGAATTAAACATTTCCACTACCGTTGATCTTCGCAACATTCCATGCCATAATTCTGTAGTATGTCTGTGCGATTAGAGAAGGAGACAAGCCATTAGAAAATGGCTTTCGGTGCTGCCACCAAAAGGTGCAGTTCAATCTGAATTGCCAGGCCATGTTCCCTCGCCACTGAAACACAAGCAACCACACACATTTTTAGGCCCTGTGGTCTAGCAGTTTGGAATGGCTTCTGACATTAGTGACAGGGCTAAGGCTGATATGCAACAATGGTATGAGAGGCTGGCCAGAGCAATGACGGGGGTTCTAATTTATTCAGAGACTTTTTACCTATTAGATACAACCAGAACACATTATGTGGAACACAGATAGGATGGTAATAAAATGTGAGGAGAAACACACACCCTATGGGTGTGTCTGGTCATTTACCCACCTAACGACTAGCTATGGCTATGTCAATGCCTCACCACCAAAACCTAACCTTTCTAGAACTCTTTGAGCAAGCTCCATCACAATGTAACACCAAATGTGTTGCTGTATAGGGCCTTCCAGTGTTATATCTAAGCATTCTTTTTAGTGTTTAATTACTAATTTGCCTCTGTAAATGATCTCCTGGTGTAGTACAATTCTCTTTGTTTTCAGCAAGTTGATTTTATAAGCAATATATTTGTTAATGCTTCTGTGACATGCACTGGAGTCCTGTCTTAAACAAGCAATCCCAAACCCAGTGGTTTTGGCTTGCGTATAGGTATTAGCAGACATTTGTCCGGCAATGCCATCCATATGCCCAGTTACTGGCACCATTTTCCAGCTGTTCCCATTTTATGGCCAGGTGGTACCCTTATGGCAGTGCTTGGCAAATGCCTATCCATGCCTAATCAAAAGCCTAAGCTGTGGGCTATGCCAATGCATGTTGGCTTCCGTTTGTCTCCCTAAGAGAATGTATATATGCCCAGATGTGGGTGTCTTGCTTGCTACGCCTAGGGAATCAAGCTGCACCTCACTGAGCTGGTGCAACAAGGCCCTACCTGAAAATGATAAGGCTAGCTTGGTAAGTATTGACCAGTTTCAGATCTTCTCATGCATACTTACCAGTGGGGTACTGACCTAAATAGAATGTAGCTTTGTTTGGAAGCCAAGTCTACTCTGACTGAACATTTCATAATTCAAACTGATAAGTACTGACTTGATAACCTCATTCTGTTTGAGTAACTTTACAGAGTTTGCATGCAAACAGAATGTGTGTTGTGGGGTTTGTTTGGAAAGTATGACATTAAGCCTGGGTGCTGGGTGTTTAGGCAGTGCCGGAAATGAAACATGAACACCCGTAAAATAACAAAAAATAAAAGCATAAAAAAGGTGTGGGGAAAGTATAAAAGGTGTACATCTTTTATAACTAAAAGTAGTATTTAACTATTTTCTAAAGAGTGCAATCAGAGTTGGATTTAACATTTGGACAAGGGATGCATGCCAATGCCCCCCGCCCCCTTGTCCCCCTGTTCTACTCTCTCCCCTCAAATACAAACAGCCAGGGCTGATCAGGCCCACCCAGTGAGATCTTATCTTTTTGACGTGTCTCAGAGACAGATTATTTACAACAGGTAGTGATTAGAGATGGGAAAAGGTAAAAAGGGAGTGACCATTGCTGTGGCACTTAAAAAAATAAATATAGGTTTTTAAGAAGCTATTTAAGTGTGATTGTTGGGTGATTAGTAAGTAAGGGGATACAGAACAAGCTCTGCGAAACAATAACCTTGTCATGCATTTAATTTCACTTTGTGTATGTATAAGATTTTTTGTAATTTCTCATTAATTGCTATGCTGGAGCTTGTAGGTTTCTATTCAGGATGGGGAAAATAAAGTTACAGTCATAGGGGATCTTTTTCCAGGTCAAGCTGAGTGGAAGAAGTGGCACTAAATGCATGTAACTCTACTTTTCATGAGCTGCAGAATTTTGCATGATTTGACAGGTGACGGAGAGCAGATCGGACTTAACAAGGTCCCCCCTAGCAAATCGGATTGGTATTCCACCAGCATGTATTTTTACGTTGGCAGAAAACCAATTGATTCCTAGGGGACCTGCCTGACTTTTACACCTGGAATAAAAGCAGGCAGAGTCCAAAGGAATCCATTGTGGATGCTTCCCACAATCGTTAATTGAGGAAGTGATTTGCACGTTTCCAGACACTTAGTGGTAAAGTAAAGAGCAAAGGCGATTTTCGCCTGTGTTTTACTCTTAACTCGTCCAGCAATTGGTGGAAACAATTAAAATTAATGAATGGCCCCTTTTGCAAAAAGTGTAAACAAGAGAATTCTGATCTGTGCAATTTAGGATTCAAAACAAAATGCCCCCCACCCCTCCTAATCTTTTCATCAACATGTTTCTACAGAGATTAATACATTGTCAGGCTGGTGTATCATGTGACGTGTGCATTTTTTAAGTAACCTGTATACAAAATAGTATTATTTTAGATATTCAAAGCCAAACTTCAACACATATTTGTTCCAACTTGACTTCGGAAGATGCGTGGTCAAGTAGCTACATTTTCAGCTAGACTCAAATGATGTCTTTAACACTTGACCAAAGTGTGTGATCCTGGGCATATTGTTTTATTTCACTATGCCTTATCTGTTAAAATGAGGTGCCCCTAGAAGTGATTCAGATTGCATTATAAGCTATTCCAAAAAGCCTCACTCATGGTTTAATAGATGGGCAGCACAGGGATTAGGACACACACACATCTAACTTTGAAAATCTATTTATTGAACACAATTGTGTTATTCAATATGAAATCAAAATAAACACATCAAACAAATAGTCATAATTGACAATCGCATATTATATACCCAGTATGTAAACAGTATGTGCCAAACAATAATGTACAGGGGCACACCCCACCAGGAGCGATACCAGGAGGCCACAAACCCCTCAACCAGCACTGTCTGCCTCCTGATGAAGCCCTTATAGCCCTAGCACTCCCTTGCACTCTCAACTCAATTAAAATGTGCTGCAAAAATGGAACAAAAAATAATATTTTGTGTTTAAAATGTAACTTTGGACATGAACCATTGATGGGAGACATTCAGGGTGGGACTACTGTAGGGGTTCAACTGGAAAGGAGGAGGGTTGTGGAATGGGTTGGTGAAGGGAGGATTGTAAACATGTGTATGTTATTGGAGGATATGTTGTTGTGCTCGAAATATTGTTAGGATCAACAAGACTACCTGTATTGATAGAAGTTTGAAAAAAATGTAATTTTGGAGGAAACAAAATCTCCCATTCCTAGCTTCAGTCTAGGAATGGGGGGTCTATCTTTCACAAGAGGGAGGGAGCACAAGCATCTCCTGCGGGGCCTGCTGGGAGTAGCCACAGTGCTCAGGGAGATATTGTTGGGCGGACACCATCTGAGATGGTACAAAGATTGGGGACCTCATTGATCAGCCCTCTCAGAGGAGAAGGAGGAGGCGGCGGCATCACCCTTAATTCTCCTTAGCCAGTCCACGAATGGCATACTGGGTGCTGGTGTAAATGAGTGGGAGGGGAGGTAAATGAGAACGTGGTTAGGGCAGCTGAAGGAAGGTGACTGGACGGTGAAAGGTGAAGGAGGATCAGATATAACAGAAAGGGGAGAGCAGATGGGAAGGGAACATAGGTAGATTGAGGTTGCAACACTATTTTCCTTGCTTCTCTTTTGCTATGTACAGTTTATCTGGGAAGACATTTTTTGCTGGATCACGGATCTGGGAAATTTGTATCAATGGCAGCACTTTGTTGAGGGTTCTCCTAGACCCACACCCAATGGAATGTGGGCCCCCCTGATCACAACCCTGGCCCACCCAGATGAAAATTCCTAGAGCCGGGCCTGACGCGATCACAGTTCAACTGTAAAATGGATGAGATAAACGCCTAAGCTAAACCTAACTCTAAGATGGGAGCAAGCTACGACCATCAAATAATAGTAATAAAGTCCTAGTAGAGACCAGTAAAAAAAAAGGGCATATACTAAAAAAAAATATTGCCAATCCTTACCGCTACGTTACAAAAGAGTGTGGGATAATGTTCACAAGAAAAGAATGTGTTCACAAAATGAATCAGGATGTTATGGCTGGGGTCTGCCTTCCCCACTTTTTTTAGCCCGGGACAAGGCGGGACTCAAGCACAGCACACTCCTGGGCTTCCCCAGCATGAGATTACAGATCCTTTTCTCAGTATCAGGGCCTTCTGTGCCCAAGTCTCTTCTCATGCAAAGTCTCTTGCTTCAGAGGGCCTGATACGTCAAAACATCAAAACAAAAAAGAATCCTTCTGTTATCCTTTACGCCGGGTGATTACTCCTCAACCTTGGATCCCCCACAGGCGGGCTCCCATCCTTTCCCAATCGTCAGTCTCCCTCAGTCGGGCTCAGATCAACTAGAACGCTTGCCGATTCAAACAGAGACCTCCGAAGGGCGATCTCGACTTGCAGGGTCACTGTTAACCTACAGCAAGCGGTGGCTTTTTACCATTACTTTTCGCACAGCGTTCGCCTCAGCCGGGCGCAAATGCCAGTTCCTTCAGCAATGTGTAAAGGACTTTCGATTGTACAAGGGATTTGACTTGATCTTTGTAGGACCACCTAAACACCTTATACTAGCCTTCCCAATGGCCTCTTGGTATTTGTAGTTTCCTTCATGCCTAATGTTTAACACAGTCTCTTTGTTCAGGAGAGGGGCAAAAGCCAGAGACCTTCGACTGAGCGCCCAAGTGGCACTGGACCACTCCTTTGGTCTATTTTATCTTCTGACGGTTGCTTCTTGCAAGCTTGAACCTAACACAAGCCGGTTGACTATCAGGTTCCTCCGGATCACCGGCTGTGTTGAACTTATTGGCAGTATCTTTTGCCATTGGAGTCAAGGACGTTACCTCGAGGGCCACCACGTCTCCCCACCCTGGCAATCAGTGCAGGAGGGTGCCATGTACCGCGGTCATTCGTCGCACCACCTGCCAGCTGTGATTCCCGGACTTAAGTATCTTTCATTGGAGGCTTTGTGGGTCTGGGTTGAAAAGGGCAGGGGAAACTCCCTCCTTGACGTCCTTTCAGGTCTCGCTGCCCGTCACCTCTGTTTGAACTGCCGTTCTGGAAGGGCTGCTTCCTCGTGCATTCGGCCTACCTTGGAGTGTGCTCTTGTGCTTTGCCTTTTATTCCTATGGGGAAGGGGAAGGGTAGTCATGTGTGCGTAGTTGTCAGGAATTGCCTGACCCTTGTGTTGGGACATGTCAGGTATACGGCTCGGCTCTTAGTCCGTTGTCATTCACGCTGTGGGAAAGTATGTTGGAAAGGCAGTCGGGGGTAGAGTTTCTAAGTATCCTACTGGGCAGGATGGGGAAAAGGTATTATAGGGAAGGGGATACTGCATCTCACCCTTCGGTGTCCCACTTCCACTCCCGAAGATCCCTCATCCAGGTGATCCTCCCCCACTGGTCCACCCCCAGGAACGGGATCCAATAGCGATGGCCGTATCCTGGCCACCTGGATGACAGATCCCCAGGTATTAGCGGATGAGACACCTTCACGTTTCTCACAGTAAACTGTGGCACAGGAATTGTGATAACCATTTTCTGTGGTGTAGTTATTCTAATGCAATTTACCTTCCTGACACATTTTGAGAAGCATGTTCTCCTGGCTCGTGAGTTACTTAATGAAAATGGCACATTAACTCTTACTGGCATGTTTTCAGGCACACTCCTTTTAGCCGCCATTGCTTCATCGTACAAATAATGTATCATGTCTGACTTTTTTTGACAGCCACATCAGCTGTGATAAGCAATATTTGTTTTTTGTAATACAAAAGTGTTTATCCCCCAGTGGGTTAAAATATGTTCTGTTTTGTCTTTGAGCAAATTGAACAAATTAATAGCCACATCTAAAAATAATTTCTTATACTGAGCATACAATATTTTCTTTTGTGGATACACATATTTTTCTGTACATATGAGTACTTTGTCCAGGTGCTGTGGCAGATCTGGAAGGCTTGGACTGGTTGATAAGCTCTCTTTATAATCATATATAAACATTTGATTAGCCTAGATCTTTGGAAAAGTGGTGTAAAATGCACCTTTAACACTGATTTGTAAAGAATTGCAGAGGTTCGGGAGGGGGAAATTCTCTTTCAAACTCTCTACAGAGATGATAGCTCACCAACAACCCATACTCACAAAATAGCTTGCCTTGTTATTCAGTTGCACACATGGAAAATAATGTGCACACGAAAACCAACCACATCCGCACTTTGTTAGGGAGAATTCTCAAAATGTGCTAATTTCCCTTACCTTTTGAGAACCCCAGCATCTTTGATGGATTTCTAGGATTTGATTATTTTTACCTGGGAAGAGTGTGAGCCTTTTTACCCCACTCTTCCATGTATTTTGATATGTGTTTTGCTTTTGTGTTCTTTGGTTATGGAGTTTTGAAACAACTCCATAGGCATCATCTTTTTATGTGCGTCACTCAGCACCTTCAGTGCAGAGGCACAGATGTCTTTCAGACTGCCCAAGGTTTAAATACCTTCTCTGGGACTGACTACTGTCTCCCAGAGCATGTAAAGTTAAATTGGCTTTACTAGTACCTTTAAATGTACTGAACCAGCACACCCCATCTTCCTATAGAGCGCTGGAGGGGTTGCCTAGCATCCCCTGAGTCAAAACACTAATGTAACAGTAAACTGTTACCCTTTCCTACTTTAAATGGCTGGTGGCAGTGGTTTAGCTCAAACTACCATGATTGTTCCCAACCGCGAACAACGGTAGCTAAAAATCGGGTCAGCCATGTTTTTCAATATGACGCCCAAGACCCATCTGTAAAAACAGACTCCGGTCAACTTTTTTCGCCATTTCTTTTCGGAAAAGTCCTTCTTGTGTTTGTCTCTGCGCACCAAAGCAGATTTGGTCCCTTTGTTCGTTGGCCTTTGGCGGGCTTTAGTGCTGAAGCCCTCCTCTGGCACCTGAATGTTTGTGGTGGACAGGATGTGAGGGAGGTGCCCGAAACTCCATGTGCTTAGTCTCCTAGGAGAACTGAATGCACTCTGGCGTTATTGGCCGGCTGGCTGTCCGGCAAGGACAGCCACCCTGCTGTGTGAGTGACAGCCAGGCTGGAATTAATGGGGGAAAACTGTTTAAAAGCAGGTCTCTGGGACTTGGAAAGCAGAATCGACCACTAGAACGAAAGAACCCAAGACGAGCTGAAGGAAGAGGACTGCTGCAACTCCTGGATGACCGGTGAAGCCCTGCTGCAGGTCAGAATTGCCTGGAACTCCATCGACAGAGAAGCCCTTCAAGGTTAACTTCTTCCCTTGACTTTGGTGGGAACAACCAACTCGTAAGCCGCCTGGACACAATCCCCTCTTGGTCGAATTTTCTGCAGAGTACTGTGGAAAACCAGATAGCCAGTGGGAGGGATACCAGTTTGTGGTCTTTAAGGCACTCCCACCTTAAAGCGATGTTTTGCAAAAGCTTGTGGCCTCATCCCTGGGCAGTGCAGGATCCTCCTGACGTCGTCCTTCTTGTCCCCACGACTGAAGCTCAGGAACAGCGAGATCTGCTCGAACTGCCAGGAACAACTGCCTCAGCTACAGCTCTTCTTCACTTTAAAGGTACTTTGCAAACGCGTTCCGGAAATCTTTTCGGCCACAGAGAAAGTTTGTGAAACTTACCCGATTTCGAAGGCTTGTTCTTCCCTAAACATTCGTCAAACTTTTCACCTAGCCAAATTCTCCAAAGATCTGTGGCAAAGACTTAACCGTTTACTACCAGAACTGTGCTATCCTATGCAAAGACTCTGAACCATTGACTTTGGCTCAGGCCTATGAACTGAATTGCTGGTTGTAGTTTACTGAAACTCTTTGCCCTGCCTATGAAAGTATTTGTGATGTTGATTCTCATAACCTTGTGCCTCATTACACGGTAGGCGGTAAGGATTTACCGGTATTTTACCGGTACCGGTAAACCCCAACCGCCTTACTACGAGGTCCCTTTGCGGGTTGGAGAATTTAACGCCTGCTTTTTGCAGGCGTTAAAAACCAACCCACAAAGGGACCAGGGAGCTAATTACAGTACCGCAATTTGCGGTGCCGTAATTAGCACCTTCCCCATTCCCATTATGCCCTATGGGGCAAAAATGGGAAGGGGGAATTACCGCCCCACCAACCTTGGAATAGGGCGGTAATTCCCCTTTCCACCAAGGCGGTGCCGGTATTTTACCGGCATGGACCAAGGTGCTAATAGCACCTTGGTCCACCGCCGTCCGTGTAATGAGGCCCCTTGTCTTTTGCTCCCACTTCAGGGGCGCTGAACTTGTTCAGTAATTTATTGGTTGTGCATTTGTGGTATATTAGTATATGATCTTAAGCTGCTCTTGCTAGTGTAATGTTTTCAAACGGACTGTGTAAATAAATGTATATTCTTTTACCAAGAAACCTTGAGTAAGTGGTTGTTTGAACCACTGTATTTGTTGGTCCTTTGTGTAACTTGTTCTACTGCTCACTCAACTCTTGAGATAAGTCTGGCTGCTCAGCCACTGCTACCACACAACTGTGTAGTACAGGCTTGTACCAAAGGTGAAATTGTACTGACACTTGTTGTCTTAATTGCATGTAGTGTTCCCAAACGGTACTGCATGTGATTCTGCCTAAAACACTTCGAGAACAATAATTAGAGGGAGCATTGATCATGGTGTTATGCCAATGGCCTACTCCTTCATCTCCAAGCAGGGTTTAGTGTTTAGACTCACCCAATTAATTCAAAAGTGTGTGGTCTTGAAAAAGCAAGTACTCTACACATTCCTTGTAGACCTCAAACTGCTTTTGATGCAACAGCATGAGAGCTTCTTTGGAGGACCCCAAAAAAGCTAGGAATGCCACATGTTGTATCATCCAGACAAGAGGTTTACAAGAACAGGTATGCTGTTCGGTCAAGTGTAGATGTAGAATGTACAAGGCGCTCTGCAATAGAAAGGGCAGTGAGTCAAGGGCGTGTCCTTGCCCACTTTCTTTTCTCATTCTTGATCAAGGATTTAACAAACAATCTGGGAAACTTAGGAGACAGATGCTCCTAGACACGGCAAAAGGAAATCACGGATCCTTTCGTTTGCTTCAAAAACTCAGCCTGTCCTACAACACCAGCTTAATTTATTTCAACACTAGTGCACTGTAAAGGGGTTGTCCATACATGTTATCAATATAAAAACCATGGCACGTCAAATCTACATTTTAGTCTCAATGAGAAAAGGTGATTAATGATAATTTTGATTAAAAGGGTGGGCTTCTGAATAATGTGTACCTATATATTTATATTCTTTAATGGCATACATGATCTGATCAAATGTACCTTTAATATAGAACAACAAGCAATACATTTCGTACATTTTCTAGATGTGCTTGTACACACCAAGAAAAAAAAGTGTTACATTCCTCTTTACAAAATCTATGGAACGTAACTTGTTCCATTTGAGAAGTTTTCATACGCCTCACGCTTTGAAAAGTCTTCAATTTAGCAAGTTGTTATGCATCAGACAAATGCTATCTGATCAACAAGAGTTTGAAGAAAAAAAAACTGGCTGCCGGTGAAAGCACACATTGGGCCTCATTACAAGTACTCCGGTCCGGAATTAACACTGCCGGTAAAACCATACCGGCACCGTTTCCATGTCCGCGCAATCATGACCCGCGGCCCCGGTAATAGCACCACCCTAAACCGCCACCGCGGAAATAGGGTTCCCCTTAAGTCCGTCTGCACGGAAACCCCTCCGTTACCGGCAACACTAAACACCGTGAGCATCACAACTAGCGCGGACACGGAAATACCGGGAAAAAAATGGCGGAAATACCGTGATCACGGTGGCGGAACAGCCGCCAGCGCGAACATGGCGTTATACACTGCCTGCTGAACTGAATCAGGGCACAGGTGCACCAAATCAGCCCAGCTGGACCTAGCAGGCCACTGGGAGCCTGCAAAAGGGCCACACCCAGCCCAACACAACACAGAACCATGCAGGCAGCAGGTCTAGTAGCACTGGGACTGGGCCTACTCAACCAACAGGCAGTACTGCACATGGTGGCAGTAATGGCGCAGAGGAGGAGGCGTAGGCGGAGGAGGCGCAGGCGGCAACCAGCCAACCCTGCAGCTATGGCAAACCCCATTGCCCAGCCACCCCGACCCCGCCGCCAGCCACCAATACCACGCATCAGGGCCTCACATTGGAACCTCACCCCAAGACAGATCCACACCCTATACCGGCTGGACCGTGCAACAATCCTGCACATCACCGCCATGATTCAGGACAACATCAGCAGCCTAATTGACACCCCCACCGCCATCCCCCCCCTCTTGAAGGTTGTCTCAGTTCTGCATTTCCTTGGCACTGGCACCTATCAACACACGGTTGGTGAGCTGCACGGTATATCACAACCGTGTTTCTCAAAAATCCTGGTACAGGTACTGGATGGCCTGTTGCGCCATGTGTCGGAACACAAAGCCGTACCCCGCACCCTCCCCGAGGTCATTGCCACCAAGTTGACCTTCCATGCCATAGCAGGCATGCCAAATTGCATAGGCGCAGTTGACTGCACCCACGTCGAGCTGACAGTACCACATGCAATTGAGGCGGTGTTCCGCAATAGGAAACAGTATCACTCTTTGAATGTCCAGATGGTTTGTGATGCCATGCAACTGATTACACACTGCTGTGCACGTTTCCCAGGCTCATCACATGACTCAATGGTACTGCGGAATTCCACATTGCCACGGTACATGGAACGCTATGCCGGACAAAGCATGTGGCTATTGGGTGAGTACAGCTGACGATGCTACAACCCTGTCAGAGTGGTGTGTGTGTGTCCAGGCCAATGAGCATTGTGAGTGTGCCGCTGTGACCGCACATGCATCACCCCCCTTCCATCTACCAAATACACAGCGGATGCCAAACATCATGAAGGAAGACATGACAGGGCACCACAATGTGCCCGTGCACACGCTGCCACAGCCAATCCCATCACTGTCCCATTAACCCTGTGCCACTGCAGACACCCACCCTCAATTGAAACACTGCCCCAAAAAGCACGGGAGGCGTGTAAATGAGACGACGTGTATTTACTACTTCAGTACAGTGGAGTCACACTGCCATGTGTGGACAGCACTGCACCATGACATGCACACAATCAAATTTCACCCGCAGGGCACAGTAAACATGCAAGTTAATGTGTAGGCCCATATGCAGTCAGCGACATACCTCGTGATGGCCGAAACATACCTCCAGACACTGCATGGTACATATGCATGAATGAATGATGATACAAGAATGCACAGCAGCAGATGAGGACATGATGCCACAAACACTGACATGTTCCCCCATCTACATCCCATGTAGGTGATGTGGGATATGCACTCACGCCATGGATGATGACACCTGTACGGAGACCAAGGAACAGGCATGAAGAGGCATACAATAGGGCACATATCCGCACACGTGGAATGATTGAGAGGACATTTGGACTGCTGAAGGCCCGTTTCCGCTGTCTGAGCAGATCTGGCGGATCACTGCTGTACAGCCCAGTGAAGACGGGCAAAATCACGCTCGTATGTGCCATGCTGCACAATATATGCCTGCGCAGGAACATCCCAATGCCACCAGACGCAGATGAGGAAGATGGGGATGGGGTGGAGATGGGGATGGAGATGGGGATGGAGATGGGGATGGGATGGCACCGCCTCCCCCTGGGGGTCCACATGATGGCCAGAGAGCACAGGATGCCCTGATTGGCATTTACTTTTGAGTCACAGCACATTCACAGAAATGCACAAACATGGTGACGACAATGAATTAATAGTTGCACTGCAAAATAAATGATCAATGTCCACACATGTATGTCTTGATTTGAAATGGTGATGTATTGATGTGATAACAACAGGGAAGAAGGTGCATTGGTTAGGGAAGCTGTACACCCGGGACCACCCACCACCCAAACGTGCCCACCCCCACCCAGAGCCCATTGTCCAAACCCCCAAAACTACCTACCCCACCACCCAAACGTGCCCACCCCTCTCACACCCTTGTAGTCCACGTGTCCTGCACTGCCCCACACACATGCCATCACTTCCACGTGCGCTTCTGTGCCTGTGCAACCTTGCCCGAAGGACCCGTTAGCCTACTCGAGCGCCTCCTTGGACTGGCAGTAGTGGAGCTGGATGGGGTGGTAGTGTTTGATGGCCCAGAATCTGGGATTGACGGCATCCGTGCCAGATTTGCCTGTTGGCCAACCAACATGGCCTCTAGAAGCCTGGAGGTGTGGTCGTTGCCCTCCCGCACATGGCGTGCAAGGGTCACTATGGTGCTCGCAAAGCGTCCAATGGACCTCGACAGGCGACGCACTGAGGCGCTGTAGCTCTCCCTCTGCAGCCTGGATTCCTCTAGCTGCCTCTCCACCAGCTGGGTGAGGGTAGCCTGCTGGTCCTCCATTCGCTGCATGCGGGCATTCAGTTCGGCCATGGATGGGGTGGGCGACCTCATGGGACTCCCCAGTGAAGTGGGGCTGAACCCCAGCTCATGGAAGGAGCCCAGGTCTTCCAATGTGGGCATCTCCCCCTGTGGCCCCGTTTCCGAGTGCTCTTGCGGGGCACTGTTATCACTGCAGGCCGCCCCCTCTGCAGTGCTGCTGCCTTCGGTGTTGTGTTGGGTGTCCATGATAGGTTCCCGTGGCACCTGTCTAGACTCAGCCAGTGTGGAGACGGTGGGGATGTCGGTGGTGGTGGTGTGCCGCACATCTGTAGTGGCTGGTAATGTGGCCAGAGGAGCAGAACTGCCGGCAGCATCCTCCTGTGTGGTGGCGGTGGCTAGTGTACTTGCCGATGCAGATTGGCTGGCCTGTTGTGCAGTATCACTGTCACTTGAAACGGCTGTGGGGACACAAAGGGCATGCAATTAGTGTTGTTGTGGTGGCAGATGGGTGCATCACATGCGTTATTAAGATTGTACATTGAATAGTGTTAGTCACATGCATCAGATTGCTGGTGTCTGCACTCAGTGATATTGGTTGCCATACGGATCATGATGGGTCCTTTGGCCCACACATGCACTGCCTGGGGGGGGGGATTGTTCATGGGTCCTTTGGCCCACACATGCACTGCCTGGGGGGGGGTTGTTCATGGGTCCTTTGGCCCACACATGCACTGCCTGGGGGGGGGGGGGGTTGTTCATGGGTCCTTTGGCCCACACATGCACTGCCGGGGGGGGGGGGGGTTGTTAATGGGTCCTTTGGCCCAGTACTCACAACTGCATATTTACATGTGGCATTCATGTTTGGGCACTTACCGGCATCTGCAGGTGGGCTCACTCCTGCCTCAGCCTGCCCGATCCCATGGATTCCCTCTAGGTGGAGGACGCTGTTGCAACGCTCCTTCCATGCTTGCAGCCTCAGTGGGGGTCCTCCGCCTGTCCCACTGCTGCGTTGGCGGTGCGTGGAAATTAGGTTACGTACCCTCAGCCTCAGGTCGTCCCAACGCTTGTGGCAGTCCTTCACGCTCCTCACTGCCACGCCCACGGCGGTGCACTTGCGTGCAGCTTCGGCCCACACCTCCTTCCTCCGCTGCTGTGTGGCACGCCGTTGGTCGGCGCTGAACAGCATCTCAGCATTGTCCACAATGTGCTCCACCAAGACGGTCAGCTCCGCCTCGCTGAAGCGCTGTTTGCGCTGCCTCTGAGCAGGAATCCTGGCAGTCATGCTGGTGGTCCCTTTTGGCTTCTCAGAGTTAGGATTGTGCTTGTGCTGGCTCTGGATGGCAATGGATTGTGCTTTTATATGAGGGCCGCCTCTCTGTTTCCTGTTTTGGCGATCATGGTATTTCCGGTTCCGTGTCCGTGGTGGCGGAGGCGGAAACGGGTTTAGCGCCACTTGTGGCTTTGTTATTTCCATTTCCGTGGGGTTTTCCGTGACGGCGGTAACAACGTTTCCGAGTCCGTGTGGTGCGCGCGACCGACAGCGTGTAATCGGATGGTTTTTCCGCAACCTTGCGGACACGGAAACGTTTTTACCGCCGTCACGGATTTTGCACGGTCCCGGAATGGCAGGTTGTAATGAGGCCCATTGATTTCAAGCTTCTAACTAAAGCCCACAGCCCCCCACTTCGTTCAACATCACTGGAGATGGCAGTCCTCGGAAAGGCCAATGAGATCAGCACTACAATATACTATGTGTGTAAATCCCTTTAGATTCTCCGGGGGCCTTGGCAGCTCCTGTGCACTTGTGGGGGTCAAAATCTGGAACTCTCTTCCCGAAGTTACCTGATGTATGAATAACCTAATGGCATTCAGAAAGAAAATCTTTTTTAATCTCACTGTACACATTTACGGATGAACTCCTGCTTCTTCTGCAGCTCGCTTAGATACCTTTGGGTCGTAGCAACCCCTCCGGGAAACCATCATGCATGGGAAACCAAAGGGGAAGTGTGGGGGTGAGGGGAAGTATGATCTACGCTCTCAGAAGGCAAAGGGTGGTGATCCCCCACCCCCACTAAGTGGAGCAGTAGAAAGTGAGAACCCCCTGATGAGACTCTGGAGGGCCCTGGGAATGACCAGCGACCAATGATACCAACAGTGACAAGGAAAATAACAGACTTTTTTGGAAACAATAATTCCTCAAAAAGTGTTGCGCAGCCTGAAGATGAAATAATAAGTGGTGCTTTAAGTGAGAAGTCAATTACAGTGGAAAATAACTCACCTTTAAACCTGTGTTACTCCCTCCAAACAGAAATACAGCAAGTAGTATTGGCAGGGGAAGTCATGCTGACAGAGAGAGTGACAGAGCAGGAAGTGGACCCAAAGCAGTCCCAGATACAAGTTTTATCTGGAACCCCAGACTTGTGTGCAGAGAGGAGTTTGCCACCCTTCTAACTCTCATGTTAGAGTAATTTTTTGTGTTCGTCCCCTCCTATCCGTCCCATTACCCGTTTGTTCTGCCTTTTCGTGTTCTTGTTTCGGCGCCCCGAGGCTCGCGAGCTACCGGCGCGATATAAATATTAAAATAAAATAAATAAATAAAATAACACATGATGCAATTTCAGAACTCAGGTCAGTATTAGCCACTGCATCAGATGCTACACTACATTTTGCTGTTAAAATATTTTTCAAATTGTGTAACAGAATACATGTGGATCTTAAAGCTGGCCATACATGTGGATCTAAAGCTGGCCATCTCTCAGTTTAACCTTCATTCTGATTCTGTTGGCTGTCTCCATGACGACCAGTCTGGCTTCAGAGCTGCCAGAAGCAAAGAAACTGCTCTCCTGAACAGCCGTGAAGATCGGCTCTCCAACCTTGACTCTAACATTCCCTCTGTCCTCATCCTACTCGATCTCTTCTGCCTTCGATGCGGTCAACCATACCATCCTGCTCAACCGTCTCCGTGATAACCGGAGTATCACTGATCAGGCTCTGGCCTGGCTGACCTCTTTTCTCTCGGATCGACCCTCCCAGGTTCAACTTGGGTCATTCCTATCATCTCTCTCTACCTGTGGTGTTCCACAGGGGTCTAACCTCTCGCCCTAGCTTTTCAACCAATACCTGGCAACTCTCGCCCACTGCATTGCCATTTTCTGCTCAAATTTCCAATGCCACGCTGACGACACTCAACTCATTTTGTGGCTGCTCTCGGCAACCTCCTCTCCTTCTCTCATCTCTGATTGCCTAACTGTCATTCAAGATTGGTGTGCCGCCAATGATCTTTGAATGCCAGCAAGACGGAGATCCTCCTCATCGGCACGCCTTCACCATCCTTTCCCCTCACTCTCTGGCCGGCCTCCCTTGGCCATCCTCCTACCCCCACCTGCGAGGCTAAGAACCTCGGGGTCATCTTTGACTCCACACTTTCCTTCTCCGCCCACATCTCTGATGTCTCTAAAAAAGTCAAACTTCCTACTGCACCTCCTCAGAGGTACTCTGCCTTTCCTCTCCTTCCCCCCAGAAGCTCACTGTCTCCCAAGCTCTGGTTCTCTCTAGCTTGGACTTTTGTAACAGCCTTTTTCTAAATCTACCTGCCGCTACTCTCTGCCCTGTGCAACCAATCCAGAACAGGACTGCAAGACTTGTCCTTGGCCTCAAGCCCTGGGATTGTATCTCTCCAGCTCTGAAATCTCTCCATTTGCTCCCAGTGGATGCAAGGATTAAATTCAAAATGCTCTGCATTGCCCACAAGGCTTTCTGGGGCCTGGGTCCAAAATACCTTCAGCTATCCCTCTGCAAATACATCCCCTCTCAAGCTCTTCGCTCCTCTACCTCTAACTCCCTCAGGGTCAGTCGTTTTTTCAAAGAAACGAACTTGGGGTAGATCTCGGTCTTCGGCTGGGGCCTCGCTCTGGAACAGCCTCCCTGCCACTCTGAAACTTGAGGGGAACCTGCTCCGGTTCCGGAAGCACCTCAAGAACTTCCTCTTGCTTCTGCCTTCACCACCCCCCCTGCTGATCTGTTCTCTCTCTGCACCGTGCACCTGGCCATCCCTATGTCTTCCGGGCCCAGGTACCAGCTCACCCTGCCACCCTCCAGCGCTGCCTCCGGGCCACCCCTTGCACTGGGGTCTGTATCTGTACCCATACAGTCGCCCCCTTTTCTTCCTGCACTTATCAGACCTATCCCGTTTGCTGCCTTAAACCCAGCACTTGCCACTTACTGGCTCCACTACCACTGTTTGTTGCCTTTATTATTTATTATTATTTATCTGTTTCCCCTTTGCTCTGCACTTTCCACTTCTCCCCCATTCCACACACTTTTCCGCTCACCCTCTCTCATGCACTTGTGCGTTCTCAATGTCACTGAGCCTAGTAAGATCGTTGTTTTGCTCTCCCCTCTTCCCCTCCCTTGCCTTGTCACGCTCTGAAACACTTCTGCATGAGCACGATAGAAATAAAATATCAATTCAATTCAATTGAATCTATGCACTCAGAGCCAGCTTCTGCAACGACTTGAAATAGGCATGTTTGGGAAAGTTGGAGTTTTTGAAGACAGAACCGTAGTCATGGTCTCTTCTCAAGACTCCTGAAGAGGCACCCATAACACTAATTAGCCTGGAGCCTGCAAAAAATGGACCATCAGTGGGTGAGGAGGAAGATCTTACGGGAACGCAAATGACAGAAAAGGTCAAATATTCAAAAGTCAAGGAAAGGACAGTCTAATTCTGAATGTGACAATAAGGAGGTGGAAGGGGAAGAGTGGTCGGTGCAGGGAAAAGCCAAATTTAAAAAAATGCGCAAAAGAGACAACCGGGGAAAGAAGTGACTCAGTAAACACAGTGGCACCTTAACAAGTTGGATGTTGAAGAATGCAGATCGAAGAAATCGGCAAGGCCCATTGAATCAGGGCAATCACGTTGGAACTGCAAACACTGTTACAAGCACATGCGAAATTGAGCTAATAGGGACTAGTTGTGAACTATCAGGGAGGTGCTGAACACCAGACATAGCTAAAGTAAATGGCCATCCACAGGAATTTAGACAATTTAGGGGCAGTGAAGACAATAGAGGTCCGGGAGTGGCCAATCACCCAATATTAAACAGTGACAAACCACACACTGGTGGGTTTGGAAAGGTCAATGGTAACATACATGTATTCGCCCACCTCAAAGGGCACCTCCAGGTGACAAACAATGCCATTGGGAAGATGGCATTTCTGGTCCGCAGGACCCAAGAGCAGAGGCGTTGCTAGGGGAGGGGCTGAGGAGGCTATAGCCCGGGGTCTTTTGGTTGTAGCCACGGATAGAAGCTCAGGAGCTACAACCAAAAGGCTAGCTAGCCCAGAGTCCCGACAGTGTAGCCCCAGATATTTTTATTTAAAGACAACAAGGACGAGTGGATAAATCGCTCACACTTGTTGAACATATTCCATGCTATCCCCTCACTACGAGTTCTCCATAGTGGGACCTAGACTATGTGGAACCTTTGAGGTATGAAGAAGGTTGAGTCACACATGTGTATTGCTATACTATTGACACATTTCAGCTAATCAGGAATAAACTTATCTTTCCTCAGAATGGGTTATGATTTGGGTGGGTTTATAGAAAAACAAACCTATGGGGAAAGGAAAACCTGCAGTAACCTACTTCCAGATATAAGAACAGGGTGCAAAATGTGCACTCACCACTACAATTAGCTAGTGATATTTGACTCTTGCCGAGTAAGAAATTGAGTGCTGTGTATATGTATAGAATTGAGGTAGTTAGTAACTTTTTTCTGGCTGGCTAATAGCCTGCAACCTGAATTGTTGCCCCCTGTATGAATACCCACCAGTAAAGAAAGCAGAATTATAGTTTGTGCGAAAGGAAGGGAATGAAAACTCCCGGGGACTGAAATTGGCTTTCAGGTTTTTTACCTGTAAGAATGGGGGGCAAGACCATGAAGCTCTAAGATCTTGTCATGGTAGCCGAGGCTCTGGCCATTACTGTTGTGAGGATGGTCTACTGTCCTACCATAATATTGTAGGCATCTTTTTAATCCAAGCAACCACAGAAAATAGAAGGGTGGCAGATGCTGGGCTTTCTGGAATTTTGTTACCATCTACTGAATGTGGAGAGCTCTCATCTCGGCGGCGAGGCTTTGCCCGAGGAAGTGTCCATGACTGCTCCGATAAACTGGAGTTGTTGGGATGGTATCATGTTGAGGGAGAAGCCCAGGTTGTGGAGGAAGTGGCAGGTGATCGACAGATGTTCCTGAGCTTGTTCTGGAGAACGTGCTCTGATCAGCCAGTCGTCCAGGTAGTGTCACAGGTTTCCCCCCTTCTCACCTGTCGGCGTTCTTTAGTGGAGTTCTTCGATGGAGTCTTCTTGCGCACAGTGCGGGTCTTGTATAACCCTGTGTGGATGTCCTCGGGTTCTAGCGTGCGTTCAGCGTCCCGAGTCCTGGATCGTTCAGAAGTCCGGGAAGTCCTGGAAACAGCAAGGCGTGCACTCGGAAGCGGGTACACAGAGATTTGGGATGCAAGTGAGGACAAAAGGGAAAGGAATGGATGAGTAGGTAATAATAGGGGACCGGGAACCAGGAATCAAGAAGATAACAAGAGGGAACTACGGCAGCACACGTCTAGCCACTGTAAGCGGTAGGGTTGAGACCCGCAGAGCCGCGGGTGCATGTCTGCTTTATAGAACGTGATACGTCTGACGCGGAAACTGGTAAACAGCGTTCCGTGTTTGGCGGCCATGTTGGGAGTACTGCTGAGTGTAAGCCCCTATGTGTCAGGGACCAGGAAGTCCAGAAGGGACGCGTCCGATGGTTCATGGCAGGTAGGGGTAGACGTGAATCCCCCCTCTCCTGAGACTCGCTGCCACTACCGCCATCAGTTTGGTGAAAACCCTCGGAGCTGAGGTCAGCCCGAATGGCAGAACTCGAAACTGATAGTGAGAACCGCCAACTGCGAACCGCAGGTATTTTCTGTGCTTGGGATGGATTGGCACATGAAAATAAGCTTCTGAAGGTCCAATGATACCAACCAGTCTTGGAGTTGGAGAGCCTGAAGGATCTGAGAAAGGGTTACCATCTTGAACTTGTCCTTTCTGAGGAACTTGTCAGTCCTCCGTCCTTCTTCGGGATGAGAAAATAAGCGGAGTACCAACACTTGTTCCTCTCCGCTACAGGTACATGTTCTATTGTACCTTTCTCTAGCAGGGTTATAACTCCCTGCCAAAGGAGCGGGTCTGGAACCTTGGTAGAGTTGGCTCCCGGTGGATGATCGTGAGATCTTTTTAGGAAAGGAAGGCAGTAACCTTGGGCTACTGTTTCCAGTGCCCAAGCATCTGAAGTAATGCCTCGCGATTCTTTCAGATGCTGAGAGATTCTGCCTCCCACGGGTGTTTTGTATGATAAGACCTCAGAGAGATTTGGAGGCGGCTTCAGGAGCGGCTGAGGGCATAGATGCCGTTCCTGAAGATGGCTTTGTAGTCTTTCCTCGTACACCACGAGTGACATTCCTTTTGTCCCTTTGAAAAGCCTGTCCTCTTCCTCTACCAACAGAGGAGTAGTACCGAAAAGGACGACCCCTCCAGGAAAATGAGCCCGAATAGGGTTTCTGAGGCTGACGCATGAAGGCACTCCGGGATTTAGCTGCTGCTTTAGAGGTCTGTAGTTTTTCTAGGCTCTCGTCAGCCTTACTACCAAACAGCCTCGAGCCATCAAAGGGCATGTTGAGAAGTCTGGTCTGCACATCTGGTGCAAACCCCGACTTTTGCAACCACGCAAATCTGCGTAGCACTGCGCTTGATGCCATGGACCTGCTAATACGAACTGCATTCCCACAGGGTATGTGTGAACCTGGCCTGGGTACAGGTGGCATTGGTCAATTTCAATGCCATGCTACCCGAAGTAAAAACTTTACGAGCCCAAGCATCAACTTTATTTATCCTCCCTGTCCCAAGGTATGGTTGGGTATGCTGTCTGCCTGGAAGTAGTAACGGCCTAAATAACCAGACTTTCTGTCGTAGGGTGTCTGTTCAGGTATTCTGGATCAGAAGTAGAAGTTGTGTACTACTTTGGAAGATTGCTGTCTACTGCAGCAATGCTATCAGGTTTTTCCCAGTTCCTTTCAACTGTCCTTTGGAGCGCAACATGGAAAGGGAGAACTGGGTCTTTCCGGGGTCCCCGGACTATAATGTCCGTCATATCGTCTTGCTCAAAAGTAGGGGAGGCTCTTCCCCAACCTATATATTCAATCACCCTACTCATCAAGTTCCTATACCCTGAGTCTGCGTGTTCTGCAGGATCAAGTGGAGCAAACACCAATTCAGGTGATGTGTCCATAGCACATCAGAATGCAGAGTCTCATAGGTCTCATTTTTGTTTCAGGGTTTATAAGTTCCTCTGGAACTTGTCTAGTGCCAAATTTTACTCCAACAGGAGTGGCATCTTCCTCCTCTAAGCAAGATTCTGCAAAAATTGAAGACATGGACCCAAAAAATCTGATTTGGGTAAAGGTGTAAACGTTCTCTCTTCCTCCTGCTTTTTTGTCGAAGGAATCAGTGTTTTCTTCGAAGGAGTCGAAGGAACCTTCGACACACTCGAGGAAGCCTTTGATAAGGGCGTCAAGGATAATATAGGCTTTGTTGTCGAAGCCGTCGGCGCCGATGGCGTCGACGGAGTTGCACTCGACTTTGACAATATCTGCCTTTTATGAGGGATCGGAGAAACACTTGAGGATCTCTTGTCATGATGCCTACCCCCGGGCATCCGGATCAAGCCCATCAGCCCCGGGAGCAGGCATCCAGACATTTACAAAAACCCCAGCAGTCCCAGCTAGGGGCTGTCTGGGTTCAGTCCTGGCGCCATAGGCACCAGGCTCATAATAAAAATCAGTCCTGGCGCCTTAGGCGCCAGGCTCATAGACATTACTTACCTCATGCAGACCATGCTGCAAATAAATTCAAGCCAACGTGAGGCCTGGATGGGACTATTTTACTACAGGGACTATTTTTTACTCGGGTGTGGTCCTGGGGAACTTCTTTCCTGGGACTACTTTGGAGGCTATTTAAACCACGCCCGAACAGCAGCACATGCTTTGTGTTATTCTGCATCCAGCAGCGTGACTCCAGCCAGCATCCAGTCTTCTGCCACGCCCGCCTCGAATCCAGAGCTCCTAGAATAAAGAGGAAGAAAAGGACAAGGTTAGAAAACTAACTTATTTCAAATTCCTCACCTGATTCCGGATCCATTTCATCTCCCGACCTGGAAAGTACCTCAGTCCTG
Organism: Ambystoma mexicanum; assembly: GCF_040938575.1. Classification (NCBI taxonomy): domain Eukaryota; kingdom Metazoa; phylum Chordata; class Amphibia; order Caudata; family Ambystomatidae; genus Ambystoma; species Ambystoma mexicanum. The sequence continues at coordinate 970,763,660 of NC_090934.1, forward strand.
CACGCATCACTTCACCAGCTCCAGCACGGCGCCATACTCACCAGTTCACACAGCATCTTTCGATCCGGCACTGTCTCCATCATTTCTTCGTCGTACTCCGGCACCTAGCGGCACAAGAATAACAAGGTGAGCCAAGGGAATCAACAAATACCTCTTACCACCATAGACTTACCTGATTTACCACCGGCGGTATTCTTCTCCATATCTTCATATGCCACATCTGTAAAGAGGGAGAAAAACAACACGTTAACGCATGCAATAGTTACCGGACAGCGTTGGGTAACACAGACTCTTACCTGAACGCCAGCAGCAGCTACGAGACCTTCTTCTCACAAACTCAGTTGCAACTTAAGGAAGGAAGGGGACAAGAGTGAACATCGGGCACATTGAACTCTTTGAACTTGATACTTACCAATCCCGCCTGGGACTTCAGAGTCAATGCTTACCGGAACTCTCCCAACGCCTTCAAACCAGTGAAGTAACTTCCCTGCAAGACACGCAGGATGGAGAGCTCATCTTTTACAAACATAAGGTGAGGTTACTAAGGGGATATCGGAGGTGATTAGTGGGGAAGAGCGAGAACAGTTGGGAGGCCATTAGGTGGCTAATCCCTGTCTCCACTTGCAGGAAAATATTTCTTAGGGTCCAGCAGACAAGACTAGGCGGGCCAGTCCAGACAGTCATCTCTGCACTACGCATCACGTTGACGGAGATCGCAGCTGTCCGGGTCCGATCGACACCCCTGTGGGGTCCAGGTGAGCGTAACATCTCTTGACGATTTGTCGACTCCAGTTTTATGGGTTCTACTGGGTTTTGCCGCCATATTTCCCGACTTCCCTGTGTCGTCCTGTGGAGCGACTAGGGGTCTGGCTTTTCTGAGGTTTCTTTGAGGGGGTCGAGGCCGCATTCTCAAAGACCTGCATCATTTTTCTTCTAAAGCTCTCCCATTTTGAAGGGGAATCCTTTCTTGTTGGGCATCAAACTAATTCTGTCGATGTATCGGATGATGACGATGGAGATCTATGTCTCCTTTTTAGCTTTGAAGAAGATCGTCTCCACCTGCTACGAGATCGGGATCTCTTCGAATGTTTTTTACGACGTTACGATTCTTTTGAATCGGACGATTTCTTATGTTTTTTTGACAAGGCTTTCGAAGAGCCCTTCAACGCCTACCGCCCCACCGCTAACTTCCTTTTTCCTCTCACGGAGGGTCTTCTCCATCATTGACTGACAGGAGCCACAGTCGCCGGTTCGATGGTCTGAGTCCAGACACCAAAGACAGATAGGGTGGGGATCGGTGACAGACATCTTCGACCCGCAGTCGATACACTTCTTAAACCCAGTTTTGGGAGTCAAAGCGGTTGATGAAGAAGACATTTTCTTGAAAGAAAATCTCGAAGCGCACCGTTCACTAGAGCGAAGCAATCGGAAAAACAGAAGTGAAGCCAACGGGCGCAGCTCGAGCTACTTATACCATCAGTGACGTCAACACGGTATGGAGCCTGTCGAGAGACAGTCAGCGCCACAAACTCAAGCACAGCGCTCTCTGCCGAAAAAGAAATTCCGAAGCAGCAAAGCTGGCGATAACAAATTATCACAAGATGAGGAATACGTGGGAGGACACAATCCATTCGAAAGAGCAATTTCTTCTTCTACAGAGGTGTACAATGCACAGGCCACAGCAATGTCTGGAGCTACGAATTGAGGAATAGAGGACACAAGTTATCTTAGAAACCAAGGAAAATGTATATTAAGGAAACTCCTTAGCCTTCCCGCAAGTGCAAAAATATCCCCAACCTCGTCAATCTCGTTATTTCAGGTATTGTCAATATCCCTAAAATGTAACCACTATATTGCTGCAATGCTACCATGGTTGATATTTGTGAAATCAATGCTCAGCAAGTTGGGATTGAATACCATGCATGAGAAACCTTTTGACATAGATGGACATGCTAAAGGTGACCTAGGCAGTGGGTATGATGATTGGATTGTGGGTGAATGCCTCTCCACCGGTGGGCTGACCAGTTTGTCCCCTCAGGAGCTTCTGGGGAAAGACTTGAGTTTTAGTTAAACAAGGAGCTACAGCTTTTGCTTAAATATGGTACATGTTTGCTTGGAGATATTGCCTTTGGCTTACAGGGGAGCTTGTTGGAAATAAGGAACTGCTATTATTGTGTAAAAGTCAGACAGTTTGGTACACTTTCTATGCTTTTACTTGTACAGTGGCATCAGGAGAACATGGTTCAGACCGTTTCTGCAAGCACAGGGAACATGGTATACAATGGACACATTGTTATTGTGTCGATTAAGAAATTCACAGCCAGTGAATTTCAAAGTAATAAAAGAGCTTGAGCAATTAGAATGAACAAATCTAAAATTGTGTGCCAAATTAAATTAGTATAGATGTCGGACAATAATATATGTTTTATCATCTGTAGGTATTGTAATGACAGATATCTGATATGAAATGTAAAAATGATAAATATGGTACGCTTTACTGTTTTTATCATTTGTATGTTGTTTTATGAGGCTTTTAATGTTTTGGGGTGTTTTTGTATATTCCATGTGACATTTATGAATGCAGATTTGAAAAAACACTGAAAGATAACGATAATCAACTGTAAACTAAGATGCCTCAGGGAAAGTAAAAGTAGATGTCCCCAAAGTCCAGCCCAGTAGCCAACTGTGAAATAGATGTTGTGGCCACAGTTAAGGACCAAAACTAAAGAGGCAATGTGTTAGTCTTTCTGATTAATAATTGGGCCGTCCGTCATCATGTCCAGACTGGGGAGCCCACTGCACAAGACATTTGTGAACTGATCTTTATACCTTATGTTCTAGAGTTTAAAAAAGCACTGTCAGTAACCAAAAGGAGAAAAGAAGGATTTCTGTAAAGTCTACCACGAGCTTGAATTAATTTCAAGAAGCTTTAGAGCGATATCTCAATTTTGCTGTCTCTCACTGAGGTTGTAGGCGACACGTGAGGTATTGTATCAAGTTGAGTACCAAGTCAAGCTGGGACCGTTAGGTACAGTTATCATTACCCTCACCTTTTCAGAAGGTAGTGATTGTGAGGCCCCTGACACCTTACAGAAGAATATCTATCTTGAGTATCCGGCTGCAAAGCAAAATACTGAGAGAAACATGATTAGGTGTCTGGTGTTTCTATGCGCGTTCAGAACATGTTACGAGAACTCAGAAATAAGATCTGAGCACGATCGCACATACCTGACTAAAAAACACCCCCTGACCAGTTTGCATCCTGCGAGATTGCTTCGTTTGTGAGTCCCAGACCTGAAAACATATGTGATCCCTTTTCCGAGGTCACTTTCAGAATTGTTCTTTACACGTTAGGAGACCATTGCATCAGACACAGAACATAGCTCAACGCTGCCGAGAAGTGCGATCATATCCTCTGCTGCCTACAATCAATGTATTTTCCTGAAGAGGGTGGGCCAAACTCCTATGAGACTAAGGACCCTTGATGCTGAAACTCGAGTCCTTGAATCAACGTCTCTTTCCCCATTTTGTTTACTTGTTTGATGGAGTCTTGATATCTTTAAGTGAATACATGTTCAATTGTTGATTGCAATGCATTGCCTGCAAGCGAGTTAGAAACTCTAATATTGACTGTATACTTTAAGGTGTTAAGTAAGCGTTAGTATGAAGAGATCATTATTTGAGCTGCAAGGCACTATGTTTAATGTCTTTGACTTTAATGTTTGCATCACATGTTTGCATATGTTAATCTTGTAACCAAGTTTCTTCTTTTCTTGTTTGGCAGTTTTGTTACATATTTGTGTCTTTTTATGCACACAGCATGTATCCATGTGCAATGAAATCAACTAACCATGTCTTCATGTACAACTTCTGATGTTCATTGAAGTGTGGGGAATTGAGCCTCCCTTGTCCGTTTAAAGTTGTTCTGAACTTTGTTATATTATGCATGTCACACTTTTTTTTCAACAGGGTCTTCCTCCTTTACTTTATATTATATCAATCTTGAAAGCGAGAAAACACAAGATTATGTATTATCTTAGTTCTACCAGCCAGGGGTGTATATGCAAAATCAACATTATTACATGTTTCATGTGTCAAAAAACATTAAAAGCTGATTCAGCCACTAGACTCTTCCGCAGCCTTCCTGTCCAACCCACTCTGCGGGACATACCTTGGATGCTCTCATCTCAGCAGACATATCCATTTCCCACCCTCTCACTACACCTCTCTCCTGGTCTGACCATGCCCTCCTGTCCTCTTACCTTGATCTCTTAGATCCCCGGCTAAGGTTCAGCCTGCACTGCCAGTCTCCTCTGTCATTTGGCCGATGAAGAGAGTGTCAGTTGCTTCTTTTGCCGCCACTTTCATTCGCCCTCCCACTCCTGCCATGAATTTCCATACTGACAAGGCCCTTGCCAGCCTTCACCTCTCTATCTCCAACACCTTGAACATCCTTGCCCCTGTCATGAGGTTCCGCGTTAAGCCTGCCTCGAAGTGCAACAACTGGTATGACTCTGACCTAACCTCTCTGAAACGCCAGTGCAGAGTTGCTGAGCGGAAGTGGCGGGATTCAGGCACATCCTCAGCCAGTCTGGCCTGCTGCCTGCTCCAAAGGTAATATAGACTCTCCATCCACTCGAAGAAGAGGGCCCATATCCAAGCCTGCATGGGCCACTAACAACATGGGCAAACTGTTTAAAATTTACAAGGAACTCGCAAATCCTTCTGCAGTCTTCATTTCTGTTCCATCCTTGACCCACTGTACTTCACTGACCTCCCACTTCTTAACCAAAACTCAGGACATCCTGTCCTCACTCTCCTCTACTCCCCTCCCACCTCTCACCCCAGCTCTCAGGCCTCCCTTGGCACCCCTCTCCCCTTCCTCCTACTCTCCCCTTTCTCACCCATAGCGCAAGATGAGGTCTCTAGACAAGTCCTCTCTATGAAAGTCTCCTCCAAACAGGTGCTCCCCTGTCGTCCGGAGCTTTTTACTCTAATGCTTAACACTAATCAACAAGATCATTAAACACGCTGTACCCTTCTACACACAAGTGGGGGGGTTCCAAAGCACATCATTATGGATGAAGGGTTGAGCTTCATGTCAAAGTTCATGAGGAAAATCAAGGGCTCCTATATATCCAAATGATATGCACCTTCATTTACAGACTGATGGTTTGGTGCAATGATAAGAAGCTGGATGAATTACTATGTTGGGAGTTGTATGCTGTACAGAAGACATCACAAGCATCCAAACAGTCAGTCCCCTTCAAGTTGGTCTATGGACAGGAGCCCAGATATGCATTAGATAGCCTGAAATTAAAAATGCCCTGACCAACCAAAAACAGATGCATGAAAACAAGGCTTGCTTGAAGAAATTCCAGGAGGGAGATAAAGTTATGGTACTTTTCTAGGTACATCCGAAAAATAAACTGTGGCACAGTGGCATGGATCCTTTGTGGTAACAGAAGTCTCAGGTAACCTTAAATTCCAAATCACAGAAAGAAGGAACAGATTTACCTTTTGAACTAGTAGGTATAAAAGAAGGATAATGAAGCATCCCTCATTATTATTATTATTATTATTATTATGGTATTTAATGAGCATGGTCCGAACTTCGATAATCAATGGATCGTTTTACAGAGGTATACAATGATAAAGATACACAACGGAGCACTTTACAGAGGTAGAACAGAGCGCTTTTCAGAGGTAACACCAGAACAGATGTACAGTGGGGGGGTAGGATACAGAGGGGCACAGACGAGGGGTACAGCTGTACCAGGTGGCGGGAAGCAGAGGGGCTGGCGGCATCTAGTGAGTCAGGTGGCGCGAGAGGTGATGTGATGGCCTAGCTGTTGAGGAGGAGAGACTCATTGAAGATGTGGGTCTTGAGTTCTTTTCTGAATTGTAGGAGCGTGGGGGCATGTCTTATGCTGACGGGGAGGATGTTATGATATGATAGTTTATTTATATAGCGCCTATACACAATGTGTTTCAAAGTGCTTCAAGGCAAGGGAGGGAACAAAAATACAATTACATTCTTACAAGGACATGAACAAGAAGACTGTAAATTTTAATATTATACTCGGCCTGGTGACATTTCAGATAGTGCAAGAGCTAAGACATAGGGCCTCATTACGAGTCCGGCGGTAACCGAGGCGGTAAAACCACCTGGTTACCGCCGGACTCGTATTACCATTCCGCCTCCTTGACTCCCGGAAATACCAGGGCATTACAACCCTGGTGTCCCAGGAATTCCGGAGGCGGAATGGTGTTAATCCCCATTCCCATTGAGTCCGATAGGACTCAATGGGAATGGGGATCATTGAAACACTGGCACTATCCCGTGATGGTGCTGGTGTTTCCACGTCCGCCTGCAGGCGGGCGGTCTTTAACCCGCCAGGTCAGGCCTGGCGAGTTTGACGCCTCCGCCTGCAGGAGTTGTGATCGCCCGGCATGGAAACAACGGTGGTGGCGGGTTTACCGCCACCGTTGTTTCCATACAGGGCGATTTGTAATGAGGCCCATAGATAAGGAAGGGAGGGGGTGGGTGGGAAGGAAATGAGAACAGACAAGCGACTACCTTACTAGGCCTGATGACATTTCTGGTAAAGTCGGAGATTTACAAGAGGAGAGGGAGAAGGGATGAGAAGGAGGGGGGAGGAACAAAACAAGCGACTATCGTACTAGGCCTGATGACATTTCAGATAGTGCTGGGGGAGGGGACACAAGTAAGGGAAGGGGAAGGAGACAACCCTTGTTGCCATCATACTAGGTCCAAGGACAATTCTGATAGAGTAAGTGCACAGAAAAAAGGGGAGGAGCGTGGGGGAACGAAGAAAGGGAGAGGCAGAGAAACAGAGTAAAACAGAGAAAAAGAGTGGAGAAGCAAGAGGGGAGAGCGTTGTTTGTGAATGATTAAATGACATACAAGAGGGTGTTTTGAGTAAGCCAAGAGGAAATTGGTCCCCATTATATATAGTTGGAGCATGACCACAGTCTTGTGGCCCATAACTGAGTTTTTTTTTATAGCATTGGCCGTAAACTAAATGATTTGAAGCGGAAGGATGACAGGAGGAAGGGCACGAGGTAAGTGTCTTTTATTAGGAAGACCGGGACCCCTTAGTTGTGCAGGTTCAGTTAGACATATGGTGGAAACTAGCCATCCACACCCTGGGAGAACACAGCTGACTCTCAGTAAGTGACAAACATAGAGCACTCGGGATAGAACACTCAGGGGAACTGCAATAGACTACACCACAGCCATTTACTCACACACAGACACAAGGAAGACAGGACAGAACACATACATCTTCCTTCCTTACCCTGAAAAAAAGAAGGAAGATGCAGGATGCAACACGTCTTCCTCCGTTGCATTTGCAAGAAAGGAAGAAGAACCAAAGCAGGGAGCGAAAGGTGAAGCTACATGTTGCCATGATGCAAGGAACGCAAACGGCAGAAAAGGGCAAAGGCAAAGAAATAACGTTCAGATGCCAGAACCCACATAAGGCAGAGCGGCCCATCTCCCAGCCAAGGACAGTTGGCACAACTTGCAAATGGCAAATAAAGAAGAACATTGCAGTGGCAATATTAATTGTCTGGAAGAATGACAGTCAAAGGAGATGTTGGAAACGCAAGGGTTAATCAGATAACAGGTGGAGATCATGTGCAACCAAATTCAGTGATTGGTATTATATGTCAACCTTTGAGACAGCAGATCGCTGATAAATTGTGCAATAGCTGCAGTACAAAGTGGGTCGTCCGAGGTGGTTCCCAGGCGGAAACATGCCAGCCACAATGAGGGAGCCTCAGGGATATTATAAATGTCAGCAGGCACTCAATTCGACGAACATTTAACAAAGCTCATTGAATTTAACCTAGCTGCTCACTGAGCAAAGAACATGATGCTATCACACTTGTACAAGTAGGGATCATCTGGTGTGTGGGGCGGGATCCAAGGAGGGAACATCTGGTGTGTGTGCCGGGTTTCAGGGAGAGAACATCCGTTGTGCGTGCCAGGTTCCAGGGGGGAAACATCTGGTATGTGTCCCGGGTTCGAAGGAGGGAGCCTCGGGTGTGTTCCATATTCTTGGGGCATAGGCAGAGAAGACTTGTTTTCTGGTCCTTTCCTTTTTGCAGTAGCAGATTTCAAGTCTGCTTGTGCCCTGGCCTCTGGTGGTGCGCTGTCTGGCAGAGATACAGAGTTTCTCAGCGAGGCAGCTGGGTGACTTGAGGGCGACTGCCTTATAGAGAATGCAGCAAGACTTGAAGGTGATTAGTGCGTGCAGTGGGAGCCAGTGAAGGTCGAAGAGGGCACAAGGTAGGACGACCGGAGGCCTTTGAGGAGTGCATTGCCCCTATCCAGGTGGTATAGAACCAGAGCTTGAACAGTGTATCTAAAGCTGTCCGGAGGGAAGAAGGGCTTGATTTTTCACAGGAGAGAATGCTGATACCAAGTTGTCTGAGTTTTCTTAGCTATGGGTTACTTGAAGGAGAGGTGTTTGTCGATGTGAAATCCAAGGGACTTGGCGCAGGAGGTAAGCTCGAGTGTGAAGCCCTCAGAGTTCATGGTTGATAGCCAGGTCTTTATGTATGGGTGTTTGGTGTTGATGGTGAGGAGTAGAAATCCGGTCTTGGAGGGGTTGACCTTTAAGTATGCACTGGACAGCCAAGACTGGATCAGTAAGAGTTAGGTTTTGAGGCTATGAATGTCCTTGATGGAGTCGATCTTGAGGTATAACTGTTTGTTGTCGCTTATCACTGGATGAGGATGTTTTGTATGGCTAGGAGGGCTCCCAGGGTCTCCATGTACATATTCAAAATCACTGGGGAGAGGATGGGGCCCTGCAGGACTCCACAGGTGACGGGTAGCATTTGTGATCTAGAGGAGTCCATCTGAACAAACAGCTGGCAGTTTACGAGGTAGGACTTGATGCAGCGTAGGATAAGGTTGCTGATCCCCATGCGCCGGTGTAGTGTGTCTGCAATCGCTTGGCGGTCTACTGTGTCGAAAAGTAGCCGAGAGGTTGAGTAGAACCAGGAAGCAGAGGTGGCCATCATGAAGGATGCGGAGGGCATCGTCTACCACCTGTATGGTTGCCGCCTCTGTGCTGCATCTAGGTCTGAACCTGGATTGGTAGGTTTGGAGGAGGTTGTTTGTGTCAATGTGTTGTTGCAGTTGTGCGGCTGCTACTTAATAAATGACCTTACCTAGGAAGGGAAGATGGATGATGGGGCGATAGTTACCTGGGTTTTGGGATCCAGAGTGGATTTCTTTAGTAGAGGGAGGAGTTGTCCTGTTTTTAGGGTTGATGGGAAGGTGCATTGAGCTGTTGATGATCTCCAGGTAAGGAAGGTGAGCTTCCGCATGGACGGTCTTGAGGATTTATGCTGGGAAAATTATGTTTGTATACGATGTGGCTTTGAGGGTGGCCAGGGTTTCTACCAGGTCCTCTGTCGAGAGTGTCTTGAATGCTGTCCAGGGATATTTCCTGAGGAGGGATGTGAGGTGGGTCTGTGGATGCAGAGCTGGTGCCTATATTCTGGTGAATCTTGCTGATTTTGTCGACAAAGAATGTGTTGATGGCAGTGGATTTTTCGGTGGGAGTGTGGTATGGCAGGGTTGAGTAGCATGTTGACGCAGTGCTTGACTGCTTTGAAGAGGACTCTGCTTTTGTTGTCTGCTTCTGCTATGGTGTTCTGATAGTAGGTGGTCTTGGCTGTATTGATTAGTTGTCGGTGGGTTGCTTGAAGTTCCTTGAGGAGCACCAGGTCGGATGCGGTCCTGGAGTGGTGCCAGGTTTTCTCTTGTTTCCTGATGATTCTTTTGCTGAGGTTCAGTTCTTGAGTGTACCAGAGTGCTGACTGTTTCGGGTTTGCAAGTGCGTTGTTTCAGTGGTGTGTGCCGGTCGATGGAGGCTGAGAGGGTGGCACTGAGTGCTTCCAGTAGAGAGTTGCAGTTCAGTTGGGAGTGTTCAGTCTATGTAAGGTGGAGGTTGGCAAGAGACCTTAAGGTTTGTCTGATGGGTTTCCTGCTGGGAGTGCTTCACTGCGATGGTGTGCAGAACGTTGAAAGGCACGGCTTGGTGGTCAGACCAGTCAGGTAGCAGCGAAGAGCTGTAGTGAAGGGAAGACAGTTCATTGATGATTAGATCAAGGATGTTACCTTTCTCATGTGTGGGTCTCTCGTATGCTGTTTGAGGCTGAGGGTGTTAAGAAGGCTGAGGAGTGCTTCTTTCATTGGTTTGGTGGCCTTGTTGCCTGGAGGTAGAAGATGCCTATGAAGATGTTGGGGTCCATGAGGGACCTGGTGGTGGCCAGGTCAGTGAAGTCTGACGAAGGCTGTGTTGGGTTTGGGTGGACGGTAGATGAGATGAAAGGTGACTGGCCCTCATTAGGACTCCGGCACTAAACCATGGTGCTATTAGCACCATGGTCCATACCGGAGTCCGACATGGAGAAAGGGGGAATTACCACCCCATTCCAAGGTTGGCGGGAGGCAATTCCCCCCGTCTCCATGGCCCTTACCCATTCCCATTTTTGCCCCATAGGGCTCAATGGGAATGGGGAAGGCGGCAATTACGGTACCGCTTATTGTGGTACCGTAATTGCCATCAAGGTCCCTTTGCGGGTCCCTAGTTTAACGGCTGGTCCAGACCAGCCGTTCAGGTTGGGTCCCGCAAAGGGACCTCGTAGTAAGGCGCTAAGAGGTTAACGGGGCCGCAGCCTTTTACGGCACTGTTAACCCCTTAGCGCCAGGGTCGTAATGACCCCTGCTGTGTTTGTCTAGGAGAGTGGGAAGTGGCAGGAGAGGACTTTGAAGGATCCAATGTTGTCGGCGTCCAGTCTGGTGCAGGGCCACATGGTCTTGTGGATGACTGCGAGGCATCCGCCTGTCTTGTTCAGCCAGTCTCTGTGTTAGATGCTGTAGCTGTCGGGGACAAGGACGTCTAGGATGGTGATGGAGGTGGGTTTTCAGCCAGGTCTCGGTGATGAAGATAGTGTCACAGTCATGTGTAGTGATGAGGTTGGCGATGTCCGCTGCATGGTTGATAGTTGAGCGGACACTGGTGAGCATCAACTTCTGCGTTGTGGACGGTGACAGGGTGCTGATGGGTATGGGGCTGATGTAGGTGAGGTTACTGCATTGCAGAGTCCACGCCTTAGAGGAGGGGTGAGGTCGTTGGCGTTGCCTGGCGATGGCCTGTAGGAACGGAGAGAGAAAACACATAACGACATGTGCTTACCTGTTGTCTGAGCAGGGATTTGGACCCTAGGTCCTCCCGGTCGGAACAGATCCAAGCAGGAATTGCCCTTTTCTTTGTCTGCCCTCCACGTCGGACACCCAGACCACTGCCCAGGAAGGAGAAAGTCCTGCCAACCAAACGCGAATGAGTCTAATCTTTGAGGGGTTGGAGGCTTCCTTGAAGCAAGACCTAGAAGATTTGTTATCTGTATTCTTGTTAGAAATTACAGTGCAAGGAGCAGGGGTTTTGGCACCATATTTAAACTCCTCCAGGAAAATCAGTCTTATTGGCTACCAGAGTTGAGCCACCTGATTATTAAGGAAGAGTTTGCTGTACCTCCAGTCACTGAGAAGTCCAATGGTCTTCACCAATTGTTCTTGTAGAGAGAGCAGGCAGTAGCTGAAGATTTTCAATAGCCCTCCAGAAGATTAATGAACTTTCACAATGTGACACATATCCAATGCCTTGGGTTAACGAGATGACAGAAATAATTGCGATCTCCACTGTCATCTCAACACTGGATCTTACCAAAAGCTATTGGTAAGTGTTCCTTGCCCCATAGGATAAGAAGAAGGCCTTTACCATGCCAGAAGGTATTTTACACTTTACTATTATAAGACTCTACAGATAGTCAGCTACCTTTCCGCACTGTATATACTCCATCCTCTACCCTTTTGCTACTTTCGGAGGAGCATATATCGACAATATCAAAATACAAATGATATCCTGGGAAGAACACAAGGACAGATTCTACGATAAATCAAGCTAAACGACAAATGCTACCTGGAACATTCAACAGTAATGTACCTGGTATTCTGTTTGGACCATATATTTGTCGAATACTGGGCTAGGATCTAGGATGATCAAAGCAGTCCATAGGATTCCTCTATATCTATAAAGATAAAATGGAAAGCTCTCCTGATGAAATTGGCGGAAATTGTGTTCCACCCGAAAAATGGAATTATGGGCAGAATTTGGCAATTCTGTTCCCCCAGCTGACATTTTAGCCACCCCTGCTTAGAAAAGTGTCATGTGTTTTCTTTCCCACATGTAAGAGTTTAAAAGAGTGATGCTTTGAAAAGAGTTGGGAAAGGACCTGCTTCTGTTAATAAGTGTTCATCACCATACAAAACTTGCAATTGCCTGCAAGGAAGCATCAGTCAGAACTTGCCTTTGCCTAAAAAGAGATGTAGTGGCATGTACAGCATAGGTTCTGTGGGCTTGATTCCATCCAAAACCTCTGCTGCACCATCTATTGTGCCTTTGGTCCCCATCATAAAGGGACTAGAACCTGCTAGTTCCAGTCTACTCAGATAATCAGGATAAGCTACCATGGTTGACCAATATGCACAATCAGTTGAAAGGGATCAGTCTAGCAAAAGAGCATCTAGTATTAATCACAAAAGATGCCAATCTCAAAGGTTGGAGGATGAGGGGCACGTTGGAGAATTGATATGCCTTTTGCGTCAACCACTGATACAGGAAATTCATCCAACTGGAGAGAGTTGGGTGTACTCATCTGAACCCCCCAACATTTCCAGGTGATGTAGAAGGCAAGCAAGCGCTTAATAGAACAGAGAAGCAGGTGTTCAAAGCTTATGTCAACGGACAGAGAAACAAGAGTTTGCATCCTCAGCTCTTTTTTTCCTAGATTGGGATTCATTCACAAGAACTCTGGGTAATATACATATCAGTGCATCTGAATCAGCCAGGCCTTCAAGTCTTTAGGGGAATACTGTCTTTCCCGCGCAGGTCCTCAATTCCTCGAGGATTGAGGGAGACTCCCCAAGCTGAGTCATTTGCATCAGCGGCAACTCCTTCCAACATGTGTCTTTCTCTTCACTCACATCCAGCGGATGGGATATGATAAGGGTCTTATTGGCACTTTTGCTGGAAGGGGCTTCACTTCCATTACCCAAAAGACTGCTGTCCAAATCTAAAACATTTGACTATTATTGTTTGAAACAATATTTGCCCATTACAATCCATCCCCTCCACCAAACGGGGCCCGTGTTAGCAAGTTGTATTTGGGCGTTCCAGTGCTAGAAGAGTTGATGTCAGTGGCGTTGAGGGAGGAGAATCGCTGCCACCATTGTGGGCTCTCCTGGTACCATAGTTCTGAGGAGACATCGGCCTGCCAGCAGTCACAAGATGGGAATATTGAAGCATAACCCTCTAGGGAAGGGCATGCTGGATTTTTGGAAGTTGTTGGGCTAGCCACCATCGAAATGGGAGGGGAGCAGGGAAATCAGGGAAAGTGTGTCCAAAACCCTATGCTGCCAGGGTTCTCTGTGTCACATCGAACAGGGAACTGCAATGAAGGGGAGAAGGGGTTTTTGAAAAGAAGAGCATGAGGGTTTGCCCTATTTTCAGGTCTGAATATTTGTACAAGTATGAATGGGTATAAATGGCACTGGAAATAAATGCATGCCAGTGTAAATGAGACATTTCGGTTTGTGGGATTCATGCAACTGAGTTTGCATAGTATATTGTTGCACAAATAAAGTTGGCTATTACACAAATAATCCCAGAGCATCTGCTCTATTCCTTCCCTTAGGTTCCCCTCTGACCCAGGACCTCAGAAAACCATGGGCAAACATTGTATAGTTGGTCTAAAAGCTCTGCACTTGACAACAATGTCATGGCTTCCCCTCATATTGCTTCTCGCTTAAGAAAAACCTTTCCGTGTTGTTTCACAGGTCTGCTACTATCAACAATTCTTGCCTGTATTTGACAGCTTTGAATATCGACAAAGTGGCTTGAATTGCTTTAGTTTAGTAAAGATATTGCAAAGTAAATCCCTAAATTCATTGTTCATCAACATTGGAAACCTCCTAGTTTATGTAAGATGGTATCAAATTCGGAATGACCATTTCTAACTGCACTTGTAGTAAGCAGCAATTAAGAATTAAGTGATCCTCTGTAACTGCTATGGCCAAAGCTATGCATTGCCTGCTAAAGGACTGAGCTGTGGAAACCTCATGCAAAACTATTGGTTCCTACCTAGAACCTCTTACTGTCCTTACAACAGTTACAAAAATGTCATTTTAGAACATTGGAAGAATGTGTTGTCAGGTTTATATCTTGGAAGGTCCTATTTTTGGTAACCAACACTTCATCCAAACCCATAGTTGAAATTGGAAAGGTTTTGGGTTCAGAACCACACACGAGTTTCATTTACTCTGGACAATGGTAATTAAACGGACAAATCCAAATTGCATTCCTACAATTTTCTGCGAATTCCATGTCACCTGTAAGATGCTCCATACAGTTAATACTTGGTCTGAAGATTGTGATTTCCATTTCTTGCATGTAGCCCAGCTCCATGCTATTCTATTGTACAAGGAAACAACATTCTCTTTTTGATCATACGAAGCATGGTTTCTTTCTTTCAGTGATTCAACAAATGAAAGAAATCTACCTATGCAATGCAACCTTGAGTCAGTGGATGCGCTCAGCTATCATCAAATCTTATGACACTGCTGAAGTCCCACTATTAGGATCCATCTAATGTTCCAAGAGTGGAATAGCAACCTCTTTGGTAGAAGCTCAAGCATAATGCACTAGAGATGCGTAACATAGCTAACTAGGCCAACCCTCACTCCTTCAATCAGCAATAAAAGCTCATAATATGTGCAACATTGTCGAGGGAATTTGAGCACTTTTTGAGATAAATGCAAATTCCAAGGTTTTGCAGTTTATCTGTTCCTTGCGTAATCTGTTCGTTGTCCTGCATATATTATTTCTGGTATAGTGATAAGGGAACTGGGGCGGGAAGGAATGGCAGATTGCAAATGATAATCATTATTACTCCAAGTTTAAGGAACAGTCATAGTCCTTCAGACATATTAGGTGCTGGGTATATTATTAAAGGAATGGTTCGGTCAAAAAATGTTATTGCCCCTACGGGTCGGCCATGTGTTTTTAAGCCTAAATCGCTCGATTTTAGAAATATTTCCTATGGACCTTACCAGAGTTTTCGTCCATTAAACGCACGTGAAAACAGGCATCAGGGAGCTGCCATTTTGTGATAATCCTATCACTTGCCGCATCGCCCTGGCTGACCTGCTTTTGCGGTACTAAATCATAACCCCCGCCCCTGAGCCTGTCATCAGCAGACGCGTACCGCCCATTTCACAATGCTAAAGCACGTCTCGTGTCAACATTCGCTGCGCTTCAGATAATGACGTGTCACCATGGAAATGGCGGGACACCTCTTTCCTCAATAAGTATAAACAGACCGTTTCACAACACACAGCAGCAGATTTTCGATTCCATTCCTCTCTCTGTGTTACTTTGAGTATTCTGTGACTCGTTTCTGTGCTCTGGTCAGCTACCTTCGTTGCTTGTAGCCCGTGTGAACAGATACCAGTACCACCGCTATAAATTATTTTAGTTTGTTTAACACACAATGGCTACAATAATGCCCTACATGTACGAGCCCGAGTATACCGAGGAGGAACTACTTGAAAGGGAAACACGCGAAAACGATGGGTCTTCGGACGGCAGTTAGGAGGACGATTCAACAGCTGAAGAGCCTGGACCTAGTCGCATGGATGGTGTTTCCACCTGGTGCACATGCAATCGGTGCGAGCTAATGCCAACCGAGGACGAGAACTGCTGCTGCTGTGAAAACTCGGGATGCGTGGCCTACATTTCGGAAGGCGAGCCACGACTGCGATGCATCACCGAGCTGCCAGACTTCAGAGCAGCCTGCCTCACACGGTCCATGTTGAGGATAATGATGGTGCTTATGCACGAACTTCGTGCAACTGTTCGTCCTCGTAATCCGAGTAACGAGTAAGTATACTCTGCTTGTCATGCCACTCCTATTTCATGGTCTTCTACTATATCCAAAATTACATATACCTATCATTGTAAGGCATGAAAGTCGTTGAATAGTGTGTAGTATCTAGATAGCATTTGTCCGAGCAGAATGCCATTAGTTACAAGAATTGTCATTGACAACAAACGTTTATTAAACTTATCTTGGTCATTTAAAAACAGTTTGTTTCATTCCTTTTCACAGGTGGTACAGGCTGGTGGCCTATCGTTCCTTTACATGGTGGCTTCACGGGAGGCTTGGACACCGCGTTCGAAGAGTAATACCCGCCTGTGCCGTTCGTGCCATAAGAGAAACGTTCCCGAGTGACAGCGGTCAGTACAGGGGATTTTCTCTCACTGTGCTGCAACCTGACCTGCACAATGTGTAAAGTCTTGTATTTTTGTGTCATCAAAATAAGATACAAAATAAAACACCACATATATTTTAACAAGGGTTGTTTCGATTTTTTAAATGAATCAAGTGGGTCTCCATTCAAGGATGGACGTCAGACATCTGTGCTCCGAATGGGTGAAGGTCAGGTCGCTGTGAAGCAGGGTGGTCACTATCTAAGCTAGTATAATATATTCTCAATAATGCATGCACTAAATAACACTTGTTCAAAGTCTTTTAGTCGGTTATGTCTCTATAAAAGTCACACATATATCTATACTATCAATCAACATTGGATTATACAGGCCTTAGGTTAAGGGTCTTGACCACTATAATACACTGTTTGAAATGTGTGTCTGTGCTCACAAGAATCTCCGGTATGTGGCATTTGGGAATAGTTTCTTACCTGTAACTCCATTTCTCCAGCATTGGTATCTTTCATGGATTCACATGCTTAGAATATTCCCCGTCGTCAGGCTGGGAATCCCCGGTACATTATATATAGACCCTTTCCCGTAGGAAAACTTTTTCGACGCTTATGCGTCCTATCCACCTTGTTTTGTATCATGCGTGCCCGCACCGTCAGGACGTCATGATATAAATACAGGACCCGCCCCTGCGCTCCCTCAGATTTCGGCCCCCAAAGTAGTGGGGGAACCGGTTTGCATGTTCAGGGGGAGGCAGGTGGGCGCATGTGAATCCATGAAAGATACCAATGCTGGAGAAATGGAGTTACAGGTAAGAAACTATTCCCTTCTCCAGCATTGGATCTTTCATGGATTCACATGCTTAGAATAGATTACATAGCAGTACACCCCCAAGAGAGGAGGCGTGCATGCAAACCCATATACTTTCTTCGCAAAGCCCATTCCCTATGATCATGTATACATTAGTAATCGTTAACATAGGAAAACGAACCACATACAGTCATAAATTCCACAGGATGCAACCCCTCAGTCGGGGCTTACCTTATTGGAATAGGTGTCGGAGCACCGCCTGTCCCATCCTGGTATCTTCGGCATGTTGCTGCGACAGGCAGTAATGGCGGGTAAAGGTGTGTGTAGCCGCCCAGGTAGCCGCCATGCAGATGTCCCCCAGAGGGACTCCGGCCCACAGTGCCGTCGACGATGCCGCTGCTCTAGTTGAATGAGCTCTTGGCTCGTAGAAGAGGCTTCCCTGCCCTGGAATGGCAGTACGAAATGGTAGATGACACCCATCTTGACAGTCCTTGCTTAGAAATGGCTTTTCCTCTAGCACCCAAACCATAGGCCACGAACAGTTGTCTTGTTTCTCTGAATGGTTGCGTACGATGAAGATAAAACTTGAGAGCCCTTTTTACATCCAATGTGTGTAACGTGCGCTCCGCTACCGAGCATGGCTCCGGAAAGAACGTAGGCAACACAATAGAGGAGTGTTTATGGAACACCGAAGGAGCTTTCGGTATGAACTGTGGGTTAGTGGCAAGGGCTACCTTGTTCTTGAAAAATCGTAAGTATGGTAGGTCTACCATTAGAGCCTGAACTTCTGAAATACGGCGGGCTGAAGTGATGGCCACCTGGAAGGCCAATTTCCACGACAAAAACTTTAGAGACGATGATGACATTGGCTCAAAAGGAGGCTTCATAAGAGACGTTAAGACCAGATTGAGGCTCCACTCCGGCGGAAATTTCTTCTCTGGAGGGAAACTCCGAAAGAGGCCTTTAAGGAAGTGCTTAATCAGGCGGTCGCTGAACAATGGTGCCGAATGCCGTCGACGAGTAAACCTGGAAATGGCGGCCAGGTGTACTTTTATTGACGATACCGATAGGCCCTTTTGAGCTTAGAACAGCAAGTATGGCAGGAGCTGTTCCGGCTTAATCGATTGCGGGGCCAACCCTGGTTGATCCTCACACCACTGACAGAAACTTCTCCATTTGTACGTGTATGAGGCGTTTGTGGAAGGCGCTCTTGCCGCTTGCAGGATACGCCGACAGTCCTCCAGAATCGTTAGCCGACCGAATTCGGCGAAGTCAGGAGCCAGGCCGTCAACTTGAGGCTGTCCGGGTCGTGATGCCAAACTACACCCTCCTGTCGAGACAGAAGGTCGGGGGTCTTCTGGAATCTCATTGGTTCCGCCACAGCTAAGTGTAGCAGGTCTGAAAACCACACCTGTCTGGCCCAGTACGGGGCCACCAGAATTACTCGACATGGGTACCTGAGGATCCATTGCAACGTCCTCCGGACAAGGGGAAATGGCGGGAATGCGTACAGGAATTTGTTCGACCATGGGAAGGAGAACGCATCCCCCAGTGAGCCCTGCTGAGGACATCTGCTTGCGTACTGATGGCATTTCCTGTTGTTCTTCGTCGCGAACAAATCTATGGAAGGATGTCCCCATTTCTTGAATACTTGCTGTAGTTGTTGGTCGTTCAGCACCCATTCGTGAACTTCGTTCATTTCTCTGCTGAGGGCATCGGCTTCCACATTTCTCACGCCTGGTAGGTGGAACGCCAAGATTTGCATGTTGTGTTGTAGGGCCCAATGCCAGATTTTCTGTGCCTCCGTCGATAGGGACTTGGAACGTGTCCCTCCTTGTTTCCTCAAGAAGAACATCGTAGTGGTGTTGTCCGTCATGACACGCACCATCGAGTCCCTCAGTTGAGGAAGAAAAGATTTCAGAGCCCATCTCACTGCTCTCAGTTCTAGCAGGTTGATATGCAGGGAGGACTCCTGCAACGACCACTGGCCTTGTACCTGTAACGTATCCAGATGAGCTCCCCATCCGCTCAGCGATGCATCCGTCACCACCATCTTCTGGAACTCCGGTTCCACCAGAGGCATTCCTTTCGTTAGATGAGTAGAAACTCTCCACCAACAGAGTGCTTGTGCCAGTTGTTCGTCGATGATCAGTCTGTCGGACCAGCGACCTTGGCTCTGCGCCCAACGGTCCGCTAGAAATTCCTGGCAAGGCCTCATAAACAGACGGCAGTTGTTTATCAACGGAATGCAGGATGACATGGTCCCTACCAGGGACATGTATTTGCGCACCGACACCCTGGTACCACATCTCCATTCCGACGCCTTGCTTTGTAGCTTCTGTATTCTTTCGCTGGATGGTCTTACCAGACTTGTGTGCGTATGAAACTCCGCTCCTAGAAAGACCAAGGTCCTCGAAGGCTCTACGGAGGACTTGCTGAAGTTTATCGCGAAGCCCAGTTCCTGTAAGAGGGACATCGTGGCCCCCAGACTGTTTCGTGTTTGTTCCATGGACGAGCCTCTGACCAGCCAGTCGTCTAGATAGGGATAGACATGGTGACCGTCCTTCCTTAAATGGGCCGCTATGGGGGCCAAGCACTTGGTGAACGTCCTGGGGGAGGACTTGAGACCGAACGGGAGGACCTTGAACTGAAAATGCTTTCGCCCGACGACGAACCTTAAATATCTCCTGTGTCGTGGGCGTATTGGGATGTGAAAATAGGCGTCTTGAAGGTCTAGTGACGACAGATAATCCATGGGTTGCACCGACCTGATAACCTCCTGGAGCTTTAGCATTTTGAACTTTAGGCTCTTTAGCCATTTGTTGAGTACCCTCAGGTCGAGAATGGGCCTCCATTTTCCATTTGGCTTCTTGACAACGAAGAACCGGGAATAAACTCCGTGTCCTTCCTGTGCCACAGAAACTCTCTCTACCGCTCCTTTTCGCAACATAAGCGCCGCCTCTTGTCGTAGGATTCGGAGGTGGGGCTGGGTCGAAAATACAGGCGGAAGACGTGGAGGCTTGTCTCTGAATTGTAGCGCATGACCCATGCGAATCGTGTCTAGAACCCATCGATCTGTGGTGATGCATTTCCATTGGTCGAACTGATGAGAGACTCGTCCCCCCAGGACGTTCCGAAGGCCGTCATTGGTTGCTGGTTTGCTTGTTCTTCGTCGACGAGGGACCCAAGCCTCGCCGCCTGGAAGCTTGATAGTCTCTGCTTCTACGTGCCGATTGGGACGCTCGTCTGAACCCTTGTGAAGAGTACGAGGGCCTGTTAAATCCACGGTCCCTCGAGGCTCCAAAGCGGGAGTTTCCAGAAGCACCCCTAAAGGGGCGAAAAGAGCGAAAGTTTCTACCCCTTTGGAGGGCGCTGAGGGACCTAGCAGTATCAGTGTCTTCCTTCATCCCCTTCAACGCTTCGTCAACCTTTTCGCCAAACAGGTGTTCCCCTTCACATGGCATGTCAAGGACTTTGTACTGGACTTCAGGACGGAAAGTAGTACATTTGAGCCACGCTTGTCGACGAAGTACTACGCCATGGTTGATTTGTTTGAATCCAGACTCTGCTAGGTCAACTGCAATATTAATTGCGTGGTTCGAGGCCTCTTCGCCCTCCCGCAACAGTAACATGGCTGCTTTCCGGTGTTCGTCTGGCAGGTGTTCTAGGATAGGGGCTAGTTTGTGCCACATTTCTCTATCGTATCGTGACACGATCGCTAAAGAATTGGCTGCTCTTACCGTCGTCGCACCGACCGAGAGCACCTTTTTTCCAAAGGCCTCTTGCCTCCTAGCCTCGCTTTCTGGTGGAGTTGAACATTTTTGCTGTACCCTGGCCTTCCTAGCTGCTGCCGCCGACACCACCGAGTCAGACAGAGGTTGTGATGTTAGACATTTTGGAGTGGACTCCGGAGCTTTAAACTTTTTCTCAATCCGCCCCTTTATAGCTGGCTCCGAGAACGGAAGGCGCATCGTCTTGAGACCTTCCTGCCACACGTGGTCCAGAATTGGGATGGCAAATACCGATTTCCTCCTTTGACCCATATGGTCAAAAAGGAAACAGTCTTTCTTCTGCTCCTCAGGAATCAAGCCGAACTCGGAACAAGCTTTTCCCATCATTGCATGGAAGGCTCCCACATCATCCGGAGGAGATGGCTGTGACTGGCTCCTCGTAGACTCTACCTCTACATCCGAATTCCATGTTGGGTCCCTCGAAGGTGACAGAGAGATGTCTGACCCTGAGTCACCCAGTATAGAATCGGACTCCGACAACTCACCCTCCTCCTGCGCTCGAGGACTATCTTTTACTGCCTGAGGAGTCGATGGGTTTTTAGTCGTCGAGCGAGCCGCACAAGTTTGCTCGTCGACAGGAGGTACAGAAAAAGGTGATGACGAAGTCCCAGGTTGAGGGATCTGCGTATCCAGCCGCTGCAGAAGCTTCTGAAGAGTATTAAGCACATCCAGAGACAAAACTGCCTGGGGGTTCAATAACGTTGATGATATAGGTACCATACCCCCACTCGCACTCGTCGTCGTCGCCGACGTGGAAGGCCGTAAGCCTAAATCCGATGGCTGCAGAACCGTGCCACCTTCTCCTTCCACCGAGCAGGCCGTGTCTGGCTGCAGTAAGACCTCAGGGGGGATCGGGTCATAGACCTCTGGCAGCCAAGCCATAGACTGAGTCTCCGTCGACGAAGGAATCCCAACCGTTGTTGCCTGAACGGTAATAGGCATCGTCAATGACACCGAGGTCGACGAGCAAGTTGTTGTCGTCCAGCCCTTAGACTTCGTCGCCGATTTCGATGCCGACTTCCCGGCTGAAGCGTCTCGACTCACGGAAGACCTGGGACGGTCCCCTGAGGAGGATTTTGACAGCGCTTGCCTCTCCGTCTTAGATGAGGAGGAGGAGGAGGGCTTTTTATGTGATGAGGAAGACCCAGCATGCTTCCCCTTATGCTTGTCCTCAGCGCGGTTTTCTGTTGGCCGTACCTTTTTCGATGAAGGTTCCGACTTGCTCCTGGAGGCCGTGGAGCCAATTTCCGAAGCCGGGTAGGCACCCGCTCCGTCATTAAGCCAGTCGACCAGCCTTCTTTTACGGTCCTTAAGGGTTTTTTGGGAGAAACCCTGGCATATCTCACATGTATCCGCCGTGTGGTGCGGGTGGAGACAGTAGATACAATCCATGTGGGCATCTCCTTCATAAACTTTTTTGAGGCCACATGTCGCACAAGGGCGAAATAACGCTTTTCCAGACATAATTCTCCAGAATTTGAACGTCGCCGAAGCGAAACAGAAAAAACAACCTAGTTTCCACTAGCAGTAATCACGAGGATCCCACTACTTTGAAAGACGGTTGAAATCTGAGGGAGCGCGGGGGCGGGTCCTGTATTTAAATCATGACGTCCTGACGGTGCGGGCACGCATGATACAAAACAAGGTGGATAGGACGCATAAGCGTCGAAAAAGTTTTCCTACGGGAAAGGGTCTATATATAATGTACCAGGGATTCCCAGCCTGACGACGGGGAATATTCTAAGCATGTGAATCCATGAAAGATACAATGCTGGAGAAGTTATTGATAGGCAACGATATACTGCAGTAGGGGTCTGTTAGGTGGGCATCATGGCGTGGTCCGTGGTCTGGCACATCAAGAGAATACCTTGCAGGGACACAGGGTCAGAATGCCAGTAAGTTTTCACTGGCGAGGGTGCGTGGGCAAGGACACGTTTGTGGAGATGAACAAGCTATGTGCTTAGTTTAGGCTGGTTCACATGCAGGACAGTGATCTCAGAGGAAGAGTGATGTGTTACATTTATTAGCTGTTGCAAATACCTCTGGAGTTTTCCAGTCAGAGTGGGAACGAGGGTGGGGGCCATGTGCTCTGCACAGTGAGGCCTGGTCACCAAGATGGAGTGGAAAGGGGGTACAAAAATGGATGCCCCCTGTCCTGCTCAGTGGTGCCATCTACGCGAATGTCAACCAAAGTTAACATCACAAAAGGGCAAGGGGCGAACCCACTACTGGAGGCACTTGGTCCGAGTTTCTACTGAGAAGTAAAGGATGAGAGGGGCCTGATGGCCCCTCGCTCCCACACACTTGCCTGCATGCCCACCGTCCCCTCCATCCCACCCCCTTCTATCAAAGGCGGTTCGCACCCGGGGATGAGCGCTGGCATGGGGGACTGTCACGGGCGCAAACAGCCAAGGTGCCAAACAGCATGTACACTTCAAAAGGTATCCCACGCCCAGGGGCCATCGCTCACATGGCCTCCTCAGACCCTGTGTCTCCAGGCAGGCCTCCTCTGAGGCAGGCCGCCCCCCTGCAATCCACATAAGTGTGTCTGCATTCAGCAGTCTTCCTGTGCCTTATCTGCACGCTCCAGGCCCATCCATTCCATCCCACCCCCCTCTATCAAAGGCGGTTTGCACCCGGGGATGAGCGCTGGCATGGGGGGCTGTCACGGGCGCAAACGGCCAAGGTGCCAAACAGCATGTACACTTCAAAAGGTATCCCACGCCCAGGGGCATCGCTCACATGGCCTCCTCAGACCCCGTGTATCCAGACAGGCCTCCCCTGAGACAGGGCGCCCCCCTGCAATCCACATAAGTGTGTCTCCATTCAGCAGTCTTCCTGTGCCATATCTGCACGCCCCAGGCCCATCCATTCCATCCCACCCCCCTCTATCAAAGGCGGTTCGCACCCGGGGATGAGCGCTGGCATGGGGGGCTGTCATGGGCGCAAACGGCCAAGGTGCCAAACAGCATGTACACTTCAAAAGGTATCCCACACCCAGGGACCATTGCTCACATGGCCTCCTCAGACCCCGTGTATCCAGGCAGGCCTCCCCTGAGGCAGGCCACCCCCCTGGAAACTACATAATACCACAACATACACATGTCATTCATTCACAAACACACCCCTGTTTCTAATACTTTATAAACCACTTGATATGTCTCATGAGAACATCTTTGTGCTTTGCAAGTCAACTCCTGAAACTTCTACCTGAGAAACACTGAGATCTATGCTAATCTGCTCATCGTCGTGCTATCTGTGACCGCTTCGAGCAAACTCATCAGTGTGCTACCTGTGGCCATCTACCTGTTCTCCTGCAACATACTGCTCGGCCTGCTGAATCCAACTGTTTGTTGGTCAAGGTAAGGCCATGTATCCTAGTCATATTTCGGTCATATTTACATTTCTATCTATTTGCGATTACAGTACCCAATAGAGCTATGGTCATTGGTCTCATTGCTTTTGACTTGAGTTTCAATTGTTATGCTATCAATAGATCTATTTATTTTCATCTGTGTCAATTGTCATCGAATTGCATCCTTCGAGGTCCAGTCTATAATGTAAGATTGTTTCCTTTTCGTGCAAGATAGGACATCCAAGGGACAAGTCACATGTTCAGAGTTTAGTCACATAATTTAAAACATTTCTGTAACTTATGCAAATACTAAGCCGCACATGATGAACTGGTATAGTTCCGGCGACCAAAACAAACCTTGCATTGAGCATGGTATGGTTCATTTACTTTTTTAAGACATTTTTATTCATCAAGGTTTTATAATAATCTTGATATTTACTTTTGAGAATTTTCAACAATGTGTGGCTGTTCGATTAGCAGTTGACCTTTGAAGACCCATGCTAAATCTGAAGGCACTACAATGCATGTATTCCCAAAAAACTGTTGATCGAATAAGAGAATGGGTCAGACATTGCAGCTATCCACTGGATGAGCTGGAAAGTAGAGTCCAACAAGTCTAAGAGGACAAGAGGGGTGATTGATACCGCATCTGCAGCCGGCACTTTTCCTTGAACATGTACGCCACATCTTGGGTAACAAAGACGAATAAACGGCGAACAACACGAAAATTTCTCTTCCAACTCTATTCGTCCACATTCTGTGTGTAGCTAGCCGAATGGATTAATTGATATTTTAGGTGTTGTGTCCCTTGTAATACTCCCTTATAATACTTTCGATATTGATATGAGTGTATAGCTTTTTGAATAATGACATTTATCAATAAACCATTCATAACAATGATGAAGCACCGGAACTCTATAAGCGGGAGGAACCCCAATTCACGATATGAAGATCTCGACTGGTCCTGGGTTGCCAAAACCATAAACAAATCAAAAAACAGCTAACGCCAAAAGTTAAATGCGAATGGCAATCTATGCATAGCGTCATGGAATACACGCGGGCATACGCACTTGTTTGAAGAACTTCCAAACGACCTGAAAGACATAGATCTACTGTGTCTTCAGGAGACATGGCTAATGCAACCTCCGATCGCAGATGGTTTTGAGATCGCCTTCAACCCAGCGATAAAAGGAATCAAAGGACGCCCCATGTCCGGAATGGCAATCTTTGCAAAAATTGAAAGCAAAGTTCGCATACTATCTGCAACCAACGTGTCCGCGTACATACAGGTATGCAAAATTCAACTGCCTGCGAGCCCAATGAAGAAAGTAAACTCACTCATGTTGATAAATATATATTGGCAACACCTAGCCATAGATCTTGACCGATTCCTGGAAACCATCTCAGAACTCATCTGTAACAGCAAAAGAAACGACAAAGACACGCATATTATTATATGTGGAGATCTTAACATAAACTCTATGATTAACAAAAATCACATTGCCCACGACAAGAATGAAACAAATGCCCTACTAGCCGCCAAGCGCTGGCTGTCGGAAATGAAGGCGTGGAATCTCCACATGCTGAACGGGCAAACAACAGGAGATATGCCCGCTCAACACACTTGGCGAAGAAACCACTCAAGATCGACAATCGACTATATGTTTGCCGATGATTTGTTGAGGTGTGAAATATCTCACCTAACCATCATCGAAATGGAGTCCAGCGACCATTGTATTCTAAAACTATATCTGAAGCCACATAACCGTGGCCGTGAAAACGTCTTGCCAAAACTTCCTCTCGAAGTTGGACCAGGTCGTAATCGGCTGAGACTCAATGCGAACAATGTGAGCTCATTGTGCAAAGCACTGGGAGAAAAACCAGTGAAAGAACAAACTGAATACACAACTCTATTGGAGACCCATAGAGAAAAAAGATCTGGTAAGGCAAAAGCAAATTTCAAACAGGCACACGTTTGGGACGCAGAGCTGAACCTAAAGAAAAAAAACCTGCAAAAATCCTTAAGACTGCTCAAAAACAATGGAGTCCCCAGTAATCACTATAAGGCTAAACAGTTGAAACAGACTTACAAGAACTGGCTTATCAGTCACAAACATATAATGGTGCAAAGAGACGCCGAACACATGATGAAAGCACTTGCAAATAGGAACACCAGCGACTTCTGGAGCTACCTGAATAACATCTCAACCCCTCAGGGTGCCATCATAAAATCCATGATCCCAGAAGACATATGGGTAAGCCACTATGCAGAGGCCTTTAACAACAATTCAACAAAGACCATAACAGCCCCACGTCAAGAGCAAGAATGGTCAATTGTAATAAAGAAAGAAGATATACACAAGAATATCGCCCGATTGAGCACCTCAGGAGCAACAGGCCCAGATGGCCTAACAAACCAACATTTGAAACAATTCCCTGATTTATGGGCAGAATTTTGTTACTCCTTATTCAGATCAATAATACAGTTGTGAATGATTCCCTCGTCCTGGAGGAGTGCCATTGTGGTACCGATCTTTAAAAAGGGTGATCGAACAGACCCCAACAAACAACAGGCCGATAGGCCAGCTCGACGTAATTGGGAAACTCTTTGTGGCGCAACTTCAAATCCAACTACTCAAATGGATTAACGACTCTAAAAGATACGATCCCCGCCAAACAGGATTTGTAAAAGGAGTCGGCTGCGGGCTGAACCTGACTATCTTAAACTTCCTGAAGATGGAAGCCATTCGTCAAAACCGGAAGATCTACGTTGCATTTATTGATCTGTCCAGCGCCTTCGACACCATCGATCGAGAGCTGCTATGGACTAAGATGAAAAAATGGCACTGCCCGGAGAAACTGCTCCAACCCATAAAAGATCTGCATTCTAACACAGAACTCAAAGTAAGGTTGGACTCTGGTGGAACACTGAGGAAACCTATGAAAACAAATCAAGGTGTGAAACAAGTCTGCCCGTTGGCAGCCACATTATTCGGACTATTTCTGTCCGATATTGGAGAATACCTTGAAGCTGTCACATCATTCCCCCCAAAAATCAATGGGATGACTGTAAACTGGATGTTATACGCAGACGACATTGTAATATTGGATCAAACCCCAATTGGCCTATCCAGGAAGCTCGTTGCACTTGAGGGCTACGTAAAAGAAAACAAATTGAAAATCAACTCTGCAAAGTCAGAAATAATCATCCTCCAAGACCTCACAGGAAACAAAAAACAGAACTTAAAAAGTGCTCCGAATTGGAGGCTGTGTAATGACAACCTGAGATGTGTGAAAAAGGCCAAGTATCTAGGAGTCTGGTTCAACAGCAACATAAATGATGCCCCCTGGACGGAGAACATCATACAAAAATGCAGACAACTAGCATGCCAAGGGGTCATCATAAATAAAAAATTCGGAAAATTCTCCTTGCTACCAGTGCTAGCTCATTACAACCAAAAAGTCACTCCCACGCTCATATACGGCGCGGAAAGCGCCCTAGGCGCCTCTGCCACCTTGTGGCCACAGTTGGAAAACCAATACTGGAGACGAGTTCTGCACATACAGAAAGGAATCTCGAGTGCGTGCGTCAGATATGAACTAAATCTCATCTCCTTGCAGGCACGAGTGCTATGGAACATGCTATCCATCTACCGGAAAATAATCACAGAAGACTGTACTCCCCAGTTTAAGATCTTACAGGAAGCACTTAAAGGCAACCCTGAAACCGTGCTGTGTAGATGGGCAACTGGTTGCAATAATCAGCTAAAGCAACTCGGCACGGACCAACTTACACTGCAAAATAATCCAACACTCGTAAAGAAAAAACTATGGGAACAAGACTGGTGTCAAACAGTGGATGCTCGAAATCGCCCAAGCTCTTTGACGACGCACCCATTGAAGCTAAAGACCGCAACCAGATGTTGCAATACCTGATAAAGACACCTAATGCTCGACATAGAATGATCTATATGAAATTTCGCTTAAACCTATTCAATACAAGAGTAAGCCAAGCAACAAGAGCACGAAAAGTAACAGCTATGCTCAAATGCCGCTTTTGCGAGAAACAAAATGAGACTCTCAAACATCTTACATTGTACTGTGAAAGCCTGAAAGATCTTAGATCTGTCCATTTAGGCCGCCTGGTACTACAGTATGACACTTTATGTGGAGAGGACCTGTGGCGCAAACTCCACAACCCCAGGGAAAAAGAAATCTTTGGCTTATCAAATTTTTTACAAAATCTAGAAACACTACTGAAGTTGGATACGAAAGATGTAAACTAGTGAGGCCCATGATGGTGTGTCGGAGTAGCTGCAAAGCCAAACAGGGGAAAATAAAACAGCAGCACACTGAGACACTGCCGCATGAACGAGAATTGAGAGTCTAGAAGTGGCTGCTAGCTGGTTTCTAGTAGCTCCACAGACTAGCTCCTCTTCGCGGCTTGGGACCCTCATGGCACTTCTCCGACACACTGTGGGAGGGGCATGGGATATCTCTTTTCAAAAAGTTTTGTATAAACTAAATGAAATAAATAAAAATAAATAAATAAATAAATTATTTTTTGATTTTATAAACCCACAAGGAAATCTATTAATGGGCACAGGGAACTGTACTATATTGCGCATTTCAATAGCATTATTCTCAAGTATTCTGTCGGTTTACATGGCAATTTTTTAATATTTGCATTTCATCATCAAACAATAATTTACCTTTACAACTGCTTGACTATCCACTGAATCGGAAGCAAGAACATTCTACATCCGTGACGTGCCCGCAGTGATGAACCACTTCTAGCGCGTATCAGTTAATCATACTTGGCTATTCTGCTACAGACTTGTTTTATGCACGTCAAGTAATAGTTTTTATGCATCGTGTGATTATTTTACCAATTGTTTGGTTAGTGCTTTCCAATTGATATACACCTTAGTTGTCGTTGCCCTGGTGTTTGTTTTCAGTTATAATTAGTGTTATCCATACTAATGCAAGTACTGTCTTTCAGGGAGATGCTGAAGCGTCCACCACATTGACAACAGCCCTAGATATGGATACAGACAGGGCCATCGACCGTGATCATCAGGAGTGGAACACTTGTCGTTTGATTGTTCTACACCATGTTTCATTTGTGGTTATCCATTAATATGTACATGTGCGGTCGACAACAAGTGTGTGCTGTGTTTTCAATATTGTAATCCTTACTAATGCAAATACTATGTTTCAGGCAGTTGTTGAAGCATCAAACCACGCACTTGATGCGGAGCCTGACATTCAAGTAAATCCAGGGGAAGCCGGACCATGTGGATACGAATCGGCGCAACAGCTTTCGGAAGGGCGCACCACATTTACAACATCCATAGATATTCTTCAGCAGCACGAGGTGAGGATACTGACAGCTCCATCGAGCGTGATCATATAATGTGATTCCATTTGCTATACTTTCTTCCCTATTAACGCAAGTACTGTGTTTCAGGGAGACGATGGAGCTAATCACAAGATCCCATTTAGATGATGCAGCTGTAAAGAAATCGGAGAAATAAGTCGATTAAATCTGATCATATTTAAATATTCCTTGATTCTTTTAGACAATGCAACATTTGTCGTTATCTCTTTATATGTACCTGCGCCGTCGACCCCAAGTGTGTGTTATGTTTACAATATTGAAAACCATACTAACGCAAGTACTGTGTTTCAGGGAGTTGCTGATGCCTCCTCTTTAATACAATCATTCGTGGCAGTCCATGCAGAGCCAGAGGTATGGATACTGACAGCTCCATCGAACTAGGTCATCAGAGCTCGAATACTTGTCGTTTGATTGTTCCACACAATGTTTAAATCGTGTTTGGCTATTGAGATGTACCTGTGTGTTTGTCCTCACGTGTGTTTCATGCTAACAATATTTTGATACACAGTAATGAAAATACTATGTTTCAGGGAGTTGATGGAGCCTCATTCCGTGCTGTCTATGTGGATACAGAAAATATAGTTGTTGCAGTGCAAGAGGAAGGGGAGACATGCGGATACGAATCGGAGCAACAGCGTGCAGAGGTAGAGTCAAAAAAGCTGCAAAGGGTCGGCCGCCAGGGGGCGCACGGATGCAGAACTCCTCCGTGTGAGCTCCGCTCCCCTAACCCCCAAAAGTGCTTTGAGCCCCCACTTTTGGCCCCCCCACCCGAACAACAACGACGGACGGAGCCCACTGAACCTGGCCCCCGACTTCCGGGCGAAACTCCGACGAGAATCGGAGCGATTTTCCCTTTGAAATCGCCCCGACTTGAGCCGCCCCCTCCGGGCCTCCTACGCAGCACCTCCCCGGAGCACTGGAGCCGCGGGAACCCGTGAACGGCCTCCCGCACACCAACGCACCACCCCCGCCGGCCCCCCCGGATCACAGAACTTTCGCGGACCCCACGGACTGGCCACAACTGGGTCGGGTGAGTGTTTCCCGCCCGCATTAAGCGCGGGCGTCCCAAGGCCCCCGAGAGGCGCTCCCGCCCCCGAGTACAGGGACTGCCAGCAACGCCACCCTGCCTGAGGAGAGACGGCGCCCCCTCCCCCTGGAACCAGCCCCCTACCCGCGCCCCCGAAGTTGCGACAGGCGCCGACCAAGGAGACTAGGAGCCCCCCTCCTCCATCGAGGCGGACCCCCGAGGCGCCGACTGGGAGGTGAATTGGAAAAGTGTGGCTGTTGGGGAGAAAAGAGGGGAATGCAATATAAAGGAACCAACAAAGGGTTTGGATGGGGATTATAATTGGTTATTCCTGCATTTTGGCTGACCCTCACACCTGGAGGATACAAAATTCCTTGCTCCCCCCCACCCAATAGGGAATTGCTCCCCCCCGCTACAGAGCGCGGCCCACACATTGAGGGCCTGGCGCGGAGCTCCCTCAGCAGTCAGGCAGCATTTCGAACGGGGCCCTCCCCCCACAAGCCGGATCCGGGCCTTCTTTAGCCCCGAACTGTTCACACCGGACCCCCACGAGCTCAGTTCAGTCCAGACAGGCCCCAAAGGCTACACCAGGACAGTGCAGTGGAACCTGAGTGGCAGAGGATCCCAGGTTGGAGGCCACCACCGGGGACGTACAGTGCGGACAGAGGGTAGTGCCCCTGACCCCAGGGCGTGTGCCTCCTCTCGTCACCCGCTCCAGTTCGACGGGACACCTGGGTCACCATCCCGCATCCCACGCCGGCAAGCAACCAGAGCCTCGGTGCTGAGGGAAAGGCCCCCACCATAGGGGCGTGTGCCTCCTCGCACCTACACATCGCATGAGCATCCGCAGCAAACTCGCCAGATTCGCATACACCCCCCCATACCCGGACCCCGATACCAACGAAACAATGTCAACTGAGCCCCCCGAAGCGGGTGCGGCAGCCACCAAGGGGGACATAGCCGCCCTCCTAAGCGAGATCAGAAGCATGGGCGCGAACCTAGGAGGCAAGATAGACAGAATGACCCAGAGGGTCGATAACATAGAACAGAGGCTTGAAGGAGTTGAAAACAACCAGGCCTCGATCGATGTAACGGAAGCCCAACTGAACCTTAGAATGAACAACATAGAGAAAAGAGAAGAGGACATCCGGCTAAAAATTGACGATTTAGAAAATAGGGAGCGCCGCAACAACCTCCGCTTTTTTGGGATCCCGGAGCGCGAGGGTGAAACAGAGTCAGATCTTAAACACACCATACACGATATCATCAGGATATTAGTCGCAGATGAGAATGTGGACGAGCTCGCAATTGAGCGAATACACAGAGCCGGCGGCCCACCAGGAGGCCCAAGATCCGTCTTAGCCAAGTTCCACAGGTACCAGGATAGAACAAGGATTCTCACGAAGGCTCGATCGGCAGACTCCCTCACCCTCAGCGGGGCCCAGATAACCATTTTCCAAGACCTTTCATCGCTCACGTTGGCTCTACGGCGTCTCTGCAGCCCTCTCACGAAGTGGCTCACGGACCGAGGCACAAGGTATAGGTGGGGATACCCCTTCTCCCTCAACTTTGAACACGAGAGCAGGCGGATAACGCTCCGATCCGAGGACGACATCCGGAACTGCATGGCGGATCTCGTGGGCCCGGACCCACGGGAGGAATCACATGGCGACTCGGCACGGGATGGAGCGAGGAGGAGACCCCAGGGCCCGAAGCGGAATAAAGTCAAGGGAGCAAGAAAATACAGACGTCCTAACGACTCCCCGGACGTAAATGGATGAGGCGGCACCCACCCGTCACTCGCCCTGAGGAACCTAACTCGGGACCCATGGGCCAAGGAGTTGGTACCTAGCGGTGGGACGTCGTCACAAACCCGCCGAACACCCCACATTGTGCGCTTTCCACTGATTTCATAGCGGAGGGTCGACCGGCGAATGACGTCCCTCGAACTCACACGTATCGTTGCATTTCTTGTCTATCTTTTACCTGTAACAACAGTTCTTGTTGCTTGTTATTTTGTGATTGATGTTCAGCAATCAAATTGGGGGGGAGGGGGCTCAAAACCATAATACGCTACCATGTGGGGGGGGTTGCGTGGCTATAACCCTCACGGGCGGTCCGCTGAAAGACCGGCTGAGTACATCTGGTCCAACGCGGACGCCATCACCTTTAAGACTCAGTTTCACATGGGTTTGAAAGATGCGGAACTTAGATTGAAACCGGGAACACTGGGTATGATGACCAATACCCAAAGGGAAGGGGAGGTGGGTGGGATGATCGCAAATTCAATGCCTCACGAGGCACGAAACACTTATCAGAGTACTTCCACTGTGGCAACTAATCTTCGAAGACGACGCGACACACACGACGAACACACTAAGTGCAGCAATGTCCACGAAACGTAACGTAGCGGGTGACAGGCACGGCACCCTTAAAATCGGCACTCTCAATGTCAAGGGCCTCAACTCCCCCACCAAGAGATCTCTAGTATCCCGAGAATTCAAGAGGGCAGGCTTTGATATTCTCTTTCTACAAGAGACTCGATACTCCAGAGGCGAAGAACGGAGAGTGTTACACCCCAAACTAGGCTCTGAGCACTGGGGTTCTGGCCCCTTGAAAAAGGCGGGAGTGGGCATCCTGATCAACAAGACCCTACAATTCGAGTTAATGAGATCCTGGTCCGACGTGAGCGGTAGAACTATTGTTCTTGTAGGCAATATACAAGGCACCACCGTCACGCTCGCATCCATTTATGCACCAAACACCGGCCAATCTCGGTTTCTTCACCAAGCAATCCCCAAGGTTATGACTGAGGCACAAGGCGAAGTAATCCTGGGTGGGGATCTCAATACGTGGATGGATCCTGAACTCGACAGGCAAGCCGGCGACCCCTCCGCAAGCACCCCAGTCACCAGCGCACGCTCGAGGGTGGCAGAACTGATGGATATATACAACTTAACAGATGCCTGGAGACATCAGAACCCGTCACGCACAGGCTACACCTTCTATTCGACTCCACACGCCACGTACTCCAGGATAGACTAAATATACCCAACACCTGCACTCACAACGGCAATGACGGAAACCAGTATATCCCCGGTCACCTGGTCGGACCACGACACGGTGACGGTCACATTGGATCAAATGGCCCTTCCCCAGAGGTCGACCAAATGGCGCTGCAATGAATCGCTTTTTAGAGACTCGGTCTTCCGTGAGCAACTCGAACAGGACATCACCCATTACTTTGAAGAAAACAACACAGGTGACGTCTCCACGAACACAGTCTGGGAGGCGGGCAAAGCCACCTGGAGAGGGGTGCTCATCAGGGAGGGTGCAGCTAAAAAGAGGGAACGACAACTCATAGAGAATAGGCTACGGACCGAAATCACTCAACTGGACCAATTGGCGCAAACCGCGACTACGGAGAGGCTACACAAGATAGAACAAGCCAATGCCAAAAGGGAGGAACTGCGCCAGCTCGAAACAGGGGCTATTGAGCACCGACTCCAATGCCTAAAGCAGAGGCACTATGAACACGGTAATAAGGCGGGGGCACTACTCGCTGCTAGACTCCGAGGCCAGCGTCGCGAGAGGTGGGTGCCCACTATACAAGAAGAAGAACCACTCCGAGTCCGTTGCCCCCCCAATATCCCTGAAGCCTTTGCCACTTTCTATGAGAAGCTCTACACCTCGCAAGAAGCTCCCGGATTGGAAGCAATTACGGATTACTTGTCGGCAGTCTCCATGCCCTCTCTTCCAGCAGACATTGCACAGGCACTGGACTCCCCCATCACAGCAGAAGAAGTAGAAAACGCCATTAAAAGACTTCCGACAGGGAAGGCCCCCGGGAATGACGGCTACACGGCAGGATTTTATAAGACCTTTCAAAGTGCCCTCCTTCCCTTTATGGTTGAACTCTTCAATAACATTCTTCTCTCCGGAGTGGCCCCCGCGTCCTTCTCAGAGGCTCTGATAGCAGTAATCCCCAAAGAAGGAAAGGACCCGAAGTATTGTGCCTCATATCGTCCGATATCACTGCTGAATACAGATGCCAAAATTTACACAAGAATCCTCACAGCCCGCCTAGAGACGCATATGCCCTCGATAATTCATAACGACCAGGTTGGCTTTATTCTGGGTCGACAAGGCGCTGACTCCACACGCAAGACCCTCCACCTTATACAGGAATCTAGAACATCTCCAGATATGCCAGCATTGCTGTCAATTGACGCGGAAAAGGCGTTCGACAGGGTCGAATGGCATTTCCTAGAAGCCACGCTGAAGCACATAGGCCTCGGCCCTGTCCTCCGCCGAGCGATTAAAGCTGTCTACTCGACCCCGAAAGCCTCAGTAATGGTGAACTCCCAATTCTCGCGCTGGTTCCCACTAACCAGGGGAACGAGACAAGGATGCCCCCTTTCGGCGATACTCTTCGCACTGTCCCTGGAACCACTTGCCAGAGCTCTCCGGGCGGACTCCACCGTGGAAGGTATCCGAGTGAACGGTAGGGAATACAAGATGGCCCTGTATGCAGATGACATCCTGCTGCACGTACTCAACCCCCTGTCGTCAGTCCCGCGGGCGATTCATCTCATTGAAGAATATGGAACACTCTCCGGCTTCAAAATCAATAGAACTAAGTCCATCCTCTTCCCGCTCCACGTACCCTCCCTCGAACAACAAAGAGAGCTGGCACACCTCGGCCTAACCATACAGGAATCCACACTACGCTACCTGGGGATTAATATAACAAGAGATCTTTCACAGCTCTACGAGGCGAACTTCCCCCAGCTCCTAGCTGCCCTAAAGGCTGACCTACTGAAATGGAAGCCACTCACAATCTCCTGGATGGGACGCTTGAACGCTATCAAGATGGTGACCCTCCCACGCTTCCTGTATCCATTCCAGGTCCTTCCCGTCATGATCCCAGAACACTTCTTTAGACAGGTCAAGAAAACTATACTCGAATTCCTCTGGGACGGAAGAAAACCACGAATAGCATATGATATTCTGATACTACCGAAGGAGCTGGGAGGAGTAGGTCTTCCGGATATAGAAATATACTATCAGGCAACACAATTGAGGATTCTGGTCCCACACCTACGAGACAGGAAGGACCTCCAGTGGGTCCAGCTCGACAATGACTTCCTTCGCAACGTGACCCTCGCAGAATGGCTATGGGTTCCCAGATCGAAGCTTGTAAAACCACTGCGCGAACACCCGATATTGGGCACCATGTGGAACATCTGGAAGAAAGGAAAGGGTATGGCAGGAGTTACAACATGGCCCTCACCCCTGAGCCACCTCTGGTCACCTGGCATCCGTGAGAGGATCCCCGAACACGCCAGGTATCAAACCTGGTTTGATGCAGGACTAGAAAGAGTCGGTCAGCTGTGGAGGAAGGAGAAATTCATATCAATCTCGGAACTGGAAGATGCCCTCCAAATCCACCCGATCCCGATCTTCCTGTACCTACGGCTGAAAGGGGTGCTCTCAAGAGAGGAATGGAAAGCCGCCACGCGCAGAGAATTAACGCCCTTCGAAACGATCCTTGACACGACCAACGCGACCAAAGGATTGATATCCCGGATGTATAAAGCTCTGATCACCAAGGACCACTCCCCGATCCTCCGCCTCAAAGGAAAATGGGAAAAAGATTTCGGCAGGGAATTTGACCAGCAGGCCTGGGACCAAATATGCGGTACGCCCGCCAGAGTGTCTATCGCCACCCAATACAAATTGCACGCTGTAAAGCTACTCCACCGTTGGCAGTATGACCCGCATAGACTTTCAAAGATGTTCCAAACCTCCAGCCCCAGATGCTGGCGCCACTGCGGAGCGGAAGCCAACTACTGGCACATGTGGTGGGACTGCCCCAAAGTGCGCATTTATTGGCAGGAGGTCCTAGGATGGATCAAGCGTCTAGATGGCATAGACAGAGAATCCTCCCCCCTTCTGATGTTGTTCGGTCTTGAAGATGATGATGACGAGCTGGTGCAGGTGAGGGGACTGGTATCCCCCCTCCTATTGGCAGCCAGGGCAGCCCTAGTTACGAAATGGAAATCCCCACGGCTGCCAAACGAAAAGGACTGGCTGAAAGTCGCCACCAATATCTACACTATGGAGAAAATAACGGCAGCCCTGCACAACAAGGCTGCGAAACATGAAGAAGCGTGGAGTGACTTCGCAAGCCATTACATGTCAAGATCGAACGCCTACCCAACATCTAGTCAGTAAAAGCACTCACCAACTGCCTTGCATGATGTATGAAAATTGAGACCCTTATCAATCAAACGCCTGTGCCTGTCACACACCCGATCACAATGCTAACGATTCACGATTCACAATGACAACTACCTTCGGACGTTGCCGCGTCGCAAGTTTCTTCGGACTACAGCAATCATCATGCCACGGAAGTGTTATGAGCAATAAAAGGGAGGGGAGGGAGGGAAGGAAGGGGAGTTATATAGTTCACTCGTCGGGAGTGGACCCATGCTTGACTGTACTGTCATTATAGTTATGCTATTTGAATCTGAGTTGGGAAAAGAGGCAGAAGCGATATATGGTTCCTATGTATGTTCGAATGTGCTTCTACCTCATGATTCACTTTTGCTGTTTAAAACCAATAAAATTGAATTTGGAAAAAAAAAAAAGCTGCAAAGGAAAACAAAAATAAGGTTAGTTACAAACAGTTCATAACTTTAGAAAATTTTTTGTGCTGGGGACTATTTTATGTTTTTTCCAGTCAATTGTACTATACTTTATCTTGTGTTTAAACTGAACATCCCTTTTCCAATCTGTCCTCTAGTTACCCGTGGGTCTACGAACTATACATACACAGACAGTGAAGCGAATGAGAGATGTTGCTTGCCAGACCATTTACACTATGGAGGAACTATTAATTCAGACGCGGCGTGTTGAGACTCGGGATGCTCATGTCCAATGGCCAGAACATGGAATGAATGTGTCCGGAGAATCCAGCAAAGCTGTATTGGACCATTGCTACAGTACGACCGCACCAGTGCAACAACATGATACTGGATGTATTGAAGATAGCTCTGAAGTAGTCGCAGATCAATTCACACAATCTACACCCGCCAAAAAATTGCCACCAAAAAAGCTGTCGACAATGTTGTGTTCTCCCATCAATGTTGAAGTAGCAGATGTTGAAATGACAGAGAATGAACCAGCAGCAGCATTGCCCGACGCATCAGAGCTTGATAGCAGCGATATTTCTTTCAAATGTGGTGATATGTCCTCAACGTCACAGGCCGAAACAACTTTGACGCCGGATGACAGTCTAATGAAAGAGGGCAAATACATAGTATTCAACAGTTGTTTGATGAATATTATAAGTATGTGGAATGTGGGCATTCAGTTACAGGGAAAGTATGTGGGAAGACATTGATTCATGTGACTCGTCAAAAACAAGGCAGTAATGTCAAAATAAATGCCGCCTGTAGATTAAATCATACATTCTCATGGTCTGCACAACCGATGCTGGGGAAACTGCCAGCAGGCAATCTACTGTGTGCAGCTGCATCACTTTTTAGTGGGTTCAGTTTTAGAAAGTTAGAGTCTTTCTTTCAGTTTGTGGGACTCCATTTCATTTCTAAAGCGCTGTATTACATATAGCAACGTGATTATCTGTTTCTGGCCATTAGTGATGCTTGGAAAATTGAACAATTGTCTCTAGCAAGTACATTCGAAGGCAAACTATTCAGGCTAGCCGGCGATGGACAGTGCCAAGTACTGCACCAACCACTTTCAGGACATGGATAGTAAGACAATTGTGAGTTTCGTGGTTGTGCAGGTAACACAATGTACATCCTCAGTGGCCATGGAGAAACGAGGATTTATAAAATCAGTGGAATATCTACAATCGAGGGGAATGCACATCGACCTCATAGCCACGGACAGACACGTTTCAATTGCCAAGACAATGAGAGAGCAGTTCCCACATATTAAACATCAATTTGACATATGGCATCTTGCTAAATCAATCAATAAGAAAATCTCAGCAGCAGGGAAAAAAAAAGGTTTGGAAAGTATTTCAGAGTGGTCCCAGTCTATCAGCAACCATCTTTGGTGGAGCTCCAAAACTTGTGAAGGGTCAGTGGAAATACTACTTGAAAAATGGCGGTCACTGATGCACCACTGTACCAACGTGCACCGCTGGTCAGAAAACCTACATTTTCACCAATGTGAACATGGCCCTTTGTCCCCAGTGGAGGCACGGAAGAAGAAGTGGTTGATTCCATCTTCACCGACACACAAAGCCATTGAGAAGATTGTTTTCGATAAAA
This sequence comes from Ambystoma mexicanum, assembly GCF_040938575.1. Lineage (NCBI taxonomy): Eukaryota > Metazoa > Chordata > Amphibia > Caudata > Ambystomatidae > Ambystoma > Ambystoma mexicanum. The sequence goes on from NC_090934.1 coordinate 970,802,735, forward strand.
CTCTATCAAGAGATTTGAGGGAACTGACAGAATTCTGTTACACAGGAGGTTTGCAGGTGGTCCACAATAAGTGCCTAAAGTACAGGCCAAAGCACTTGCATTTCGGCATACAGGCATGAGACATAGGACTCTACTTGCTGTCTTGGCCCATAACGAGAATCTCGGCCGTGAACAATCTAGGACTACGGGTAATGTAAGGATGCCTCGCTACACTAAGGCCTTTTCAAAAAGAAGTAAGCAATGGGTGATCAAACCAGTATATGAGGAAATGGAGTTCGACTTTGTCAAAAGCCTTATTGTTGCTTTATTAGAGAAGCACAAATAGGGAATTTTGAACGTTTCTGTGCAGAGCACTGATCCATTGTCACCCAACATTGCCACTGTGCCATGTCCACCCAAAAGAGAGCTGGTTGTGAAGTACAAATCCCGGTTTAAATAATTGTAATACGATTGTCTTTTTGTAAATAAATGTTATTGTACAGTGTACATACGAAGTATGCTAACCGTAACTCCTACCTTCACCATCCTGGGTGGCGAACAACCTGGGTGTCATCTTTGAATTCTCTCTCTATTCACCTCATATTGCTGACCTTGTCTATGTGTATGTATATATTTTTGTTGATGTAACTGATTTTCGCAATCTCATGTAAATGCTGCGCACTGTTAACAGAGGGGAGGCTTGCGGATTGCAAATAATAAAACAAACAAACAATAAATCTCACTTTCAACTCAACTCCTCGGGTACTTTATACTTTCCCTGAACTTCCCCAAAAAATTTAAAGTCTCAATAGTTATGGTTCTTTGGGGCTGCAAAGCTCGCAGACAACGAGGACAAAATTGGGGGCCTTAGAATGCGCCAAGCGAGCCGTTGCAGATGGGAGAGAAGCCAGTTTGCATTTGCACATTGAGGCGCAGTACATAAATGGATTCAAAACTTCAAGTTCTCACAGATGGCTTTACTACGGGATGTTGCAAAGAAGGAATGTATGCTCATTTCTAGTGAAGATCAGCGGCTTTGATTTTCAGCTCGCGGCCTGAAGAGGCCCACAGCTCGCACTGGCAGTATAAGGTTCTATTGTTTTTTTACCTTGAGAGACAGGGACCATTCCGAAAGAACTTCATTTGAAGGGGGGGGTGCAATAATGTAAGAGACAATAAGGCAGCAGAAAATTCTGAAACTAGACCGAGTTTCATGTTAGTTCAGTATACGAGAAATCGTTGTCAAGAGCACAGTGGGATTTACAGACTGCATTACGCAGAGACACAATGGAAATTGCAAATATAATGCAAGTAATTCTTTAGACGCTTTTGTTCCGGAATGAAGAATTAATGAATGGATGCATGAATAAATGAATGAAGAGCTAGGAAAACGTTTGTGGGATTGTCCTCGTAGCGGGCACATGGGCATGCAGGTCCACATTCCACACGCATGTAGACAAACAGGCGTTTCTCATTGTGTGTTAACCTCGATTTATTTCGTTACTTTTCGCATTGATTTCAGAGCCGAACATACTCCATTGCACTATCCTTGAAAGCAAATACTTCAGCTCGGCCGTAATAAATAAAATGAATAATATTAATAAAGATCGGCTGGCGAGACTGATTATAATTTTTATGTTTTCAAAACAGGTATATCCTTCCCTACTGAGACTGCCACCAGTTTCAGACCCCGGCAGACGGCTTCTTCTACCGCCAGCTGCAGCTTCTTGTCAACAACTGCACCACTTTGACAATCTTATGGGACTATCGGATCGCCAAGGGCCCATATGCCCTTACGCGGTACTAGCGGCTAAAAGCAACATATCAACCTTTACGCTGGCCTAGTGCCTACTTGATGGAACAGCCTTGCGGTTCACTGTGCAACCAAAGTGGTTCTTTTAACGAAAACCAACACCCTGTGTACCATAAAGGAACAGCGCGATAAAACGGAACAGTTTTTGCGGATACAGATAAAAGAAAATAAATGGCATTCCGAGTTCATATGGCAATTGCTGAATATTCTATAAACATTTATTGTCAAATAAATGTACTTTACCAAATGTACCGTGTTGCAGTTTGATTTTAAATTACAGTTTCATATTCCAAATTGTGGCGCGCTGTGTTGTGAGTTGATCTGTGTTGGTTTCCGGGTTCTGTGTGAAGTCGCGTAGAAGACGACTGGGCGCGTTTGCCTACGCAACACAGAAACGTCACTGAGTGAGGCGGGGAATATGAATGTTTTGATAATGTCAGGCTCAGGGGCGGGGGATATGATTTAGTGCAGCAAAAGCAGGTCAGCCAGGGCGATGCGGCAAGTGATAGGATTATCACAAAATGGCAGCTCCCTGATGCCTGTTTTCGCGTGCGTTTAATGGACAAAAACTCAGATAAGGTCCATAGGAAATTTTTCTAAAAATTGAGCGACTTAGGCTTAAAAACACATGGCTGACCCATAGGGGCAATAAAAAATTTTGACCGAACCATTCCTTAACTGTCCTGCATGTCTAGTTAAAAGCGGCATCACCATATAACTAGTTTTAACAACTTTGTTTGGCACCATGCTAGTGAAACAAGACTAGGACTATAGACTACATGTTATTACTTCAATTATGATTTTATTTTAACTCAAATAATTGAATGGACTGTTGTATATTCCATGAGTATTCTTTAAATGTTCCTCGAATGATTTTTCTAAGTGCCTACCATAACTTTATTTTTCATATCAGTATGCATCTTATCAGGTGAATTGTAGGATTTGTTAATAATAGGATATACCAACAATAGTAATTTGAATGTCTTTAATTTATCGTTCAAAGCAATATTTGAACAACATTGTTCTTTTGTTCTATTTTTATCTGATGTTTAGCTATCAGACTGCTTATTGAAAACATTTGGCCTGGCCTTGAAAATGAGGCAGTTCAGCAACAGACACTAGAATTGCCACTGAATGCAAATATAATTGAAGTGTTGAGAAGGCACTAAGCACTAAATCTGGAACTTGATGGAAACACAATGAAACCTTCCAGAATAATTCACCTATATTCTAAAGAAAAGATACAGCTAATTCATATTTTTGTGGAGAGGACGATGAGCTATGGCATTATGTTTCGAAAAAATTGCATAAGGGGTTTATATACAAGGGACTACAACCATCAGCTCTAGAGGTGTTCTGAATTGTGACTCCCATCATCATTCACCATTGGCCATGCTGGCTATGGCCTACAGGACTTGTAGTCCAAACCATCTGAAGAACCAAAGGTAACAAACCTTTGATATATTAAATGCACAGATGACTTGAATTCTAGGCCATTGAACTCACAGACGTTTAAAGAACCCGAACTCATCAAGGTCTGGATATTAAGACCTCACTGCATCACCTACAGTTTTTACACAACACTACCAGCAGCACTCTAAATCTGAAAGAGTGAAGGAAATAAGAAGAAAGAAGAAATTGGAAATGAAGCAGGTAAGTAATGAGTCCTCAACTGAGCCTCCCGCTATGCAGCACTTCCACCAGGTTATCTGCTAAGAAAGCATGGCAGGGGAGAGGGCCCAAGCAATAAATATTGTTTGTGTTTTGGTTTTCTTAAAAAAACCTTGTGTAAAAAACAGACCACTTCACCTCCACTTCCTGTTCCACTTGTGTTAAGCAAGTATTGTTGAAAGGCAGTGACAGGTTTAAAATGAAGATGTATGATTTGGGTGAAGTGAAGCTGATGGAGAATAAATTAGGTCTGCAAGTACTCTGGTCTAGCCCTGAGTAGATTAGCCTAGATGCTAAATGTTTCAAGAATGCTCTGAACGCCATTATCTGGAAATAATGTGGATGGGGCTATTATGAGCACAAGGGGTTGTTCATACGTGTCTATAAAATTCACAGGAGACTTTGAAATGTATTTGGATATTATCCATCCAGCAAGAAAAAGATCAGTATATTTAATATACAAATTCAGGATCCTACCAGTAGGAAGTATGTTAAATAAATGGAACCCAAGAAAGGAACCAGGTTGCCTGTTCTGTTTATATACTCTGGAGAATATTCATCATTTCATGTTTCTTGACCCAGCTTATAGCAATAGCAGGAAAACAAACTTGTAGCCTATACTCCTGCTGGGAGGAATCAGATGACTGGAAGTGGCAGAGAATGTTTGTACATCATCAGATGACACCACCATCATCATAAAGGTAGATTAATTTCTGAGCAGAGAAGAGTGTTCAACGAAATCTAAATCATAGACTAAACATGAAGAGACACATTTAAATAGTATTAGATGCCTTTGGCTAAATATATTGCCTGCACAGCCAATAAACAATTTATCCTTTGGCAATGGAGGCAAGGCATGCATTATAGTAGGTGTAAATCTGACACACAAGTTAAAAATAATACCTGGAATAACTGAAAAGAACAAGATCAGCAAGAAAGTGAAGATTGATAATTTCAGCTCGCTTTATATAGGCCACAATGACATTTGAATTAGTGTTGTGTTGTAGAAAGGGCACAAGATGTGTGGAGGGATATCAAAGTGGTTAAATATCGTTCTCCATAAACAATAATTTAGAAAGGTATGAGATATGGAGGGATGGTTGCGATTGCATATGCCAGTAAGAATGTAGAACGCTCCAGGGAATAAATAAGAACTTGCACTTTATAAAGACAGAAGAGTGGGGAAGTGGTGTGCAAGAATCAGATAGTATCGAAAAGTTGAATATGATGAATTTAATATAGCTGTGAACTATTTTGCCAAGATGTTACCAAATTATGTATTTTTATGCTACGTTTCTTGACCGAATTGATTATGCGTTTATGTATGTGTGCATATATACACATTTTCTAAGGTTGCCACTGAAATGAAAGTAAAGTTAAAAATGAAAACAAAAATGTGTGTGGTCATAGATAAATGTGACACGTTTCCATTTTCATTGACATTTTGACATATTGTCTTACCAGATTTGGAATTTAGCCACTTCTTATTTCTCACAGGAACAATGCAAATCAGCCATTTGTTACTTGAATGTGACTGAATTGGTAACTCTCGCACATACTGGGAAGTAACTGAACCATGTCTGTCTCTTGAAAAACACAGGACCAAGTATTGCATATTCTCTTGGTCTACTTCACACAGGTGTAGGTTTTACAGCTTTTCATTACAAAAAATAGCAATCTATAAAGTCACATATATTATATATTGGTAGCTGTGAATGGTAGATTGAAACAGTAGGCATAAAGGGAGGAGGGTAAATGATCAAATACCAGCTGTAGCTGAGAAAGTATAGTTGGGAAAAAATACATAGAAACAATTTCAAATTGGAAATAGCTTTTTCCAAGTATGAATCTGCTGTTTATTAAAATATTCTTTTAAACAGTATTTAGTTGTCTTTTGTATTCGAGTTAGTTTTTGAAGCACTTGTGTTAACAAAAAAGTAGACAGAAACGAGGAGAAGCTATCTTAATGGAAAACACAATGTAAGGGTCATCTAGACTCGAGTAGAGAGGTAGTACACACAATCCAAGTCCCATAGTAAGAGATCAATGTGTTTTTCCCCTGAAGCGATATCATCAAACCACATTGATCAATGGGGAACTAGGTGAAATTATTATAGAAGGCGCAGAGCTGAGAGCCATTAACATTTAATTTCATTATTTGGAGTCCAGTCGACTCTATGCCGCATTTTGAATGGCATAATGTACCTTTAAGAAATAACTTTACTCCAAATGCTCACCATCTGAAGAAGCAGGCAAATCCGGTGACTGTAGCGTCCCATTATTCATGCCTTCTTTCCATTGATCATAACAAATAAAATTATTTACACCAGTGACTGGAGAAACTAATTGTCTTACAACCTAAAACAGAACAAAGTGGTTTAATATAAAATGGTCTGTCTTCATTTGTACAAATGATAAGACAATGCTCATTGCATGCATAGATCATTCTGCTGAAGCTTTTCGTTTAAGTTGTACAATCATTCAGTAAAACAAGCATTGGCAACGCCGATGGATCTGACTTTGTAACTCTTTAGGGTAAGATGTTTTTATAAAGTCCCCAGAGGACGATAAAGGACCACCATCTATATTTGCAAAGGTAGACCTTTTGGCTTTGCCAATATTTATTATTGTATGTTTGCCATTGAAGAGAATAGCCACTGAAGAGAATGCTCAATGTCTTCACTTCCTAATGTCTGCTGATGGTCAAATCTTCCTGTTTTCGCAGCAGTCATTTTCTGTGTTTGACTGTCTCTGGCCAGCAGCCATCATGAATGCTGCGAACATCTGCTTGGTGTCATTTGCACACTCATGAAGCGCTGTTTAGATTATACACAGTGCTTTCTTTCTGTAAATCAGGGTTGTCAAACGTAAGGCAAGCGGGTGGATCTGGTCCCTGGTTCAGCTGGCCCTCCACTTGGACAGTGTACATTACAAAGAACTGCTCTGCGAAAAGGGAGAGCAAGGAAAAGGCTCCCTTGCTGATGTGTATTCAGTTTCCCTATTGTGAGACACAGATGCTGTCACCTGTTGATGATTCTTTGTAGACCGTCTGGGAGCATCAACAGCCTTAAAGGATGAGGATATTAAAGCAAGCTAATCAATGCAGCAATGACCGAACATGCTACCAAACAAATGAAAACAAAGAAATAAGCATCACCTCACAATGAAACAGCTACTTGATTTTGGAAAGAAAAGAGATGTTGTTTCTACTGTCAACCATTAAGAATTTGGCAACATTTGTAAAAGAGAGAATGCAATTATTCTGAGCCCAACAAGATGCACAGAAATGCCTTTATCCTGGTACACATACAATGATACCATGCCTGACACCTGGTAAATATCTGAAATGAGTAAGCACCTACAATTATTATTAAACTACAAGCTCAGGGCCCTTCAAGAGTCTGGAGCAATTTTGCTGATGCAGCATCAATTGCACTCCTAGATAAATATAAAGGGCATATTGAACCGTGCATGAAAGATTCAAATTGTAACTTATACCATAAAATGAAATTAAATTTGCAGTCCAAACCTTTCAATATTTTAAAGATGTATAACTTCTACTGACGTTTCTTCTATTGTGGTAGTTGCAACTGGATCAGGTCCTAATTCAGTGATAAGGGACATATATTTGTCTACTCTGCATGTATTGTTTCTATAGTGTTGTAAAGGTCCAGATTCAATGCTGCCAATGTGGGCGCACGTACCAGTTGCGCAAGTAACATGGTGACGTCAAGGATGACTTGGTGGGTAACACCGTAGGTGAAGACGTCATTGAACATGGTGCTGCTTGTATAAACTGACACAGAAGCAGGCGCGTGTCAGAAATCCAATGGTGGAACACAATGAAGGCTGGGTGCTGTAGGGGCAGTATTTGGTAGTTGTATAAAGCGGGCACAGGGTGGGGGTGTAAAATGTCATAGAGGCTTCTGAATGGGGGTTTTCTTTGAGCAATAGGTAAACAGTAGAGAAGCCATTTTTGTAGGCCCACGTTAATAAAGCCTTTCTCGCAGACAGCTCATAACAAAAGAGCTGCATGCCCTTGTGTGACAAGAAGAATGTATTTCTTGAACATTCAGCAGAAATAGTGTGCTGAAATATTGCATGGCTGAAAGTTCCCAGGAGAACGCAGCCACAGCAAAGTTATTCTAAAAGATTTTCGTGGCCAACGAGAATTAGCAGAGAAATAGAAATGAAACACAATTCATTACACTCCAGCCACTGTGTGGTCAGACTACACGTGGCAGGCAAGGCATAAGAAGGGAGCTCGTAGATGGTCAGATTATTGGCGGTGGGGCTATGGGGCACAGGACGAGGACTTGGGTGTAACATTGGATAGTGTCCTTGCGTATGTCCAGGGGCAAACCACTGGTCAAACCTGGTGTAAATGTCTCACCCCTTGCCATCTCAAGCTATTTTGCATATTGGGCATTGCCAACCAATGGCAAACAAATGTTTTTTGACTGTTCAACACAATCACGTAATTGAGGGGCGGTGTGGGAAGATTTGTGACGCCACGGGGAGTGTTAATGTAATTGTGGCCAAAAGTTGTAGCAACCAATTAGGATCAACATATATTTGGATATAGGGGACTGACGTAGTCCGACCAATCAGCTTTTGTGACCTGCCTTAAAAATGTAACTAAAATGCTCCGCTGTAGTGGGAGGGGTTGACAGCTTATTTCATTCAGTTAAATTCCATAGGGATCTCTGAACCGAGCTGCCCAGCTGTTTGGGTCCAATAAATTTGTGTTACTTCTTGCTTGGTGGACGCTCCTTTATTGGATGACTTTTTCTTCACTTGGATTACTTTTGACAAGAGTTGCCCTGGTACATCATGGAGGCCCCAGCGAGATCCTCAGTTCCCTCAGCGTGCTGAGGGTATTCTGGCTGCAGACCTGGGAGCGCAGGCTCGGCGGGCTGAGACCAATACCAAGCACACTAACAAGGAAGCCCAGCACACACCGAATTCTCAAAGGTCTGCCTGGTCCCGAGCGATGTTCACGCTCAGGTGGAGGAGCATGCTGTGAGGGGTAAGACTCTGCTCCAAGAGGGTTTGAGGATCTATAGAGCATGTGAGTGTACCCTTACATGAACGCCCAACGGGGCGCACACTGCGTGGGTTTCTATGGTGTATAGAATGCATCCTACAGGTGGGAAGACAATCAGCCGGAGTAGTCATAGATATTAGTTCCACCCCTCCGATAGGGAGAAGGTGTGTGGCGGGCACATCTGTAGTAGAACAAAGGAGTGTGTAGACAGTGTCAGACTTTAATTAGATGGGAGTGGTGCCTAGTGCAGGTGATTGTATTGTAACGTAATTCTTTTTGAGGATTGGAGAAGGTAAGCGCTGATTTATTGGTGTGGAGCGCATGCGGTAGATTAGAAATAATGTGGTATATTGTGTTGGCCAAGGTGGAAGGGCTGGTGCAAGACTGTTGCTGTAAATGGTAGTGCTTAATAATAATTAATGGATTGCTGAAGTAGCTTAGTGGCCGGAGGAGGAGGGTTCAGGTCATTGTATATTAACAATAGAGTAGTAGGTAGTTAGCCTTATGTGGGCCTGTGGAGAAGGCGTTAAGTGCAAAAAAGAATAAGTGAGCAGGCCCGTGGAGATGGCCAGTGAGTTTATATAGATGAGTGGACAGGCCTGTGGAGAAGGCCATTGAATGGGTTTTGGAGTGATGGATGTGAATGGGAAGTGTGAGTGTATATGGGGAAGGGAGCATTGATTCGGGGTATTGGGTAGGGTTTGTTAAATATTTGTGATTTCTGTAAGTAAGAAAGTGTGATATATAAATATATTTCTGAGGCTTGTGGAATCTGCTTGGATCACATGCTGTGCATAGGCCGACATCTAGTGGAAGCTGCGGAGTATTAAAGTTTGTTTTTCGAAACTCAAAAATGGGCGTCGACAGAGGGCGTGCCAGAAATACTATCCCTAGTGTGACGTCCACTGTACCCTTGATCCCTCACATGTGCAGGACCCTCAGATTGTTTTTTTCTGCCATACTTGTCGGAAGCATCCCGCGGAGTTCCCTGGCGTTAGCCATAATTTTCATAAATAATATACATTTCCCCGTTTTCTTCATTACCCACGTCGCGTCATCGGAACCTGAAGCTCGACGCCGGACCGGAGAAGAAAACTTCTGTCGAGCTACACGACGGACTTTGGGCCTCGGAATGACTCTGGCCTTGGCCCGGGCCTCGGAATGACTCTGGCCTCGGCCCTGTACACGTAGGGAGAGTGGGGGGTGGTACATTCTCTTCACTCACATATATTTGCATATATATATATTCCTACACACTAGCCCGCTGCCACAGGGTGCGTATGGAGGGTACCCCTTTCCAATTTTGCCCCAAGTGCAACCGCAAGTACCCTTGGGTTGACAGACACGCCACCTGTAACCTCTGCTTGCCGAGGGGCCACCCCGAGGCGAATTGCACACCGTGTAGCCGGTTCAAGGCTAAAACTTTAAAGGACCGTTCGATCCAACGTTGGGCCCACCACTCCAGGCAACAAGAGGCCATGGAAGCGGAGGGTGCCTTCAGTGATGCCAGCGACGCCGTACTATCGGACGGCGAGGGCAACGTGGCGTCGAAAGACAGCCAAGCACAAGTCCCCAACCTCGGAAGGTTGTCCAGCAGGGCAGCTATGGGGAAAACACCCGGCGACACGAGTGCTACCCATACCACTTCCACTTAACACTCGAAGTCCAACCGAGACTCGACGCACACGTCGAGTTCTCGGAAAGAGGCACACAAAGAATGGTCCACCGAATCAGTGTCCTCTGCGCGTTCTCGATCAAGATCGAGAAGGCAACCATCCACTGTCGCCAAGAATGCCTCACCTACTAAAGTAAAGGAGGTTTGATCATCCGAAGACGAAGCCGACCTCCATCTCCAGGCCGCACTCCAGGAGTGGGCGTCAGCAGACCTCAATCTATGGAAAGGGACACAACCCATGAATCTCGACACCAGATGTCGAAAAGCTCAGGAAAGGTTGAAAACCCCAGGGAAACACTCTTCCACTCACGGGGAGGGGGGAAAACAGCAGAAGAAGCACTCTCAGCCTTCTTCTACACCACCGATACCTAAGAACAGCTCCAAGTCCTCTGTTAAACATTCTAAGACCCCTTCACAAGCCCATAGGTCCAGTCAAGAGATTGCAGGGAAACACCCCCAAGAGAGGCTAATTCTCAGCTCAAAACAATGGTCCAGTGTTATGTCTATAGACAGAGTTATGTCTAGAATGTCATCTCTAGCAGACTTCTATGCCAAGAATCCAGAGAACTTCCTCTCGTATACCCCGGACGGGGCCTCTCCCTCAGGGTCTAGGGACCCACAACCCCCCTGGTAAGAAAACCTTGAGTTGAGGCACCAACACAAAGTCGGTCTTCTGACCCTTTTTACGTACAGCCATACTGTCAATATAATGAGGATCCACTACAGGATGAGGATCCAGAATTGGCAGAGTTGGATGACCAAACTGGGGTGGACTACTATGGGAATGACGAGTACCAAGACGAGGACGAAGATAACCCAGAAGTCTACAGAGTAGACTCCCCAGTAGACAAGGAACCTCCGGTTACCGACTCTCCAGTTGACAACCAACCTCTACTAAATGAGGTTTTACCCAAAGCAGCAGAACACTTCCGCATAGATATTCAGGAGGAAAGGGACTTCGCCGAGGAATTAGTGGGAGAAAAGAGACCCATTGCCCAGGCCATCCCTATTCTCAAGTCTATACAAAGGAGGATTGATCCTTCCCTTCTCAATCCCAATCTCAAAAGGGCAGTAAACCCCAGAATCGAAAAGTTGTTCAGGGCAGCCCAGTCAGACCCGCTATATATAAGGGGACAACTGAAACCGTACTCCCTGGTAGTCACTAATACCCGAAAGAAGGCGGGAACACCCCTATCATCGTCTGAGGCTCCCCCCGACAAGGAGAGCAAAAAGATCGACGGGTTGGGAAGGAAGGTAGCCTCCACTTCCGCCTACTAGGCAAGTATTGCCAACTCCACCACTCTGCTGGCTAGTTACAACTGCCACCAGTGGGAACAAGTGGCTGCACTCATCGACTCTGCACCGGAACCTTTAAAGAGCCAGTTGGCACAGGTTGCGTCGGAGGGGAGGGCTGTGTCCAGTTGCATCCTTAAGGCAACCTTTGATGCCGCGGATAACGCCGGCAGGCTAATATCAGGGAGCACTGTTATTAAGAGGCATGCCTGGCTAAGGCAGTCAGGGTATAAACCCGAGACAAAAGCATCCCTAATAGACAAGCCAGTGGCGCCTGATCTACTGTTTGGCAAGGCGGTAGAGGACGCTTTAGAAAATGCCTAAGAGGAGTATGAGACTCTAAAGTCCCTGGGACAGTTGACCAACAAACACCCTAATCAAAGAGGGAATGGCAATTTTCGTCACCCAGGCAGCCAAAATTCGCAATGAGGCTCCAACTGTTCTCGGGGCAGGGCACACCATAGGGTTACAACCAGCAGTCTACCCAGAGTTACAACAGGGTAACAAAAGGGGTTGTGGTAAGGGTAGAGGCAGCCCCAGCAGAGGCAGCACGCCTCCCGCAAAGCAGTGAAGCCGAGATCAGGGTCCCTTCCCACGCATCTCCAGTAGGGGGACGCATTACCAACTTCACCGAAGCTTGGGAAGGGATCACATCAGACAGATGGGTTCTGTCCACAGTGTCCGCAGGATACTGCATAGAAGTGCTTGAGCGTCCCAGAAACCACCCTCCACGACAAAAGGTACATTTCCTAGATCACCAGAAGATCCTCCTCGAGGAGATCGTCAATCTTCTAGAAAAGGACGCGATCGAACTCGTCCCGGGCAAACAGGTAAACAAGGGTATTTATTCAACTTACTTCCTTGTGCCAAAAAAGCCCTGCAAACAAGTATGTCAAGCCCCAAACATTTTGCATGACTACTCTCCAAGAGGTAATCCCCCTCCTAAAAAAGGGGGATTACATGGCAACACTGGACATGAACAATGCTTATTTTCATATTTCCATGTTCCCAGCGCACAGAAGATTCTTGCGCTTCAAGGTGGACAGTCAGCACTACCAGTTCAAGGTGCTGCCCTTCGGTATAGCCTCAGCTCCAAGGGTATTCACCAAGGTTCTGATGGTGGTGGCGGCACACCTACGCAGGGAGGCAATCCCAGTGTACCCTTACCTGGACGACTGGCTCATCACGGGGGAGACCCCAGCAATTTGCAGTTCATACATTCAGAGAACGATCGACCTCCTCTTCGAATTGGGTTTCTCCATAAACAAAAAAAAATAAATCAAGCCTGGTGCTAATTACCGCCCCATAACAGTTTTTGCTGAAAAAAAAAAAATTGGACTAAATTGCTTACTCACAAATACAATCTCATCTGGAGCAGAACCGCCACACCCCGTGGGTAATAATAAGCAGCGCTCAGATACCTGAGGGTTCGTAGCGCTATATAAATGCTAAATTATTATTATTATTATTATAACCACCCACCTCCTAGGAGGCTTCCGGCCCAGCCATAGTACGGAAACGGCCTTATTGGACCGAAAAATCCAGATGGATTCCATAAGAGATGCTGGTAAGCTGTGTATCCTACTCCTACTAGATCTGTCAGTCGCATTTGATCTGGTAGACCATGACAAACTGTGTAACACTTTGGCAGAAAACGTCTACTTTTCACAGGAAGCCACCCTCTGGATGAAATCCTCTCTCTCAGAACGGACTTCTAGAGTTTCAATAGGAAAGGAAGTCGCTGACCCTATACCAGTCCTCATAGGGGTACCGCAAGGCTCATGCCTCTCACCTACCCTCTATAATGCCTAAACTAAGTTGCTATTCACAGCCCTTGACGCCATGGGTGTCAGCTGCACAAATTTGCAGATGACACCCATATTGTCATCCCCATTACTGGTAACCATGAGCAAGACACAATCATATGCCATTATCCAAAACTGGATGGCTACCAACAATCTATGGGCCTCATTACGAGTCCGGCGTTAACCGAGGCGGTAAAACCGCCTGGTTAACGCCGGACTCATATTACCATTCCGCCTCCATGATTCCTGGAATTACCAGGGCATTACAACCGCGGTTTTCCGGGAATCACGGAGGCGGAATGGTGTAAATCCCCTTTCCCATTGAGTCATATGGGACTCGATGGAAATGGGGATCATGGAAACACCGGCAGCATCTCGTAATGCTGCCGGTGTTTCCTCGTCCGCCTGCATGCGGGAGGTGTTAAACCCGCCAGGTCAGACCTGGCGGGAACATCACCTCCCGCCTGCAGGGGTCGGACTCAGGCGGTCCGGAAACAACGGTGGCGGCGGGTTTACCGCCACCGTTATTTCCGGACCGCCTGGGTCGTAATGAGGCCCTATGTCTTAACATTGAAAAAAACTGAGATTCTTATCGTGCGATCCCCTGCCAAAATTAAATCTCTCCATCCCGACTATTCATCCATCTCGATCGATGGTACACCCATTGCAATACTTAAACAGGTAAAAATGCTAGGCGTCCTTTTAGAATCCAACCTAACAATGACCAAACAGATGAATGCCCTCTTGCCAGCTATCTCCTACACGGCTGAATTCATTGCGCTAAGTCGTCAATTCCTGACTCCACAAAACTGTATCATACTTGCCCGTGCTCTCATTTTGTCAAAAATAGACTACTGCAACGTATTACTGTTAGGCTCTTCAAACACTAATCTAGCCAAACTCTAACTATTGCAAAATAAAGGGCTGCAAGAAGCCCTAGGCATAAATAAATCTGACCACATATCCAAAACCAGGATGGAAGCACAATGGCTACCCGTTAAAGCAAGAATCAACTTTAAAACACTCTGTACTACCCACAAATGTCTCACTAAGACAGCACCCATCTACCTCAATAATGCCATTACCCTTAACAGGGCCACAAGAACACTCAGATGAAACAATAGCATCCAACTCTTTGTCCCACAATTCAAATTCTCAAGGGCAAGGGGGAGCAGTGTCCCGGTGATGGCACCCAAAATGTGTAACTCCCTCCCCATGCACACAAGATTCGAGCCTTCACACCAGAGATTTAAAAAACGGTTAAAAACGTGTCTCTTCAACAAATAATAATCTGTGGTAGACCCTCCAACATGATGAACCTCGCCTCTTTGACCACTCAGAATCTATTCCCTCAGCTTTCGTATACTGCAACTTTAATCATGTTTTACTGTTTATGTATCTGCCTCAATTTTGCAACTATATTATTCTAACTAGAGCCCCAAGTGTGTAACCTATGAAGTGCTCAAACTTTCCAACACTAACACATATGCATGAAAAGTAACTGTAACCTGAGATTCAAAACTAAATGTAACATACACTGTGACACACCCGGGTTTGGGTGTATAACAAATGCAATAAATAAATAAATGTAGCACACGACACTCGCTGAGCCATCCAATGCACTGCCCATTGTCCAAGTGAATGAGTTGCAGGGGGGTGCAACCCAACATGAACAGGAGTTATGGCAAAAGAGGGGCTGCTCGCTATCACCTACAGACTAGTTTGCAGACAGAATACTACAGGGAAGCCGGTAATACCCCAGTAGCTGCTCTACACAGCCCTGCATCATCTGCATTACCAAGCGCATGTAGCAAAAGAGCATGTAGCTGCAGAGATTACTGAACAGTTGTTTGTGCCTAATCTACAAGAATTGGTGACTGAGTTTGTAAATAATGGTATCACGTGCCAAATATCTATAGCACGGCACACCCTCGAAACTATCAAAGAAACTTTACCACGCCCAGAGAGGCACTTCCAGCATTTACATATTGACTATATCGATATGTAGGATTGATGTGTCTCTTATAGGTGCATGATTGTCATTGCATGTCCTTTTTCACGTTGGCTTAAGGCTGGCCCATTTGGTCACATTGATGCAAAATCTGCCGCCAAATATTTGGTCTGTGAAGTAATCCCAAGGTGGGGGTATATGATGTATTGAGGCCGGACAATGGACAACACTATGCCAACTATCTATTTAAAGGCATGGTCTAGTAAAAAATGTTATTGTCCCTACGGGTCGGCCATGTTTTTTTAAGCCCAAGTGGCTCGATTTTAGAAAACTTTCCTATGGACCTTACCCGAGTTTTTGGCCATTAAACACACGCGAAAACAGGCACCAGGGAGCTGCCATTTTCTGATAATCCTATCACTTGCCCATCGCCCTGGCTGACCTGCTTCTGTGGCACTAAATCAAATCCCCCGCCCCTGAGCCTGACATTATCAAAACATCCATATTCCCCGCCTCTCTCCGTGACGTTACTGTGCTGCATAGGCAAACGCATCCAGTCGTCTTCTACGCGACTCCACACAGAACCCGGAAACCAACACAGACCATCTCACAACACAGCGCGCCACAATTCGGAATATGAAACTGTACTTTAAAATCAAACAGCAACACGGTACATTTGGTTAAGTACAGTTATTTGACATTAAATGTTTAGAGAATATTCAGCAATTGCTATATGAACTCTGAAAGCCATTTATTTTCTTTTATCTGTATCCGCAAATCCTTATAACTTTATATTGAGTCACGCGCTGCTCCTTTATGGTACACAGGGTGTTGGCTTTCGTTAAAAGAAGCACTTTGGAAAAACGGTGAACCGCAAGGCTGTTCCATCAACTAGGCACTAGTCCATCGTAAAGGTTGATATGTTGCTTCTAGCCACTAGTACAGCGTAAGGGCATGTGGGCCCTTGGCGATTCGTCCCATAAAATTGTCAGTGTGCTCCAGTTGTTCACACGAAGCTGCAGGTGTCTGTTGAAAAAACCATCTGCCGGTGTCTCAAACCTATGACAGTAGCAGAACGGGATCAAATCCCTGTTATGAAAACAAAAAAATTATTTTATTTATTACGGCCAATCAGAAACTATTTGCTTGCAAGGATAGTTCAATGGAGTATGTTCGGCTCTAAAATCAATGCGAAAAGTAACAAAATAAATCGAGGCCAACACACAATGAGAAACAACAGTTTGTCTAGATGCGTGTGGAATGATATGATATATGATATGGCATTTGTAACGCGCCTATACACAAGTGTTTCAAGGCGCGACGAGGCAGGGGGGGGAACAAGGGCAGACAGACAACGATCCTACTAGGCCAGGTGTCTTTCAGATCGCACAAGGGGAATGGAAGAGGGGGGTAAAAGTGCTGTACATGGTTAGTAGAATACAAGATAAATAATAGGGCCAGCTGGTGGCAAGTGCAAGGTAAATGCCGGGAGAAGGGGCTGAAGGATACAGAGACAGTCCCGTAGTGCAGGTAGGCAGTGCAGGGAAAAGTGGCTGGGCCAAGGACTGAGATCGGTGATACCTGTGGACCTGCATGCCCATGTGCCCACTACGAACACGTTTTCCTTGCTTTTCCTAGCTCTTCATTCATTCATGCATCCATTCATTAATTCTTCATTCCGATATAAAAGCGTCTAAAGATTTACTCACATTATATTTGAAATTTCCATTGTGTCTCTGCGGAATGCAGTCTGTAAATCCGACCGTGCTCTTGACATAGATTTTTCGTATACTGAAATAAAATGAAACTCGGTCTAGTTTCTGAATTTTCTGCCTTATCGTCTCTTACATTAATGCGCACCCCTTCAAATGAAGTTCTTTCGGCATGGTCCCTGTCTCAAGGTCAAAAAACAATAGACCCTTATACTTCGTGCGACTTGTGGGCCTCTTCTGGGCGCGAGCTGAAAATTAAAGCCACTGTCCTTCGCATTCTTTATTTGCAACATCCCGTAGTAAAGGCATCTGTGAGAACTTGAAGTTTAGAATCCCTCTATGTAGTGCGCCACGATGTGCAAATGCGAACTGGCTTCTCTCCCAAATGCCACGGCCCCCTTGGCGCGTTCTAAGGCCCCCAATTTTGTCCCCGTTGTCTGCGAGCTTTGCAGCCCCAAAGAATCATAACTATGGAGACATTTAATTTTTGGCGGAAGGTCAGGGAAAGTATAAAGTACCACAGGAGTTGAGTTAAAAGTGAGATTTATTGTTTGTTTGTTTTATTATTTGCAAATTCCAAGCCTCCCCTCCGTTAACAGTGCGCAACAGTGTGCAGCATTTACATTTACATGAGATGAGACATGAGAAAAATATATACATACACATATATGAGGTGAATAGAGAGAATTCAAAGATGACACCCAGCTTGTTCGCCACCCATGATGGTGAAGGTAGGGGTTAGGGTTACAGGTACACTGTACAATAACATTTATTTACAAAAAGACAATCGTATTGCAATTATTTAAACCGGGATTTGTACTTCACAACCAGCTGTGCTTCGGGTGGACATGACACAGTTGCAATGTTCGGTGGCAATGGATCACTGCTCTGCACAGAAATGTCCAAAATTCCATATCTGTGCTTCTCTAACACAGCAACAATAAGGCCTTTCACAAAGTCGAACTGCATTTCATCATAGACTGGTTTGATCACCCATTGCTTACTTCGTTTTGAAAACACCTTAGTGTAGCGAGGCATCCTTACTTTACCCCTAGTCCTAGATTGTTCGCGTCCGACATTGCTGTTATGGGCCAAGACCGCTAGTAGAGTGCGATGTTTCATGCCCCGAAAGCTAAAATGCAAGCGCTTTGGCCTGTACTTTAGGCACATATTGTGGAACACTTCCAAATCTCCTGTGTGACAGAATTCTGTCAGTCTTCTCAAATCTCTTGATAGAGTTTTGTCGAAAACAATCTTCTCAATGGCTCTGTGTGTCGGTGAAGATGGAATCAACCACTTCATCTTCCTTGCCTGCTCTGGGGACAAGGGGTCATGTTCACATTGGTGGAAATGTAGGTATTCTGACCAGCGGTGAACGTTAGTACAGTGGTGCATCAGTGACCGCCATTTTTCAAGTAGTATTTCCCCTGACCCTTCACAAGTTTTTGAGCTCCACCAAAGATGGTTGCTGATAGACTGGGACCACTGCAAAATACTTTCAAAACCTTTTCCTGCAGCCAAGATTTTCTTACTGATTGATTTAGCAAGAACTGCTCTCTCATTGTCTTGGCAATTGAAACGTGTCTGTCCGTGGCTATGAGGTCGATGTGCATTCCCCTTGATTGTAGATATTCCACTGATTTTATAAATCCTAGTTTCTCCATGGCCACTGAGGATGTACATTGTGTTACCTGCACGGCCACCAAACTCACAATTTTCTTACTATCCATGTCCTGAAAGTGGTAGGTGCAGTACTTGGCAGAAAATCCAGGGCTGTCGCACTGTCCATCGCCGGCTAGCCTGAAACGTTTCCCTTCGAATGTACTTGCTAGAGACAATTGTTCAATTTTCCAAGCATCACTAATGGCCGGAAACAGATAATCACGTTGGTATATGTAGTACAGCGATTTAGAAATGAAATGGAGTCCCACAAACTGAAAGAAAGCCTCTAACTTTCTAAAAGTGGAGCCACTAAAAAGTGATGCAGCTGCACGCAGTAGATTGCCTGCTGGCATTTTCCTCAGCATCGTTTGTGCAGACCATGAGAACCTATGATTTAATCGACAGGCGGCATTTATTTTGACATTACTGCCTTTTATTTGACGAGTCAGATTAATCAATGGCTTCCCACATTCTTTCCCTCTAACTGAATGCCCACATTTCAGCATACTTCCATCAAACAACTGTTGAATACAATGTATTTGCTCTCTTTCATTAGACTGTTATCCTGCGTCAACGTTGTTTCGGCCTGCGACATTGCAGAGATTTCAACACATTGGAAAGTAATATCGCTGCTATCAAGTTCTGATGCGTCTATGGATGCTGCGGCTGGTTCATTCTCTGTCATTTCGACATCTGCTACTTCAAATTGATGGGAGAACACAACAATGTCGACATGTTTTTGGGTGGCAATTTTTTGGCGGGTGTAGATTGTGTGAATTGATCTGCAACTACTTCAGAGCTATCTTCAATACATTCAATATCATCTTCTTGTGGTGGTGCGGTTGCACTGTAGCAATGGTCCAATGCAACTTTGCTGTATTCTCCAAACACAGTTAATTCATGTCTGGCCATTGGACATGAGCATCTCGAGCCTGAACACGCCTCGCCTCAATTAATAGTTTCTCCATAGTGTACATGGTCTGGCAAGCAACATCTCTCATTCGCTTCACTGCCTGTGTATGTATAGTTCTGACACCCACGGATAACTAGAAGAGAGATTGGAAAAGGGATGTTCAGTTTAAACACAAGATAAAGTGTAGTCCAATTGACTGGAAAAAACATAAAATAGTCCCCAGCACAAACTTTTTTTTAAAGTTATGAACTGTTTGTAACTAACCTTGTTTTGTCTTTTTTTCTTTGCAACTTTTTTGATTCGACCTTCAACATCTGCACGCTGTAGCTCCGATTCGTTTCCACATGTCCTCCCTTCCTCTTGCGCTGCAACGACTATATTTTCTGTATCCGCATAGACAGCACGGAATGATGCTCCATCGTCTCCCTGAAACATAGTACTTTCATTACTATGTATCAAAATATTGTTAGCATAAAACACACGTGAGGACGAACACACAGGTACATCTCAATAGCCAAACACGATTTAAACATTGTGTGTAACAATCAAACGACAAGTATTAGACCTGTGATGATCTATTTCGATGGAACTGTCAGTATCCATACCTCTGGCTCTGCATGGACTGCCATGAATGGTTGTATTGGAGAGGAGGCATCTGAAACAGAGTACTTGCATTAGTTTGGTTTTCAATATTGGAAACATACACACTTGGGGTCGACAGGACAGGTACATATAAAGAGATAACCACAAATGATGCATTGTCTAAAACAATCAAGGAAAATATAAATATGCAGATTTCATCGACTTATTTCTCAGATTCCTTTACATCGGCATCATCAAAATGGGATGTTGTGATTGTAGTGGAAGCTCCGTCGTCTCCCTGAAACACAGCACTTGCGTTAATAGGGAGGAAAGTATAGCAAATGGAATCACGTTATATGATCACGCATGATGGAGCTGTCAGTATCCATACCTCGTGCTGCTGAAGAATATCTATGGATGTTACAAATGTAGTGCGCACTTCCGAACGCTGTTGCGCCGATTCGTATACGCATGGTCCCGCTTCCACTTCCCCTGGAATTACTTGAATGTCAGGCTCCGCATCAAGTGCAGGGGTTGACGCGCCATCAACTGCCTGAAACATAGTACTTGCATTAGTGAGGATTACAATAGTGAAAACATAACACACACCTGGGGTCGACAGCACAGGTACATATCAACGGCTAACCACGAATGAAACATTGTGTAGAACAATCAAACAACAAGAATTCCAGCTCTGATGATGACGCTCGAGGGAGCTGTCAGTATCCATACCTCCTGTTGGTGAAGAACATCTAGAAATGTTGTAGACGTGGCGGACGCTTCAGCATCTCCCTGAAAGACAGTACTTGCATTAGTATGGATAACACTAATTATAACTGAAAACAAACACCAGCGGACGATAACTAAGGTGCATATCAATTGGAAAGCACTAACCAAACATTCGGTAAAATAATTACACAATAGAATAAAACTATTACTTGACAAGTCTGTAGCGGATTAGCCTAGTAAGATTACCTGATACGCGCTGACCACGTCAAGGATGTAGAATGTTCTTGCTTGAGATTCAATGGATAGTCAAGAAGTTGTAAAGGTAAATTAATGATTGATAATGAAATGCCAATATTAAAAATAGCCATATAAGGCGACAGAATACTTGAAAAATGCTCAATACAGTACAGTTCCCTGTTCCCATATATATACATTTCGTTTGTGGGTTATGAAATCGAAAAAGAATATATTGATAAATGTCATTATTCAAAAAGCTATACACACATATCAATATCGAAATTATTACAAGGGATAGAACACCTACAATATCAATTAATCCATTCGGCTACCTACACACTACCGCAAGGCCTAAAGCTAAATCCGGACACTTGACTCACCGGTGGCGGAATGTGGACGAATAGAGTGGGAATAGCGTATGAGCAATTTCCGTGTCGTTCGCCGTTTATTCTTCGCCGTTTATTCTTCTTTGTTACCCAAGATGTTGTGTACATGTCCAAGGAAAAGTGCTGGCTGCAGATGCGGTATCGATCACCCCTCTTGTCCTGTAAGACTTGTTGGACTCTACTTTCCAGCTCATCCAGTGGATATCCGCAATGTCTGACCCATTCTCTTATTTGATCAACAGTTTTCGGGAATACATGCATTTTAGTGCCTTCAGATTTCGCATGGGTCTTCGAAGGGCAACCACTAATCGAACAGGCAGGCATTGTTGATAAATCTGAAAAGTAAATATCAACATTATTATGCAATCTTCATAAATAAAGATTTGATACAAAAGTAAATGAATCATACAATGATCAATGCAAGGTTTGTTTTGGTCGCAGGAACTATACCAGTTCATTATGTGCGGCTTAGTATTTGCATAAGTTGCAGAAATGTATAAATGATGTGACTAAAATCTAAACATGTGACTCGTCCCTTGGATGTTCTGTCTTGCACGAGAAGGAAACATGCTTACATTATAGACTGGACCCCCGAAGAATGCAATTCGATGACAATAGACAAAGATGAAAATAAATAGATCTATTGATAGCATAGCAATGGAAACTCAAGTCAATAGCAACGAGACCAATGAACATAGCACTATTGTGTACTCTACTCGCAAATAGATAGAAATTTGAAATCTGCGAAATATGACTAGGATACATGGCCTTACCTTGACCAACAAACAGTTGGATTCAGCAAGCAGAGCAGTATGTTGTAGGAGGATAGGTGGGTGGCCACAGGTAGCACACTGATGGGTTTGCTCTAAGCGGTCACAGAAGTTCACGGATAGCACGACGACGAACAGATTAGCGTAGATCTCAGTGGTTGCCAGGAAGCACGTTCAGAAGTTGACTTGCAAAGCACAAGGATGTTCTCATGAGACATATCAAGTGGTTTATAAAATATTAGAAAAAGGGGTGTGTTTGTGAATGAATGACATATGTATGTCGTGGTCTTAGGGGGGCGGCCTGCTTCAAGGGGAGGCCTGGCTGGAGACACAGGGTCTGAGGAGGCCATGTGAGCGATGGCCCCTGGGCGTGGGATACCTTTTGAAGTGTACATGTAGTTTGGCACCTTGGCCTTTCGCGCCCCAGACAGCCCCCCATGCCAGCGCTCATCCCCGGGTGCGAACCGCCTTTGATAGAGGGGGTGGGATGGATGGGCCTGGGGCGTGCAGATAAGGCACAGGAAGACTGCTGAATGGAGACACACTTATGTGGATTGCAGGGGGGCGGCCTGCTTCAAGGGGAGGCCTGGCTGGAGACACGGGGTCTGAGGAGGCCATGTGACCGATGGCCCCTTGGCGTGGGATACCTTTTGAAGTGTACATGTAGTTTGGCACCCTGGCCTTTCGTGCCCCAGACAGCCCCCCATGCCAGCGCTCATCCGCGGGTGCGAACTGCCTTTGATAGTATATTGTTGCTCATCAATAACAAATGCCACATACCGGAGATTCTTGTGAGCACAGACCCACACTTCAACCGGTGTATTATAGTGGTCAAGACCCTTAACCTAAGGCCTGTATAATCCAATTGTAATTGTTAGTATATATATGTGTGACTTTTATAGAGACATAACCTACTGAAAGACTTTGAACAAGTGTTATGTAGTGCATGCATTATCGAGAATATGTTATGTTAGCTTAGATAGATAGCGACCACCCTGCTTCACAGCGACCAGACCTTCACCCATTCAGAGCACAGATGTCTGACGTCCATCCTTGAATGGAGACACACTAGATTCATTTAAAAAAAATCGAAACAACCGTTGTTAAAATATATGTGGTGTTTTATTTTGTATCTTATTTTCATGACACAAAAATACAAGACTTTAAAGATTATAAAGGTCAGGTTGCAGCACAGCGAGAGAAAATCCCCTGTACTGACCGCTGTCACTCGGGAACGTTTCTCGTATAGCACGAACGGCACAGGCGGGTATCACTCTTCGAACTCGGTGTCCAAACCTCCCGTGGAGCCACCATGTAAAGGAACGATAGGCCACCAGCCTCTACCAAACTGTGAATAGGAATGAAACAAACTATTTTTAAATGACCAAGATAAGTTTAATAAACGTTTGTTGTCAATGACAATTCTTGTAACTAATGGCATTCTGCACGGACAAATGCTTTCTAGACAATGCACACTATTGAACGACTTTCATGCGTTACTATGATATGAATATATAATTTTGGATATAGTAGAAGAACATGAAATAGGAGTGGCATGACAAGCAGAGTATACTTACTTGTTACTCGGATTACGAGGACGAACAGTTGCGAAGTTCGTGCATAAGCACCATCATTATTCTCAACACGGCCCGTGTGAGGCAGGCTGCCCTGAAGTCTGGTAGGTAGGTGATGCATTGCGGTCGTGGCTCGCCTTCCGAAATGTAGGCCAGGCATCCCGAGTTTTCTCAGCAGCAGCAGTTCTCGTCCTCGGTTGGCATTAGCATGCACCTGTTGCATGTGCACCAGGTGGAGACGCCGTCCATGCGACTAGGCCCAGGCTCTTCATCTGTTGAATCGTCCCCCCAACTGCCGTCCGAATCCCCATCGTTTTCTCGTGCTTCCCTTTCCAGTAGTTCCTCCTCGGTATACTCGGGCTTGTACATGTAGGGCATTATTGTAGCCATTGTGTGGTAAACAAAGTAAAATAATTTACAGAGATGGTACAGGTGTTCACACGGGCTACAAGCGGCGAAGGTAGCTGACCAGAGCAGAGAAACGAGTCACAGAATAGAGAGGAATGAAATCGAAAATCTGCTGCTGTATGTTGGGAAACGGTCTGTTGATACTTATTGATGAAAGAGGCGTCCTGCCATTTCGATGGCGACACGTCATTAGCTGAGGCGCAGCGATTGTTGACACGAGACGTGCTTTGGCGTTGGGAAATGGGCGGAACGAGTCTGCTGATGACAGGCTCAGGGGCAGGGGATTTGATTTAGTGCGCAGAGGCAGGTCAGCCAGGGCGATGCGGCAAGTGATAGTATTATCACAAAATGGCGGCTCCCTGGTGCCTGTTTTCGCGTGCGTTTAATGGACGAAAACTCGGGTAAGGTCCATAGGAAAGTTTTCTAAAATCGAGCCACTTAGGCTTAAAAAAACATGGCCGACCCGTAGGGACAATAAACATTTTTACCAGACCATGCCTTTAAGGAGGTAACGTTCCTCCTCGGCATCAAGCACAAGTTGTGCTTAGCGTACTATCCTCAAGCCAATGAACTTGTTGAATGCCTCAATGGTCTGCTTAAAGAGCGCATTTCCAAGCTGTCGGTGACACTAGGCAGGAATTGGCTCTATTATCTTATGTTCACTTTATTTGCATTGCACAACTCCCCAGGCGCGGATCATCATTTGACTCTGAATGAAATTGTCACTGGCAGAAGAATGCATGCACCTCTCACTCCTTCATGTACAATTTCAGACACTTTTTCATTTCATTCTGCCCAACTCTTTGGAGATGAATTTAAAGCATATTTGAGTGAGCTCACAAAATCTCTCACCTATAGATCACGTCACGTGTGACCATGTCAAGGCCTGCCTGAGGACCCAGCATCAAGCACAGACATCTCATCAGCACCAGAAGCAGAGACATTTACAGCAGAGCCTCCCCTTTATCTGGGCGACAAAGTCCTCATCAGGAACTTCATAAAATCTCGGAAAGAACCACGTTTCACTGGACCCTTCACCATCATGTAATGCACCCCTACAGTAGTAAAGGCAGCAGAGGGGCACCCATGGATTCATCTTTCAGGCGTCTGCCGGCACAAGTCTGATGCTGCCTTTGCAGAAGGAGAGAGGGGGGCCAGCTGATGGGAAGTATTACCAAACTGTCTTTGACTTTCTTCTCTTCCTTTCGCCTGCATAGCAAAACTGGGAGCGGGCTGGAGGAGTTGTTCCATGTGGAAGTCGCAGGAGGAGGAGGAAGGACACTTTAAGCTATGTTGGTGTAGTGTACTGGTTTTTGTTTTTATGTTTATTTGGTTTTAAGCAGAAAGGGGACTGTTTGCTCCTGTTGTGAGTAAAAATGAAGGAGTATTCCCCAAACTATTTTTTTACCAATAAATAGTTCATTAAATGGCATTAGGGGCAGTGGCAGGACTGTGTCTGGCAACATATGGTATGTCAAAATGAGACAGGTGGGTCGCGAGAGGGCCAATGACACATGTTATGTGTGCTCTCTCATTCCACATGTTACAAGGGCACCAAAGCTCTTTCTTCCCCAAGAAGTGTCAGCCGATGAAGGTGTCTGATGCATATGTCATTGTGTAAGACAAAGGGACTTGTTTCAGGGGGAATCAGTTACTGTCCAATGGATAGATGAGGGGGAGGAGGTATATGCTGACAATTATATACAACTCACGAGAATGGCAAACAAAGAAGCCACAAAACACATATTAGAGCAACTGTTCACAACCTACAGCAGATTTAAGTGTCACAATGAGACAGGGCACAGCATTCCATGGTGCCATACAAAACCATTGATGCAAATTGAGGGGTCCGTCTTCCATGACGGGGGATGGGAGCGGGGAATGGCAAAAAGATTGGAAGGGTTTGAAGACGATGTAGTGAGAAAAATGAATACCAGCTGTCTCACAGTTTGGAACAAACATGCTCATGCTTTAACATGGATCGATCAGAAAAAACAGCATTTGCACATAAAGGAACTCACATGCTTTTCCTTGTGTTTCAGATTCACAGGCTCAATATATTTGGGGACCAATACTGGATTACGAAGGTAAGGTGTATCCTGGCGCTGAATTAGAGGGAATGCAATCACTATGGAAGAATGGTGGGTATGCCGAACCCGCATATGCCCAGCTCCCTCCAAATTGGGGAGGCACATGTTCCCTCAAAGCCCTGCAAAGCTCTGCCCTGCTGGTGCCCCACTCAGAACTCATTCCATTCAACAATCATCCTGCACTTCTGAATAAAGATTTACACACTAGTAAAGCATTGAGCAGGGTGGGGCATGCACAACCAGCACAATACTTAAACTTGAAGAGAATTTGCAGGGACAGAAATTACTGGTCCTGAAAATCATCAGACAGACTGGCTGCTGTTCCACTTGAGTATAGACTGTTCAGTAAGGTATCAAAGTTTTTTGCGTCCCTATTGCTTCAAGGTGTACAGACAGCAGCCAACGCGAAGTGGCTGCAAATCACCCATTATGAAGTGTTACAATTAGCTAATTTGATGGAGAAAGAGCTCAACGTTGTGAGGGAAGAACTGAGGGCTGTGAGATCAGTTGCTCTCCAGAATAGATACATTATGGATCTACTAACAGCAATGGGTGGCGACGTCTGCAAGGACATCAGAAGCAGCTGCTGTACTTTTATGTGTGCAAATGGCGCAGCAACAGAACTTTGACAGAGGCTATTGAGGAGCGACATACGCTCCACGAGACTATGACGAGGAAAAAGAGCCCAACACCACCTGACAACTGGCTCGACTATTGATTTGCCTTGGTTATACACAATAAGTAGTGGGTGCTTTGGGGGCAGTATGGAGTAGTATAGAGTGGGCACAGAGTGGGGGTGTAAAATGTCCTAGGGGGTTATGGTTTGGGGGGTTTCTTTGAGCAATAGGTGAACAGTAGAGAAGCCATTTTTGTCGGCCCACGTTAAGAAAGCATTTCTCACAGACAGCTCTTAAGAAAAAAGCTTCATGCCCTTATGTGACAAGCACAATGTATTTCTTGAACATTCAGCAGAAACAGAGTGCTGAAATGTTGCACAGCTCAAGGTTCCCAGGAGAAAGCAGCAACAGTGCATTTATTCTAAAAGATACTTGTGAGGCCAATGAACTAGGCACCAGGGTGTATGAGGAGAATTGGAAGAGAAATAGAAATTAAATGCATTTAAACTCCAGCCATGGTTTGGTCAGAAAACACTTGGCAGCAAGGTGTGAGAAGGGAGCTGGGGGCCAGAGTATTGGGGTTGGGACTATGGGGCACAGGACGCGAAGCAAATTAGCAGAAGGTTTTGGTGTCCCTTGCGTGCAACATTGTACAGTGTCCTGCTGACGTCCACGGGGCACACCACTGATCAGATTCAGTGTGAATGTCTCGCCCCTTGCCATCTCAAGCTATTTTGTATATTCGACATTGCCAACTAATGCTAAACAAATTTTGACTGTTCTGCACACTCATGTAATTGAGGGCGGTTTGGGAAGGTTTGTGACATCACAAGGGGTGTTAATGTAATTGTGGCCAAAAGTTGAAGCAACAAATTAGGATCATTCATCATATATTTTGATACAGGGAACTGACGTAGCCCCACCAATCAGCTTTTATGACCTGCCTTAAAAACACAGCTAAATTTATGTTAATTTGAGAAATTCCATATAAAATGTTTAGCTGCAATGGGCGGCATGGACAGCTCATTTCATTCAGTTCAGTTCCACGGGGCTGTCTGAACAGTACTTTCCAGCTGTTTGGGTCCAATAAATGTGCGTGACTTCTTGCTTGGCGTACGCTCCTTTTTTGGATTACTTTTTCTTCCCTTGGATTACTTTTGACAGAAGTTCCCTGGATCAATAGGGTGCACAGTTTGCAGATGGGTGCCAACATGGTTTGCTGCAGGGAAACGTCCATGTGTGTTGTTGGTAATCTGGCATCAGTAATACTGCAGATGTTCCAATACAGAAATGTTTTTAAATCCAATGGCTTTTACCCAATTTTGCCTGATATCTTTGTGAACGTTTTGGTTAAAACATTATTTTGGAAGTCAGAGAAAGAGACTTTTAACATGGAAGGCTAGGCGGGCTTCGATCCACGGTTTTTGAACTGTGTATTCTGTTGGAAACCGAGCCAGAGTGTGTCATTCTGCCTACAAGGATCGCCTTATTCCATGAGGCCTAAGATGAGGAGGAGAGCTGGATGAGTCACATTATCATTTGCATACATTTCTTTGTTTTACACTTTTTATACAAGAGATAGGGCAGGCATTAGGTTTTGTTAGCATAGGCCATTTTGATTAGTCAGACTCCACTAGGACTGTTTTGTTTATCGTTGGATGGTCGAGACTACACCCATCTTAGTTATAGGGCAGAATAGGAGTTTTTCCAACCCCAACATTTTCAATAAAGGTTTTATAAATTGTATCCATTTTGTCAGTGTTATAACTTGTGATACCATGCCTTCCCTGTATATGGCGTCAGAAGTGGGATCCGACTCAATTGATAAAAATTGAGAACCCATGCTGGTAAATTGTCCTCCCACCAGAAGGAGAAATTAGGATTATTGAGGCCCTTGATTCTGATCGAATATCCATTAAGGAGACCTCATTCTCCCAACTTCAAATCCCAGTGAGCCAATAGGATTTGTTTTTCAAAACTCGGGTACTATTAGGCACTCTACCGATAGCCCATTATCAAATACAACAATGTGACCGAACAATCTTAAAAATAAGAGCCTCCCATATATTTATTAGATCTAGTGCCTTAAACCAACCTTTTCCCGAGCCTTTTGTTTTTGGTGTCAAACCACCTTCCTCAAAATCAAGTTCGGAAGGGTCCAATGACTTTGAAACCTTCTCTGAAAAGATTGAGACCCTTTTCTTCTCTGAGAAGCCAGACAGAGGGAACCTTTACCCCTTCTGAAAATATGACCGATATTGAAGCAGTCGTAGCTCAACTGGCTGCACATCAGATTCAGGCTGAGGCTCGGCTTCAAGAACATTTGACAAGTCGAGTTACAGACAAGACCCTTATTGCCTCTGGGGATATTGTAACCCTACCAGGAGGGAGAAGACTTAGGGAATTTCTTTTTGAATTTTTAATGACTGGCTGAACAACTGGGATGGGGAGAAAACTATAATCAGAAGGCCCTTACTGTGCCAGTATTCAGGCAAAAGCATAGTCATACACTACAACACTTTCATACTTCGTGGCTACTTTAAAGGAGATCATCTTTTTAAATTAGATACTTATTTCCGTGCTACTTTGCAAATTCAGGATACAACTAGAGCACGAAGCGCGGATGAAAAAGCGCAGATCTGCAGTGAGACCCGCTGATCCAAAGCAGACATTTACCTCCAGCTTACATGAGCAGTGATACTGTCGGCAGCAATGCTTTGAACTAGCCCTGGTTGGACAAACAGCTAAGTTAGACATCACTTTCAGATGGCATTCAGTGGAAAAGGGCTCAGCAAGTTCCATCTACGACGTGGCCGGGGCAGGCAAGATGGCCAATGTGGTCTGAGAAAGGGGAAACCACACAGTGGATGAAGGCATGGGAGTGAGATGTTGAATTGCCTACGACGTATCTGCCCGTAGACTAGGAGGAGAATTGGAGGGATGGAGGAGGAGCACCTGCTAAGCAGATAGAAAACATATGCGGATTAGGTAACAGGCTTGGGGTTAGAATGCTGAAGGACTGGTATTCAAAGGAGGGGTGTGGCCACAAAGACCATGGTAGTAAAGTAGCACAGGACAAAGGAGACAGAAACCCCCATGGGCCATTGGGGGTGGATGCATATGTGAGCCCTGTCAAGACACAATATTAGAGGGGCGATGAATGATATTTAAGCCCCAACAGCAGCGGGAGTACAAGAGGGGATAAACTGGTGGTGCGCCTGGAGACGAGACACCTGGAGAGTCCACTCTGTTTGACATGGAGGAATAGGGCTTATAATTATGGGCACACAGCATAAACAGGCAAGGATGGATTGTTACACGCAGGGAGGGACCTCAAATAAGAAAATGTCCTCACTGCAACAAGCACAAAAACAGGAGGGAGCTAGAACTACTCAATTGCAGGAAATTGGATCAGAACAAGTGATACTGGAGGCAATGTATGCCCTAGGAACCTCCTTGGAAAATAGAATGAATGAAGTATAAGTGCATGTGTCACTTCTGAGGCAAGATCTGCACAATCTCAGGAAGACAATGTCTGAACATGGACGTACTACTGTAGACATGACAGTGACAACCTCTACACTTTAGATCAATCACTGAACCTCCACGAGCATATGAAATATCTAGAAGAGAAGAGTCAAAGATGCAGAACATAGGGCCAGAAGAAACAAAGTTCGCAACAAAGGCTTGCCGGAAGGTGACGAAGATACAGACTTTACTGAATATATATAAAACATGTTTATCAGTCGATTCTGGTAAATTGTCACAAGGCTTAGGGGTGGAAAGGGCAAACAGGACCGTGGCTTAGTGGCCTCCGCCAAGTGCTTCCCCTCCCCTGCCCCCAAGAACAATAATAGCTAAAATTATAGAAGTGATGATCTTTCTGGACTACACCTGGCACGTGCAGTCACCGTGCAGAGCCTATGCTAGGGTCAAAACAGTTCTACGTCGAGCACATTTACAGTACATGCTCTTATTTCCCGCAAAACTAAAGTTATACACAATGAGAAAACGTCCTTCTTTGACAACCCAAGCGAGGCTGCGTTGTGTCTGCAACAGCAAGGATTTGGGAACATACTGGAAGCACGAGACTAAGCGTCCTAATGCAGATGGTAAGGCCAAGGAGAATGGGCAAATAAAAACATCTGACTCTAAACAAGGTGAAAGTGTATGGTCCTCATTGGCACGCAGAAACACGAGATGTAGAACTGCTAACCGGTCCAGATATCTTGACCAATGGGGAAGACACAAGGGGGAAGCTCTTCAGGACTGGAAGGGAATACCTGAGAAAAGAACATGGCGATTCTTTCAGGCACAAATGTTGAATGGAAACTTTGAATGCTGGAGAGGAACTATATGTGGAAACAGGTGATGTTGCAAAGGGGTAAGGGTGGTTCTGATAGTGGTACATAACAGCTATGACCACTTGTGCAGGCATTACGTATCGTTCCTGGCTGTCCCTGATTAGGTGGCAGGACTGACTGATACGTATGACGCACAGAAGCTTTAAGTCTCTGGGAGGCTTGAATGTCCGTTTTATATTATGTTTTGGTTCTGCTTTTGGTGAGTTGCATGGTTCTGGGGGGTTTGAGTTACACCTATTACTGACGAGTGAGATGATGATGAGAAAGGGCTGCACTGTTGTGAACTTTTGTATGAAGAGATTGAAATTACAAGAGATCTATCACAAATGGGCATATTATAATGGCGACACAGGTTAAATGTATGCCCTGGAACGTAAGTGGGTTAAACTATTTGGTAAGAGATGTAGGGTGGGTCGTTTTATGAGGAAAACATGGAATAGGCATAGCCTTCCTTCAAGAAACCCACTTGCGTAAGAATAAGCTTGAAAATGTTTGAGGAAATGGGAGGGTGTGGGAGGAGGGTCCTGCTACTCAACGTATGCCAAGGGCTCATCAATCTGGGTGGCCAAGGAGATTCCATTCCGGATTGTGAAGACAATCCAGAAGAAAGATATTTTTTCATTTATGGCACTGTGGAAGGCACGGAAATGTGTCTTATTAATTCCTATTCACCAAATATCGACAATGTGGGGTTTTTCACAAACGTGTTAAATAAATACACAGTATACATGCATGCGCTATATGTATGGGGTAGCGACTGGAACTGCACGGTGGATCCCAATTTAGATAGATCTAAGGCGTCGACACACAGATCAAAGGCTACGCAATCATTTAAGGAGACCCTTGCACAGTTGTGGTCTGATAAGATCTGGGGAGAAGGGAACTCCCGGATAAGCAGGGATACTCATTCTACTCTGACCCGCATGGGACGTACACGACAATAGACAATTTTGCTATCACTGCAGACCAGGCTGGTGGCATGTGTGGAGACACAAAATACTTGGGACAGACACTGTCTGATCATTCGCCTGTGGTAATGGGACTTCACATTGGGGTTCGCAGGAATGGTATTCCCACATGGAAATTGCGTGCTGAAGCCCTTAGGGACCCAGCATAGAGGAATGGATTAGGAGTACAGATAGCCAACTAATAAATGAGGACTTGTGGAAGATGTGGGATTGGAATGGGATGCCTTCAATGCCCCTAACCGGTACAAAGTATATCTGTCACTTATGAGTTGAGGTCATAAATACAAAGGATGATAGGGGGCATTGAAAAAAAAAAATGGATGAAAACGGGAGTGCTGGACCTCTATGGAGGGAAGGGGGAACAACAGGACTTGAAGACACGCTGCATTTTGGCATGGGAGTCACTTGGAAACGATGACACTGGGAAGGGGATAAGCGAAGTAAACTGATGGTGTGGCTGGTAAATCAAGAAAAAAGGTTGTGCGCACTAATGGAGATTTGTAGCCAAGATGGATGCATAGTACATAGACATGGATATTAATAATTAATGTGTCTGATTCTACAGCAAATTTTATGGAGAGGACTCTAGAAGTGTCAGTTCAGAAATATTAGTACCCAGCGAGGGGGGTGTGGCAGCCTTTCAGCCAATGGGGAAGCTCAAAAAGCAGACGTTACCAGATGGTAATCCCGTCGCCCTGAGCCTCCTCAGGGCTGGCGGCCGCCATCTCCCCTCCCTGGGGAATGATGCAAGTCTTACCCTCCCCTGACCCCCATCCACAGAATTCCTTCCCCGTCCTCCCAACCCTACTTACCTTATTTTACATCCATTTCTCGAATGGACAAGCTGGGAGCACTTGTGTCCCCAGCGCGTACGCTCCCGATCTGCGACAGGCCGTCATGGAAAGGAAGAAGGCACTATGGCCTTTCAATGACAGGTATTTTTTTGTTTACTTTTTTTTAATGGGTGCCACGGAAAGATAGAAGGAACAACGTGTAGTTAATTCTCCCGTTTCTAGGGCAGCAATTGTTTTTAAACTTTTTTCTATTTTTTTCAATAACCGCCAAAGAAAGTCAAAACGTACTTTGTTTTCCCTTCCCCGGTGGCCATTTTTTAAACATTTTTTTTTCTGTTCCCAAACACCAGAGTGTTTCGGAACAGAAAAAATAATGCTTTTAGTACCCCAGTCTTATGGGCTGGAAACTAATAGCAATAGGCTCCTCGCAAGGGGGACATTACCACATCAGGTAATGCCCCGGGCCTTCATTAAGGCCCTCACTTCGCTTGGGTCTGTAACTATGAGCCACAGGGCATTACCTGAAGTGGAAATACCTCCCCCCTGCTCTGGGCCTATTGCTTAAATAGAAACTCTAGAGCTAATTGACATGCCTGGACTGAATGTGGGGATGTCGGCGGTGTTGGATGAACCTATAACAGTACAGGGAATTGCAGACGTGATCCAAAACCTACCGGGGGGTACAACACCAGGGCCGGAAGGGCTGCTGGGGGAATTCTTGCAAAAGTATAGGGAAGAAGAAAGCACAAGACTGTGGAAAAAATATGAACATGCCTTTGAGAAAGGGATATTACCCAAATCGATGAGAGAGGCATTGGCCATTGAGATACCGAAAACCAGGTGAGGATAGTACTGAAATGTAATCTTATCGTCCTGTGTCCTTATTGAACTCGGATGTCAAAATCTTCGTATTGTGATAGCCAATAGATTGCAAAGAGTCCTAACAAGTCTGATACATAATGATCAAGCTGGCTTTATGCAAGGTAGGAATACTTTGCATAATCTACGTCACCTGCATCATGCAATAGCGCAAACTAGGGAGGATGAAAACGCTAAGGTGATAATGTCGCTAGATGCTAAAAAAGCATTTGCCTCCGTGAGGTGAGAGTGGATGTGGGCGTTGTTAGACACATTTAATACCCAATGGATCAAGCTGTTATATACTTTCATAACGGCTAGAGTTAAAACGGGTAACTTGGTTTCTGCACCATGAGAGATTGGTAAAGGAACGAGACCAGAATACCCCTTGTCAGTGGCATTGTTTGCAATGATTCTGGAATCACTGGCATGTGTGTTGCAGAGCGATATGGAAGAGGCAGGAATAAGGGTTGGAGGGATTACACATGTGGTATCGCTATACGCTATACGCTGACATGTTCATATATATCTCCAACCAGGAAATAAATATACCTATAGTACTGGAGGTATTGGAGACTTTTGGGAAATTATCTGGAATTAGATTGAATAGGAAAAAGTCTTGTATTTATCTCCTTGCAGCACTGGTGGATGTACCGAAATCAGAACTGCCACAGATGCCTGTTGCGTGGGAGACTGAAACATTTACCTATCTGCGCATTAGGATTAGACATGATTTTCATGATACCCACAGGGTAAATACGATGAGAGCTATCGAGGGGATTGAGAAATTGGTGGCTTTTTGGAATACGTTGCCCCTTTCTCTGATGGGAAGGATATTGCTAGTGAAGAGTCTTGCCACACCTATTGTATTACTTCACAAATGAACCATATAACGTGCCGAAGAGTACATTTAAGAAACTAAAAACTTTGTTGTACGAAGCACTGTGGGTAAAAGGCCGTAGGAGGGTAGCATTAACTGCAATGCAAAATAGAGTTCAGCATGGGGGACAACAAGGGCCAGACTTCAAAATGTACTATCTGGCTGTGTAGCTACAGTTTGTAGCACAAAGGTAATCAGATGTGTTAAATCCCAAAATAAGACTACTGACTGATGGGAATAGGCAGTATAAGCTTAAAGAGATGTTGAGGCAAACAACTGACAGGGCGAAGGAAGGGTACATGGTTGGCCCAGGTAAACAAATATGGGACAGAGCATGCAGGGTTAGAGGGGAGGTGCATCCACACTCCCCCAACATCCCATTGGGAGCGTGTGTGGATCGAAAGACAATGCCATGTAAAAAATTGATGGAGTTGGTGGCACGGAAAGGATTGCTAACATGCAGACACTTATTTGTAGATAGACAATTGGAATCATACAAAGATCTGAGAAAGGATTGGGAATTGGAGATGAGTCATTTTCTACACTATGCAGGGTTAACGGGAAAAGCATGCAGGGTGTGGGAGATTTTTCCGGAGTAACCTAAGAGTTGTCAATTGCTGAAGTGACTATATGACATGGTGGATGGGAGGAGACCGGTGTCCATAATATACAGTGTCTTGTTGGAGAATAGGAAACAGTGACTAAAGTGAGGTAGGACTGGAAAAAAAATGTGGAAAGGCCCCTGGAAGTTGACCAATAGGAAACAATTTGTAAAAATACGAAGTTGGTGTCGCAAAATGCATGTCTGAAATTGACACAATACAATGTACTTCATATAACATACCACACACCAGTAAGGCTGCATAGTAGGTTCAGCAAGGTAGTGAAGATGTCTGGCAATGATTTTTAGACTGTAACAATGCATACCAATACTTTTGATAATGTGATGACACATGACACTTTTCTCACTCTCATTTTTAATGTATGTTTTGTACTTATGATAGTGTTAACCCTTTGCTTCCTGTATTTTTCATTTAATGTATCCTTCATTCGTGACTAATATCTCTTAATTGGTTTATGACCTATACATATTCCTCCATTGTACCTTTCACCAAGAAAGGAATAGTTTTGATATTAGAAAGCACTGTGCGCTTTGTGAAAATGCTTACATACTCTTCTACTAATAATCTGTTGGGCAGCAGATTTGTGAAATGGCACCAGGCATGCCAACATATTTTTGAAAAACACTGTCATATGTTGATAAGAAAATTCTCGTTTGATTTCAGTTAACAGGACAAAACGTTAACCACAACCTATTTGTTTGATGATCTTCCTGTTATAAACTGTGATCGTATGGCAATTGGTGTATTCTCGCATGATGGCACTTGTGATTCTAGGGAATTGTCTCTTATATTGAATCAATCAATAAACTGAAAGTGAAATTACAAGCTTTCTTACCGGTATCATTCTGACATTATGGTGTGCATGGACTCCATGATTCCAGTTATCCAGTGGCAAATAACTAGGATTTCTATGCTGAGTTAAAAGGGAAGACAGGAAATGGACATTGCACGAATGATGCTGTGGGTGAGATGAACAAGAAAGAATAGTCTCCTCTGATGAGACACTTAGCTCTTGTTGTCGCTGGCGTTCTTCAAACACACCTTGACGATCAACCTCCAGCAATGATTCCATTTTCACCATATTAGTAGAAAGGGAGTTGAAGTAATCTATTCCATCGTCATTATTTACATTAATGTCTTTCATCAAAGAAAAATCATTTTCATCGTAATTTAGAACCCCTTCTTTTTTTAAAGTGCTGCTGTTCTGGTAGTTAAGAGGGACACTCATCAAGATGTCTGCAACGTGTCTGCAACAGTCCAACATAAAACATCAGTTGTTCACTATCAAACTGTACAACAATTGCCGATTTTTTGGCCTTTTTCTTGTTTTGGCCAGTTAAGCTTTCATATTTGCAATCCTGCCAGGAAAACCTAAGAGGACCTGTAAAAAATAAGACAACTGTAAAAACATTTGCAGCATACTAAACAATTTAAAAATCATACTTTTACAATCTTCTGGTATCATAACATTTAAATTAGAATAACAAATGTTACTTACCTTTAATTATATTTTTCCTGCATGGGTACCAAAGATTCAACCTTTCCTGTAATTCGGGTTAATCTTCAGATAGATTTTCTTAAAAAATAGCTGTGAGAAATTAACATAAAGTTCCAACTACTGTGGATTTGTGCTACCTCAAATCATCTTTAAAAAAAAAAAAAGAAATGTTATGGAAGGGTACAAATTATAGATTTTACAAGTCCTCAATACATTTTACTAACAAACCCCTCTTTGTTTTGGACCTTGTAGATTTAGCCTGCCAGTCTTGGCACTTTTCCTGAACCGTTTCGTCGGTTGAGGACATAGGCATTCAGATTATGGCCTCTCGGTCCATGTCTGAGCAGGTGTCAGTGACCTGCCGTAAAGGCCTTTTTAAAGTGTGCACCCTTTGTAAAGTTTTACCCAACATCCCTACTAAGTTTCATGCTCCTGTAGTTTCTGCCCTAGTCATCAGGGGACTGGATTACTGCAATGCGCTCTATCTGGCCACTCCTCATTACTTATTGCACCGGCTTCAATTGCTGCAAAACATGGCTTCTAGGGCGGTGCTCAATCCACCCTACAGCTCCCACGTGTCTCTGGTTCTCCGTCAGCTCCACTGGCTTCCTGTCGAGCAAGGGGTGAGGTTCAAGTCTGTGTGCTTGGTTCACAGAGTTTTTTTATAAAAATGTGGCAGAATATCTTCAAGAGAAGTTCAGTCCCTATGTCCCTTTGAGAGTATTGTGCTCTCACCATTTACATTCCTAGGTTTAGACTCTCTCGGGTGGGGGGGCGTTCTTTTCTGTGGGCGCTGAACATGTTTGGAACCCTCTATAGTGATTTCATTTATTCACATTTTCAGCTCCAATAGCATTTTATTACAATACACATAAAGGTATCCATAAAAAAATAAAAGTTCAAGATACAAACTAGTAAAAACATTAAAACATGCATAAAAACACGAGATCATGCATTAAAGGCCTAAAATTGCACAAGATAAAACACCATGAGGTTTACAAATGATACATTAATTAGGGGCCTGGCCATTAACACATAATCCCTAATTTAAATATACTCTTCTTTTTCACCTAGGGGTTGCAACTATAACGCAGACCCTAAACAGTAGAATGTTATACTCAAAGAGGGGGGAAAGGTTTGCTCAACTCGGAACCTTCAGCAGTTGAAGTATAATAGTAGGCTAGTATGTCAAGGAAAGTTCCCATGAATTTACAGGACTTGCAGTTTCAAAGTTTTTATTCAAAAACATTTAATCAGTATACATTCCCCCTGAACATAAAATCCTGAAATCCCAAAATAAAAGATTCCTAAAAGGAGATAGCATTAAACTTCAAGACCTGCATACGCTCTAAATCTACTCTACATTTTCTTGATTTAGTGTGACAGGCTGGGATCTAGTCTTCTAGCAGCTACCAAGAAGAAGGTTACTATTCTTGTTGTGGTCGGCTCAAAATCACCCATAAAACTTAGGCTAGCTGCATGGCTTGGTCACTCCTCAAATGTTATGCTATATGAAGCTCTTTCTGTAGGCTAGAGATGGGCCAATGCAGTAAAAAGAAAAAAGCGCTATAGATGTTCCACCTCCCAATGGCAGCTTTTGCATTGGTTGTCCTTGCACGTTTTCCATAATTGTATTTTACTTGCCAATGAAATCTTTGTCATACATGGTTTGTGGTAATAAGCATTCTTCGTGAGGATTCAATGTTCTAAGATGAGGCTGTCAGAGTTGTATAATTAACCTGCCAAGGTACATAGTTCAGTTTCTCTAAGGCAATGTCAGCTTGTTGTTACTTTAAGATTTTAAGATAGGCTGGCCAATAAAGTATAGGGATTTTTCAGTACAATGATAGATACCTCAATTATTTGTGTTCCATCCTGAGCTCATTTAATGATTTGTTTGGTTGATACTGGCATATGTATTCTCTACAAGCCTTGCCCACCAGATTGTTCTGGTCAGAAAATATGTATTTCACTGACTATCTGGCACAATTATGTCTTACTCTGTTGACTTTGGAGACAAACCCAGTGTCAGCTGCCAGAGTGCCACTTGGAAAACCCAGTAGAAGCAATACAAGTATTTCCCCAAAACACACCCTCTTTTCACAGTTTCTGTCAAGACCCCAATTCTCAGTACCATAGGCTACACAACTACTATTGTAGCTGAAAAGGATGTTCTCACATACAGTGATATAATGTTCTCATTGTTCAAAACCAGTCAAAAGGTTGCTCTAGCAACAGCCTCTACCTTTTTTATAGCAACGAGAACATTAAAAGTCCAATTTATTTTTTACTACATGATAACTCTAAGGTAGGGGTAACTGTCCACCTGTTCAAAATATGTACCGTCCAAAAAAAGATCAGCTGCCTCTTTGTTATGAGTGTAGTGACTACTATAGTCCTGATCTACAGTCCCCTTTCCTCCATACAGTAGCCTACCGTCTCCAATAAAACGTAGTCAGGTAGTGCAAAGGTGGATGGAAAAGGACTGATGTGCAAAGTTAGGGGGGCTTGGGGAGGCAAGTCAAGGCTCATGTGCCCAGCTTCATGCAGAATGAAAGGACTAGATGTGTTTTGGTGCGCTTGCCGACTTCCTGGTGTGGTGTTGACGGCGTTTGCTGCTTAGACTTTGTCTATCCTTGAATGACATTTGGAGGTTCACCCTTCTGGGGAACCCACTGAAATCCTGAACTGTCTATTTACTTGAGGTTGTACCACAGATAAAGGCATCACCTATTAATGGTACTTGATTGATAGATCTGGGCTTGATCAAGGGTAAATCCAAGACACAGATGAATTTTCAAGAATGTTTATATGGGAATGCTACATCCTGATGAAGATGGACATCATCTGTAAATCTACACAGATGAATTTTCAAGAATGTTTATATGGGAATGCTACGTCCTGATGAAGATGGACATCATCTGTAATTCAGCTAGATGTGTTTTCCATCGAATCTACCTGTTCCAAGGCGCCATGCTCACTATACTGTTGTCATGTATTTGTAGTTTATTTCGCATGTCACCTCAGTAGTTGACGTATAGCATCCCATGTATGGGTTTATTATTATCATTTTTGTGAAGATTCTTCAGTTTCTCGTTTTATGAAATGTTTCAACTGTTATATTTGGAAACAATGATTTTTCTTCCCTGCCACTTTCAGGATTCAATCCATCTTTGAATTCATTTCTTAACCATCCTGACTTTGCTCGGTTGACCAGGATTTTTCCTACCTGAGGGATTCCCTTCTCTCGAGTGGGTTTAATCCACCGACACTGACTTAGACCTATTTGGGGACGATGGTGATCCTTCCCCAGCTTGTGATCTGGCAGCAAGCTCTTAGCAGTCCTATTGGGAAATTAGTATTTTCTTCACACTATGCACTTTATTCGTGTTGTATAGTTGTATGTTCTATATTTACATTTACTCTTATTCATGTATGAGCTCTGACTTATTTAATAATCATTTTAATGTTCCTAATTAAATAAAGGAAAACACATTTTTCATAAATGTTTTTGTGAATTATGTGCAGTGATCTGAGGAGTTGATAGAGGGACTGCTCCCGACTGCTGGTGGGATTGTGCTTCTTTTAGTAGACTCATTTACATATCCGCTGGCTTGATTCTTGTGCTGGTTGCTTCCCCTTTTGCCAACGACGTAGGGGGTACCCCATCTATTGCATTGTTGTTATAAAAAACACTCTGGCCATGTCCCAATAAGCAATAAAGACCCAATCGTAGAGAGGAAGGTATGAAGTGACTTTCTTACTCTTATGGCCATCCACTTTCCGCCATACTTTTGGCAGATTCCCAAGCAATGATAAACTGCACTGAAGATGGTACCTAACTGACTTACCCAAAAGCATTCATGTGTGTATTTTCCCTTAAACTGGCCCAAATCAACAGTGTTTTGCCTGAATGCCACCGGAGAGGCTCAACTTGCTGCTTTAGTAATGTCCTCCCATGGAACATGCATGAGCATGAATCCTTTTAGGAGGGAAACAATTTGAATGGAACAGCTCTAAAAGGTGGCAGCAGACTACGCTACCCTTGTTCTGACCAGGGGCGTTGCTGGGGGGGGGCTAAGGGGGCTATAGCCCCTGATCTTTTGGTTGTAGCCCCGGATAGAATCTCAGGAGCTACAGCCAAAAGGCTAGCTAGCCCCCAGTCCCGCCAGTTCTGACATCAGCTTAGCCCCGGGCCTTTTCCAGACCTAGCAACTCCCCTGGTTCTGACCCCCAAAAATGTTCAAAAGTCTCTCGGAGGACCTAAGTGTTGGTTTGATCCAGACAGACTTTAGGGATCTGCGAACATCTAGACATCGGACCACCCGTCTGAAGTCTGATTAGGGAAGATGGTTGGTAAAGAAAAAGTCCCTGATTAAAATAGAACACTAATACATCTTTAGGAAGGAATGACTGATGAGTCCTTAATACCACCTCGTCCTTATTAAACAGGGTAAGTGGTGGGGGCATAGCCAGCAGCCGGAGCATGAGTGCGTAGCTCTCTGTGGCTCCCGGACCGCCCGTGCGAAACCTGATAAAGATCCTGCTTTGAACCCACTGACACGGTCCCCCGACACAGGCATAGTCGGGGGAATGTTATGGTAACAACAATTGAAAAAAGTTTGGAGGGGAAGAAAGGTGCAGAACAACCCAGGAATGCCATACTGCCGAGGTGCGAGCCCAGGAACAAAGATGGCCGCCGGAGGCTGCAGTGAATACTTGTCCTGAAGGAGGGAGACACCAGCTGGGTCGAGAAGCCGAGTCGGAGGAGTGGGGAGTGGGCCGCCCCGTGTGGGGTAGAGAGGTGTCAGCGTGAGGTCAGAGCAGGGCTGATAGGACCATTAAGGTGCGGATTGTAGGAATCCACACTAGCAAGTGCAGAGTGTGAGCGCACGGGGCAGCTACGGAGCCAGGAAAGCAAGTTGTCCCACAGACGGAAAGTAGTGTCAGCGGGAGACCGGAGTGAAGGATCCGGCTGAGACACAGGGCGCAGAGGTGGAGGAAGAGTTACCAGGCTCGAGCTTTGAGAAGTTGAAAAAGGAGATAGCGGTTCTGGAGCATGAAATGGGGGTAGGACAAGACAGGGGCGGAATTGGCTGGTACCCTGATGGCTCACTGGGAGGTACATGACTCACTTTCAATGTTTGAGGGACGACAAAGGGACATACAAATTCATGGGGAGAGGGATAAGGCAGGGCGTCTACTAGCCTGGCTGATCCGTCGAGAACAGCCATGACATACTATAACCCAGATTAGACGGAAGTCAGGGGAACTAAACACCAC
Source organism: Ambystoma mexicanum (assembly GCF_040938575.1). Classification (NCBI taxonomy): domain Eukaryota; kingdom Metazoa; phylum Chordata; class Amphibia; order Caudata; family Ambystomatidae; genus Ambystoma; species Ambystoma mexicanum. The sequence goes on from NC_090934.1 coordinate 970,844,917, forward strand.
CCAGGCGGAATCAAGGAAGCCTTTCAAGACCTCTACTGGTCCCTGCACACGAGTGAGGGGGCGTATTCAGATGAAGATGCGCAGAAGCTTCTCAGCATAGCGGAATTGCCGGTTCTCGTGGGGGAAGACAGGGAGGAGTTAGACGGACCAATAGAACAAACTGAAATAAGTTGGGCGCTGTAGACAATGGGAAAGGGGAAGTCTCCAGAAGGGGATGGGCTCCTGGTAGAGTTCTACTGCAGGTTCAAATAATTACTGGTTCCCCGAGGTTCGAAGGATTACTGGTTACCTGACTTAAGAAAGTTTATGATGAAGCCTTTGAGGCAGGGATTCTACTAGAATCCATGCAGGAAGCGGTGATAACAGTTCTATTGAATGATCGTAAGGATCCCCTGCAGTGCTCATCGTACTGGGCAATTTCATTGTTAAATGTTGATGCGAAAATCCTGGGGAAGGTGCTAGCCTCTAGACTATCCGGGGTGGCCCCAGGTCTGATACACCCGGAACAGCATGGGTTTGTAGGGGGGCGTAGCACCACAATGAACCTTCTCCGATTGCACCATGTAATGAATCAGATGAAGGACTCCCGGGAGGAGATGGTGGTAGCAGCGTTTGATGCCATGAAAGCTTTCGATTCAGTGGAGTGGGAATGGCTGTTCGAGTGCTGGGAACCTATGGGTTTAGAAGCTCCATCTGCAGATGGCAGTAGCTCCTATATAATAAACCGATGGCCATGGTGAAAAAGAATAGCTGGGTATCACAGAGATGGATACTGAGTCGAGGGGCGAGGGAAGGGTGCCCAGTCTGCTCAATATTATTTGCAGTGGTGGCAGAGACCCTGGCAAGGTATCTTAGGAAGGAGATGAGAGAGGCAGGCATTTTAGCGGGAGGGTTACAACATGTGGTGTCCCTATACGCCGATGACCTGTTGTATGCAGGCAATCCGGTAGATAATCTCCCAGTCCTGCTAGTATTGTTGAGTAACTTCCAGAAATTGTCGGAATATTGGATTAATATTGATAAATCGGTATTATTTCCATTGGGGGGGGGCCTTAGAAGTTGGGACTTAGCCACCATGCCAGACTGGGGATTGAGATGGGAGGGGGACTCGTTTAGATATCTGGGCATCCAGATCTTCCACAGTATGGAGGAGACATTCATGTACAATACGGGCAGGGCATTCTCTGGGATAGGGGAATCAGTTCAGTTATGGAAGGGGTTGACGTTATCGCTGATGGGTAGGGTGGCCGTATGCAAAATGGTTATTCGCCTGAGACTCCTTTACTATTTTACCAATATACTGTATGTAATAAAGAAAGTCTTCTTTAAGATGCTAGACGAGCGAGTGGTGGAGCTATTGTGGAACTCAGGGAGGAGGAGGGTCTCTCTGGCAAAGCTACGCTTCCCGCACCAAGATGGGGGGGTAAAACGTACCCAATTATGAGAGATATTTCATGGTGCCCAGTTGCAAGCAGTGTTGCTGTGGTCTGACCCTGTGGGGTAACTATTACAGGGAGTATTGGGGGACCTACCAGCTAATCGAGGGGCAGTGCAGTTATTGTGGGGAGCGGTGCGAGGGAAGGGGACCACAAAGGTTTTCAGGGTGGTAAGGGAGATATGGAAGAAGCTCTTGAGAAGTAAGAAGAAGCTAGGGCTTTATAGTGCGGACCTACCATGGAGTGCAGATCAGGGGCTTTGGGCTTCGGCGCAAAGAATGGGGTTCTCGAGGTTGATAGAGGGGGGTACACCTCAGTGGGGGCTTTATTTGAGGGAGGCACATTATAGCCATTTGAGGAATGGAGGCAGCGATATTGGATTCCTAGGGGACAATTCCTAGCCTATAGAGCGATGGTGGCGCACTTAGCAAAACTGGGCGGATATCCCGGATGAGCGAACTAAGGTCCCGTTGATGCAAGTACTGCTATACCAAGGGGGGGGGCAGGCTAGGGTTTCCCGTATTTACCAATCAATAGGGGAACTGTTCCCTGCGGAGGAACTGGCAGTCAAGGCCAAGTGGGAGATAGACGCGGGGGACCAGGTCTCGGAAGCAGACTTGACAAAAATGTGGGAACAGATCCGAAAGACCTTGAGAAATGCTAGGTTCCAGCTGATAAAATTCAATGTCTTACACAGGGTATACGTGATACCTGTGAAGCTGCATGCGATGAATGGTTCCTTGAGTGCAGACTGCCCGAAATGTGGGGCTGGACAGGCAGGTATATTGCATATGATGTGGGAATGTTCAGTGATCAGAGACTACTGGCAGGCGGTGGTGGAGAGAATTAATGGGTTACTGGGCTCCAGCTTTGAATGTGCTCCGAGAGTGTGTTTGTGCGGGCTATTGCCAAGCGGAAAACGTCACAAGGCGCAGAGACGACTGACCCAGTTCATGTTAGCACTGGCTAGAAGGAGGGTAGCCATAGCATAGAAGCCCCAGGAGCCGGCCTTAAGGCAGTGGTTAGAGGGTGTTCACAGTTGGGGAATGACGGAATGGGGTGTTTTGAAGAGGACACATGGCTCAGGGTTAGAGGAGGTGGTGGAGATGGACTGGAGTCAGCTACTAAATGAACTACACTCCTCATTGGACCTGGAGCCCCCGTTAGGGTGAGCAAGAAAAGTTGCTGGAGGAGGATAGCATCAGGAGGGAGGAAGAGGGGACAGGTGGTGGTAGCTTAAAGGGCGGAGAGGAGGTGAAGGGAAAAGTGACTCAGACTTGGAAAACCACGACCCTATTGAGGTCAGGAACCGTGACTCTTAAAGTGTGGGGAGATGTTGGGTAATGAGCACTTATAATTGCTCGTAAACATTTCTATCTGAAGTTAGGAAGCAGGGGCCACCCCAGGGGGTGGTGGGCAAAAATGTCTATACAGATGTATATGCTGTGTACTGTGAACGATAAAGATCCGTTCTATGCCAATGCTTCATGTTATAAAACTGTTTAATAAAAATATGTTTTTTTTAAAAACAGCGTAAGTGGTTCTCCAACGGAATGAGTCTGCCACCTTCCCACTATTTAAGCTGAAGTAATTTCCACCAAAAAAGGCATTCTTCCAGGTCGCTTGTTTGATACTCACCGTAGCCATTGCCCTGAACTTCTTATGACTCAAGGCTGTCATCACCAAATTAAGATTCCAACACAGTGCTACAGTTTTCTAGGAGGTCATAAAAGGCAAAGACTGTCAAAGTGACCCTTCACAACCAGAGTTGCAATCGAGAAAAAAAGAAGGGGTTGCAATTGAGGCATGATCCATTGGCCGACACAGGTCCTGCACATAAACCTGATGCAGGCAAGCTGGATACAAAAGACAGAACATCATACAGAGACCAGTTAACCAGATTCTTACCTTTCTCGAGCGCCCAATGACAGAAGCTGGTCAATATGTTTCTATATTGGCTGTGAATAGAGTCTTCCCTTGGGGTCTAAATCATTTTCAGACTGTCTGACAATAAGCCCAGGTGTCCTTGCATCAATTCTTCAGGAACCAGTCTTTCTTTTTTATTTGTTTGAGTATTATTTAGTTATAATGAAATAACTTTTAATACATGCCACATCAACAACCATAAACAAATCAAATCCTTCACATAAATAATAAAACCGTCCTTGACGTAGGTAGCATTCCTATTCTAAAATGAATAAAATCTGAATAACATTTCTCCCGAATTTGGTAAAATACACAATACATCATACAATGTCACCTCCGGAAATTAAAAGTGACCATAGATCTTCCTTAGACCTACACACATCGACTCCTGCAGCTTTAGAGGCTTGATGATATAACAATTGAAATGCTGGGCATGAGCATAGGTGATGGGGAACAGATTCAATTTCAAGTTCGCCACACAGGCAAAATAATCTCTCATTTCTCAGAATGTTGTTCCACTCCCCCTCCCCCCACTATCTCATTTGTCTTAAATGTATTGAATTTGAGCCGCAGGCAATCCCAAACCAAAACATTGCCAATTAAATGTTTGATATATACCGTGAATACCTGCCTTTCAAGTATATATCTTATGAACCACTGACTCGTAGATTTGGTTGACAAGTCAATTATCAACTGCTCCGTGATAAAATATTGCAATAGACATTTCATTCTTCCTTTAAACGCTGGAAAAGGCATTAGAAGGCCATCACATTGTGATCTTGAGATCCACTTATCAGCTTCTTTTTTTTATTGTTGCTAATATGCAGGTTCCGCATAAATGCACTTTTCCTTCTTGCAGCCAACCCAAGAGGGTTTCTTTTTCTGCATGAGCCAGCTTCCAGTAACAGGTCGTGCAATTGAGCATAACTCGTGCTTTAATCGGGCGGATGACAAATTCCATGTAGACCATTTCTGGCGAAGTAAAGGGAGGAAGCCTTCATAATTTCTTTAAGATCATGATTTCCAGTTTGGACAGCTTCTAAGATTCCCAAAGCCCATGTCTCGGCCGCATATGTGAAGAGTGGCAATACTTTAGTGGAATAAAGATGCATCAATATCCCTACCGAGTAGCCGCCTCCTTTGTGTGATAATGAGCTAATACCACCAACTGTTTGGGCTGCTCTAACCTTAACTCAATCTAGTTGGCTAGAGCCCTTGTGGTTTAGAATCTGGCGTAGTGCCCAAATATGTGTAATGAGTAACTTCCATAATGTGCTCACCGTTTATCATCCAGTTTTTCTTGCAGCTCTTTTAAATTCATAATCAAATACCATCATCTTGGTTTTAGATATATTAATCTTTAAAGAATTGGCCACTGAATATTCATAAAGGCCATACAATGCGGCTTGTAGTCATCCAGGGGTTAGGTCAAAGAGGACAATGTCGTCCACACAGCCCATCTACTGAAGGACCATCTGTCCCAGTTTCGGGGGTATGCATTATCTGTCAGCCAGTGCCTTCCTCATATCAGAAAGATATAGATTAAAGAGCATGGGAGCCAAAATGCACCCCTGCTTGACTCCGATATGTGTGGAAATCCAACTAGAGGTCCCCCCATTTCCCTCCAATCTTACCTTGACCCTAGTCCGATCATTCAGCATCGCTAGCATTTTCAATAGTCCTGGGGGGGTCCCCCACCTTTGGAGTTTACCACAGAGTGTAGAAGGCGGCACTATAATCTATGAATGCCACGTAAACTGGTCTTTTACGTATTAGCCTGTGCGATAACCAGTTTTGTTCAATGGTACGATGTTCTCGGCCACGGCCCAGGCATTCAACTCCTCAAGGAGAACATGAGCAAAGACTCTGGCCGAGACATCGAGCATGGCAAGGAGCCTGTAGTTTCGGGGGGTCAGCATGGGACCCTTTCTTAAATGCTGGGACTACAATACTGTCTCGCCAGGATGGAGGTATAGACTGCGTTTTGGCAATAAAGATGAATAGATGATGTAAAACAGTTGCCACAAGGTGGAATCTCTTCTTAGGAGTAGGTTGCAAAGATCATCAGGGCCTGAAGCCCTAGGGGAATTACTGGAATTGATACATTTTTCCACATTGTTTGTGTTTTTTGTATAGGAGCAAACCCCTGATGCAAAGACGACCATTGGCATTCCAGGTTCCGTCCCACTCTTGCCTAACAATTACATGAGATCCTATGTAAGGTGGGTCAAATAAATGAATAAGAACGATATTCATTTTATTCCCTGCAAAACAATACGTCAATTTCCCAGATAAAATATTAGGAGAATCACAGTGGATTTCAGTCACCACCAGCGGTTTCTTGATGCATAATGCCAGACCACCCTTAGGTCTTCCAGCATTTCCCTTTACTGCCAGTTTATTAATGGAACACCGCCCATCTATTACCAGAGTTTCAACGAGCCAGGTCTCCTGTAATGCCACTACACTAAAGTTGTCAATATGATCAAGGAGGCCGTCTTCCTCAAATAAATGCTGGTGTCCTCTGGTGTTCCAGGACATCATAAGAAAAGGAAGGCTAGGAAGGCTGCTGTTTGTTCATTGAAACCATTTCACTGAGCCATTCCCAGTGATTTGCTTCACCACTGTTTGTTTTCCTGCAATTTGCCGGGCCTAGTGGAGCAGAAAAGTCCTTAGTAGTTCTGCCGCTTGATGTAGTAACTGCTAACCTAGCCATAGGAGTGTGGTGGTCTGGCTCCTCCTTATCAGTGGTGACTTGAGGATGAATAAAGCATCTATCTTTCCCCATATGATCAACCCCTTTACATTTCACAATCCATTCATAGCCCATTCTGAAAAATAGTTAGCAATATAGTCAATCATAGCATCGGAATGAAAATAAACAATTGATGTGACAAACTCTTCCAGTTCAAATTGGTGGACAATACGTTACTACTCTTAACAATTTGTAATGGAATGATAGAGTGAAATAAGTCAATGACTTGCGAGAGGCTTCGTACAGATAAAGCCTTCACCATAGTGTCAGAGCTCTTCTGCAGGGAATTCATATTTGAACGCTCAATTGGGGGTTGGGCAGTCATTTGTGGTTCTGCAGTACCAACCATATTGTGACCTGTCAAGGGTATACGTTCAAAGAAAATGCTTGCCTCCGTTTGAACTTCAACTGATTCTGCAGATTTGCATTCCTCTACAGCAGCAAGATTTGGAGCAGGGAGTTTTGATGGGTGTAGTGAACAAAACCCTGAGGTTAAATACTGGAACAGCAGCTCGGCTGCGCTTTGTGCTGATTCTGCAGGGCTTGACAATGTTTCTTCCCAACAGCCATTGGACTGATCGTTTGAGACTTTCCAGTGCGTTGCTCTAAGGAGAGCAGAAGTACCTTTCCCTGTACTACAATAGGACGATTTGTGCTCAGACTTTACTGCAAAGGAGGTCTGGAAAGCACAATTGGTCAGAAGAACAAGTTACTTACCCCTGGTAATGTTCTTTCGACTGGATGTTCCTCCCACGTATTTCTTATCTTTGATATTCCCAATATCCAGCTTTGCTGCTTCAGAAAATACATTTTAGCAGGGGGTGCTGTGCATTAATGCCTGTTGACTCGATGCCGCTCGGAGGCCTCTGTCTCGATGTCAACGTCACCAAAGGTATGTGTAGCATGCGCAGCGCCCGTTGTCTTCAGTTCTGTTTTTACGAGTGAAGGATTTATCTTGTGCCCGACGGTTACTCCTCCTGAGAGAGCGTAGACTTTAAATCGAATGGATTGTGTCCTCCCACGTATTCCTCATCTTTGGTACACTCCCAAAGCAGTTTACAGAATTTGGAGAGAGTCTGAATTTTGGTATGACATGAATAGATTTCATGGGTGTGTGTGCACAGAATGCAATACTGCTTTGCCAAATGCAGTTTCCTGACCTGAAGAAGAGTCTAAACTATAATGTTTAGTGAAAGTGTGTACAGACGACAATGTGGCAGCTGCACATATAATCCTTATTGGTACTCCCCTCTGTAAAGCAGAAGAAGTTTCCATGCCCCTGGTCGAATTAGCTCATAGGCGTTCCAGAGGATCTTTTCCCGAGAGTTTGTAGCATTCCGATATTGCCAATATAATCCATATGAATAGAGTTTGTTTGGCAATAGCTATAGCCAATTTGTGACCTGAATAACCCACGAATAATTGGTCAACCTGTCTTCACTTTGGCATTCTGGATATTTAAAAGCTCAGTGCACGTTTAAGGTCAAGCCTGTGAAGCCTTTCCTCTTCTTTCCCAGGATGTGGAGGATGGTAAAAAGATGGTAACGTTATCTTTTGTGTGAGATGAAACTCAGACAATTTTGGGGAGAAAATTGGGCTTCACTTTCAGTACCACTTTATCTTTATAAAAGATAGTGGCCCTCATTACAACACCGGCGCTAAACCATGGCGCTATTAGCACCATGGTTTCTGCCGATATTGTAACAAGTCCGCCATGGTGAAATGGGGAAGTACCACCCCATTCCAAGGTTGGTGGGGCGGTACTTCGCCATTTCACGATTGCCCTTCCCCATTCCCATTTTTGCCCCATAGGGCATAATGGGAATGGGTAAAGGCGGTAATTACGGTACCGTAAATTGCGGTACCGTAATTATCGCCAGGGTCCCTTTGCGGGTCCCTGCAGTAATGGCTGGTTCCAGCCACCGTTATGGGAATTGGGTGCTAAGGGATTACCGGTAGCCTTACCGGTACCGGTAATCCCTTAGCGCCAGGGTCGTAATGACCCCCAGTGTAAGGAGGTTTGCAGGATAAAGCCTGTAGCTCACTCTCCCTTTGGGCAGGTGTAATTGCTACTAAAAAGATGTTTTTTAGAGTTAGGAGCCTCAAACGACAGGAGTGTAATGGCTCAAAAGGGGCCCCCATCATAAAGTTCAACACTAAGTTGAGATCCCAAACTGGGACTTGAAAAGGGATTGGAGGGAAAACATTTGTCAGACCCTTTAAAAATGCTACTATTAAAAAGGTATCTTGAAGTAAGAAACTTATTATGAAGAGCACTTAAAAATAGATAGCACCGCTAAGTATCCCTTGATGGTACCAATATGGTATAAGACCATATTTGCCAGATGTAATAAAAAGGATAACATCATTGGTGTATTACATGTAAAAGGGTCAACATTCTTATCGCTACACCAGCTGCAGAACCTATTCCAGTGGCAGTCGTACAAAGATTTAGTTGCTGGCCTTCTGGCCGAAAGCAAAATCTCCATTACGTCATCCGGGAGGTCCCAATCCTTGTATCTCAGCCTCTCAGGAACCATGCATGAAGGCTGAGCGTCCGGATATCCGGATGGAGAACACAACCTTCCTCTCGCGAGAGAAGGTCCTCTCTTTGTGGAAGACATATCGGAGTGCAGATGGACATGTCCAGAAGGTCTGGGTACTACGTCCTCCTAGTCCAATCCGGGGCAACTAGGATGATGGATTTCCTGAAATTTCTCAACCTCCTGATTACGTGAGAAATGGCGGGGACTGGAGGAAACGCGTATAGAAGTGGAAATTCACAGTCCACCATGAACGCGTCTCCTAGCGCTCTTCTTGGGTGAAATTCCCTTGGAGCAGTACAGTGCGCCCTTCCGGTTGGCACCGGTCGCAAACAGATCCACTTGAGGGGTTCCCCAAAAGGTGAAGCTCTTGTGAAGGACTTCCTGAGCTAGTTCCCACTTGTGGGAGACTGTGCTCTGCCTGCTCAGAGTCTCCGCCATTGTGTTCTTCTCTCCGGCTTGATGAACTGCCGACAGAGAGATTCCTTCTTGTATTGCCCAGAACCAGAGCTGCATTGCCTCTCTGCACAGTGGTAGTGACTATACACCTCCTCTCTTGATGAGGTAGTACATGGCCACTGCGTTGTCTGTCATTATTAGGACATTCTTTCCCTGTACAGATGGAAGAAAAGCCTTCAGCGCTAGTCTGATTGCCCTCAAATCTAAAAGGTTGATAAGTAATGTGTACTCAGATGGAGACCAACAACCGCTGATTGTCAGATCGTTGGTATGGGCTCCCCACCCAGTGAGTGAGGTGTCCATCACTACTGTTATCTCCGGCCATGGTTTCCAAAATGGTTCTCCTTTCAAAATTTTCTCCCGACAGGCTCACCACTGAAGATCCAGGTAGACGCTGGGCATTCTAGAATTTGGTCACCATCTGCAGAATGTCTTGAGCCCTCAACAGCGGGGGCAAGATTTTTCCCAGGGATGCACACCGGACTGCCCCAATGAATTGGTGTCTTTGTGATGGTATCATGTGGGACTTCTTGAAGTTGAGGGAGAAGCCCAGTCTGTGAAGGGAGTGACAGGTATAGCGGAGATGTTCCAAGGCCTGTTCTGGGGAAGCCCTGATCAGCCAATTGTCTAGGTAGGGGTAAAAGTGAATTCCCCCTCACCTGAGACTTGCTGCCACAACCGCCATCAGTTTGGTGAATACCCTCGTGGCAGAGGTCAGCCCAAATGGCAGAACTCGAAACTGATAATGAGAACCACCAACGGCGAACCTCAGGTACTGTCTGTGCTTGTGATGGATCGGCACAAGAAAGTAAGCATCCTGAAGGTCCAATGATAGCATCCAATCCTGAAGCTGGAGGGCCTGAAAGATCTGAGAAAGGGTTGCCATCTTGAACTTGCCCTTCCTGAGGAACTTGTTCAAGTCTTGCAAGTCCATGATGGGTCTAAATCCACCGTCATTTTTGGGGATTAGAAAATACGGGGAGTACCATCCCTTATCCCCCTCTGCTGCAGGTACTGGTTCTATAGCACATTTCTCTAGCAGGGTTAATATCTCCTGCATAAGAAGCGGATCTGGAACTTTTAAAGAGTTGTTCCCTGGTGGATGACTCTGAGGTTTTTGCAGAAAAGGTAGGCAGCAACCTGTGGCAATGGTTTCCAATGCCCATGCATCTGAGGAAATAGCCTTCCATTCTCTAAGATGCTGTGACAATATGCTTCCCACTGCAGTTTTGCGAATCAAGTCCTCAGAGAGGTTTTGGAGCGGCAGACGCAGTGGCTGAAGGTAAGGCCGCCGCTGCTGTTGCAGCCTTAGTACTTCTTCCCTGTACACCGCAGGGGAATCTCCTTTGTCCTTTTTGAGCTGGCTGTCCTCTGCCCCTTCCAAATGTGGAGTAGTGACGAAAGGATCTACCCCTCCAAGGTGTACCCATGGGGAGGTTTGGAGGTTGTCTGATTGCAGCAGCAAGGGATTTGGCTGCTGCCTTAGAAGTTTGCAGCTTCTCTAAACTCACATCAGCTTTAATGCTGAATAAATGAGTGCCGTTAAAGGGCAGGTTGAGAAGTCTTGGATTGTATATCCGGGGCCAATCCTGACTTTCTCAAACAGGCAAATCTGCGCATCACTGTACTTGCCGCCATAGCTCTGCTGATACTGTCAGCAGAGTCAAGACCAGTCTGGAGGGATTCACACATCGCAGCTATCCCATCCTTGACAATGTTTAAAAACCTGTCTCACTCTTCCCCTTCAGGGATATGGTCAGCCGCCATGCAAATGCACTGCCAAAGGCTATGTGTAAATCTTGCTAATGTGCATGTACCATTAAGAGATTTCAAGGCCATACTCCCAGCCCAAAAAACATTTTAGGCCAGGGTGTCCTAATGCTGGTCATCCCTATCCAGAGGGATTGTAGGATAGGCATTGTGCCTACTGGTGGAGGTGGCCGCTTGTACCACCAGATTCTCTGGTGTTGGGTGCTTGGACAAGTAAAAAGGGTCAGAGCTTGAACTTTTGAAGTCAACATCTTGTTGACAGCCGGTGTGACCTCTGGTGCCTCCTATTTAGTAGCCACACCCCTTTGTAAGGCTTGATGGAAAGGCACAATTGGGTCTTCTTGTGGTCCCTTGTCCAAGATGTCAGTTAAATCGTCTTGCTCAAAGACTGGTGTTGGTCTCGAGCACCCAATATACTCCATAACTCTTGACATCAATTGCCTGTATGTCACTTCTGCGTGGTTACCCGGGTCTGCCCTGCCAAACTCAACCTCTGGTGAAGTGTCTAACCCACTAGCATCATGCAGGCATTCTTGTAGGTTTGTTATTTTTGAATCTTCTAAAATGAATGCCTCAGGCACTAATGGTGTTTCATACTGCAAACCAAAAGGTCTGGATTCATTAGAAGATTCCACTGCATCCTTAAATAGAGGAGAGGGACTTGAAATAATTGGACCTGGGCAAAGGAGTATGTTTTTTTAAAGTGTAGTAGATGTCGTCATTATATTTGTGGTCAAAGGAGCCAAAATCGTTAAAACTGTCAACGTCGACTGCTTCGAAGGTTGCGTCGATGGCTTCGATACAAGTGGCATCGAGGAGGTCGATGCTCGAAGCATAGATGGTTTCTTATAAGTTATCAGTGCTGATGGCGTTGATGATGCACCTTTCGACCCCAATGGTGTCGATGTCAAATTTTTTGGGTCGATGTCTCAGTCCTCGAGGAGATTTTTTCCTCGACTCGAGAGATCCTTCGATCGCTCTCGAGGAGTTTTGCCCACCGGGTCCGAAGACGCACGGATTTTGTGCTTATGAGGTCTTTCGACCGGAGCATGGCTTTTGAGTGTAGTCGAGAGGGGCAAGACCACATTCTCGAACACCTTTAACATTCTTAATCTAAACACATCCCACTGGGCCGTTGAGCTAGATTTAGTGGGGCAAACGACCCATTCCAATAAGGAACTTGTAGATGAGGAAGATGGCGATCTATGGTGCCGTTTCATTCCGTGTCTAGAGGACGACGAATGGTGTGAACCAGTACGTGACGGGAACGTTTATTCTTTTTGCGACGAGGAGAAACTGTTCTTGATGGGTCCAAAGTCTTTTGTTTTTTTCAACCGAGTCGAGGGGATTTTTGGGTCCTATTTGCCGCAACCTTCACTCTACGCTCTCTCAGGCCTTTGGCCATCATGCAAAGACAGTCCTCACACTCCGATGACGGATGAGTCGACCCCAGACACCATAGGCAGATCCTATGGGGGTCCGTAACGGACATCTTCGCACTGCAGTCAAGGCACTTCTTGAAACCCAACCTGGGAGTGGAAGACGCCGAAGACAGTCATTCTTCACGGAGTCACTCGAAGAATAAAAAAATTACTCAAAGAAATTATCGAAGACATTCCCGTCAAGGAACGAAGCGTACCGTGTCCGAAGCGTAAGTGTGGAAAAACGGAATTGAAGCTAAAGGGCACTGCACGTGCTTCATATACCTTCGGTGACGTCGACATTGAGACGGAGGCCTCCGAGGGACATTGAGTCGACAGACATCGACGCACAGCACCCTGTGCTGAACAGTTTTTCCGAAGCAGCAAAGCTGGATATTGGAAATATAAAAGATAAGGAATACGTGGGAGGACACAAGCCATTTGAAGTATAATCCTGCCCTTTTCCTGTTCTGCCATGCAGTTTCAATTTCCTTTCTCCTTTGCAAGATGAGCGCTGGTAGGGACGTTGATTACAGAACCATTACTGGTTGACTTGGTCGACACATTGGTCAAGGCTCCGCCAGCAATAGGTTTGTTTGAAAGAAGGGAGTAGTTTCTTACCTGCAACTCCATTTCTCCATAATTGGTATCTTTCATGGATTCAAATGCTGTGAATATTTCCCGTTGTCAGGCTGGGAAACCTCTGTAACTTTAACATAGCGTTTTCCTATGGAAAACTTTGACACTATTGTGGCCTATCGACGTTCTTTTGGGTGCTTTAGGGCACGCCAATAGGGCGTCTGCTATAAATATACCCACCCTCATGGCTTCCCTTCAGATTTTAACCTCCAAAGTAGAGTGAACCCGAACCCAGGTTTGCCTGCAGGGGCAGCCGGGGGCGCAGGTGAATCCATTAAAGATGCCAACGCTGGAAAAATGGAGTTACAGGTAAGAAACTACTCCCTTCTCCAGCATTGGATCTTTCATGGATTCACATGCTGTGAATAGATTACAAAGCAGTACAACCACTGTGTGTTGGTGTATCACAGGCAAACCAATCAATAACATCTCATCACATACATGAGACAATAAACCCAACCAGTGATAGAGCAAAACAAGAAACCCCTGAAGCTGCGGGGCCGACCTTAATGAAGCAGGCGTTGGAGGACTGCCCTTCCCACCTGCACATCTTCCACATGCTGCAGCCCAAGACAGTAATGCCGGGTGAAGGTATACAGCACTGCCCAGGAAGCCGCCAGGCAAATGTCCACAAGCGGTATCCCAGACCACAGCGCTGCTGACGACGCTGTGTACTGCATAGAATGAGCCTTCAAAGCACTCCTCAAAGACTTACCCGCCTTTGTGTGGCAAAATGAAATTGTTGATGAAACCCACTGGGAAAGTCCCTCTTTGGAAATAGTCTGCACCTTGTTGGAGGGCCCAAATGTCACAAACAGCGGCTTCAACTTCCGGAAGGCCAGCGTACGGTTCAGATAAAACATGTGTGCCCTCTTAACGTCCAGAGAATGAAGGGCCTTCCCTGCCGGCATGGATGCATTAGCAAAGAACGAGGGTAAGGCAATAGAGGCAAGTTTATGAAACGCTGATGACACTTTCGTGATAAAGCACGGGTTAGTAGGCAGGAGAACCTTGTCCTTCATGAACCTCAAGTAAGGCGTGTCAATGACCAGTACCTGCAGTTCAGACACCCGTCTGGCCGAAGAAATTGCCACCAGAAACCAGTGGAGTAACGTTGCTGAAAATGTTGGGGGGGACATGACATCTGAAGAAAAGGTGCCCCAGCCAAATGAATGAGGGACAAAATGGTGTGCCATGAAAGTTGGGGGGGGGACAAACACCCCTGACCCCCCCCCCAAAATGATGCCCATGCCAGAAACACCATCTTCTATGAAAAGAACTTTAAAGAAGCGGTCGACATGGGTTCAAATGGGGGTTTCACGAAAGCTGAAAGAACTATATTTTAAGGCTCCATGCCAGTGAAAACCGTTTCTCCGGGGGGAAAAGTCTGAAACAGTCCCTTCAGAAAATGTTTCACCAAACGATCACTAAATAGATGAGCAGCATGGCGCCTTCTCGTGAACCTAGAAATCACTGCCAAATGCAACTTGATGGAGGATAGCGCCAGGCCCCCTTTCGCAAGGTGTAATAAGTATGGGAGAACCTGAGCCGGGGAGATGTCCAACGGCTGTATCTCAGGGTGACCCTCACACCAGACACAGAACCTTGTACATTTTTAACCATACGAGTCATTGGTAGAGGGGCCCTTGCTGCCTCCAAGATCCAGCGACATTCCCGGGAGATCCCTAACTGGCCAAACTCGGAGTGGTCAGGAGCCACGCCGCCAGGCTGAGAGATGCCGGATCGTGATGCCACACCTTGCAGTCATCCTGAGACAGGAGATCCGGATCCACTCCCAACCCAAACATCTCTTCCACCGCCAGGTGAAGGAGATCTGAAAACCACATCTGCCTGGGCCAGAATGGGGCCACCAAAATCACCCTGCACCGTTATTTCCGCACCCACTGGATGGTCCTGCGAATCAGAGGAAACGAGGGAAACGCATACGCGAAGAGGCCCGTCCATGGTAATGAGAACACGTCCCCAATCGACTCCGGATGAGCCCCTCTGCTGGCAAACTCCGGACACTGTTTGTTTTCCATTGTAGCAAACTAGTCTATCGGGGGAGACCCATATCGCCGGAAGATTCATGCCACCTGCTGCACCTTCAGCCTCCACTCGTGCAGCTGACTTGCAGCCCTACTGAGCGCATCCGCTTGAACATTCAGAACCCCCGGCAGATGGAAAGTGACAATACTGATCCCTTGAGCTAGAGACCAATGCCAAACGTCCTGCACCTCCTTCGACAGAACTCTGGAATGCCTGCCGCCCTGCTTTCTTAAATAGAACATTGTGGTGGTATTGTCCGTCAACACCCTCACCACCGCTCCGTGAATATGCAGAAGAAACGACCTCAGGACCCAGTGCATCGCCTTCAGCTCAAGCATTTTGATATGCAATGACGTCTCCTCCCGAGACCAAGGGCCTCGTACCTGTAACTCGTCGAGGTGTGCCCCCCCCACCCTGCCTGGCAAGCATCTGCTAACGATCGTGAATTGGAACTCTGGCTCCAGCAAGGGCATGCCCCTTACAAGATTGGGCGTGCAAGTCCACCACCAAAGGGAGTCCACCAAGCCCTCATTGACCACAAGCTTGTCGGACCATAATACCTGACTCTGCGACCACCTGTCTGCGAGGAACTCCTGCACTGGCCTCATGAACAGGCAGCAATTGGGAAGGAGAGGGTTACACAATGCCATGGCCCCCAACAGCGACATGTAACCTCTGACCGAGACCACTGTACCTCTTCTAAATTCGCCTGCCTTGGACCGCAACTTGTCCTCTCGCTCGCTGGAAGGTTTCACCAGATTGTCCTGGGTAAGAAACTGCGCCCAGAGAAACACCAATTCCCTGGACAGTGTCAAGTATGATTTGTCAAGTTGACTGCGAATCCCAGCCGTTGCAAATCCCAGCCGTTGCAAAAGGTCCATGGTCGCCATGACAGACTCCCTTGACCGTTCCTGCGACCAACTCCTTACCAACCAATCGTCCAGATAGGGGTACACATGGTGGCCCTCCCTGCGGAGGCAGGCAGCCACCGGAGCCAAACACTTTGTAAACGTCCTGGGGGAAGACTTCAGACCAAACAGAAGGGCCCAGAACTGATAGTGATCCTCTCTGACCACGAAACGCAGGAACTTGCAGTGTTTTTCCCTCACTGGGATGTGAAAATAGACATCCTGCAGATCTAATGACGCTAGGAACTCGCCCGCTTGCACCGAGCGGATGACATCTTGAATGGTGAGCATATTGAACTTCAGGCACTGCAGATTCTTGTTCAAAGCCCAAAGATCTAGAATAGGCCTCCATTTTCCATTGGGTTTCTTCACGACGAAGTACCTGGAGTACACCCCTTGGCCTCGCTCCGTGACCAGAACTGGTTGTATTGCCCCTTTCTCTAGCATTAGCACCACCTCCTGCCGCAGGATCGGAAGATGCGGCTGCACTACATACACCGGCAGAATAGGAATGGGAGGATGCCGAAACTCCAAAAAGTGGGCGAGACGAATCATGTACAGCACCCAGCGATCTGATGTTATCCACTGCCACTCGTCGACAAGGTTCGCCACCCTGCACCCACAGCAGATTGTCCCTATGGCAGTCATTGTTGAGCTTTCGACTGCCTTCCTTTAGCAGCCGCGGCCTGTGAACCTTTCTTTCGCTGATCTTAAAAGTCCCTGCTCTTCTGAGCTGACTGGACTGATCGCCAATAGCCTTGAGAAGAGTAGCTGTAGCGCCCGTAACTCCGATCTCTGGAGGAGGCAAACTGGGCGTTGCCAGAGGCTCCACGAAAAGCTTGAAAAGAGCGAAAAGGGCGACCACGATGCAGGGAACCCAAAGACTGTGCCATCTCGGTATCCTCATCAATCTTCTCGCCGAACAAGTGTTCACCCTCACAGGGCATATCAATGACCATATACTGGACTTCCAGACGAAAATCTGTACACTTCAACCAGGCCTGCCGTTGGAGCACCACCCCAGTATTAATTTGTTTAAACCCTGACTCCGCAAAGTCCACTGCAATATTGATGCTGTGGTTGGAGGCCTCCTCCCCCTCATGTACCAACAGCATTGCCTACTTACGGTTTTGCTCCGTAAGATGGTCAAGAATTGGGGGCAGCCGGTACCACATTTCCCGATCATATCTGGCCATAACTGCCAAGGAATTTGCAGCCTTCACAGTGGTAGCCCCTACCATCAGGACCTTATTCCCAAACGTGTCCCATTTCCTGGCCTCACTGTCCAGGGGCCTAACACATTTGTGTTGGCTTCTGGCCTTACGGCTGGCTGCAGCCGATACCACAGACCTGGGCGCGGGCTGCGACATGAGACATCTAGGGGTAGACTCAAGCGCCTTGAATTTCTTTTCCAGCTGACCCTTTACTGCATGCTCAGAAAACGGATGGCGCATCATGCGCATGCCCTCCTGCCACACCTGGTCGAGAATTGGCAACGAAAAGACCACCTTCCGTCGCTTTACCATATGGTCGAAGAGAAAGCAATCCTACGTTCCTCTTCAGGCATCAGCTCAAACTCCTGACACGCTTTTGCCATCGTGGCGTGGAATGCCCCAATATCATCTGGTGGAGATGGTTGTGCCGGACTACTGGGCTGCTCTGCCTCAGGGTCCGTGTCCCAGGCTTCATCCCTCGTCGGCGAAGATACCGTGGACAGGGTGTCACGTGGAGCACTCTCTGGTTCGGACTCGGGTAATTTCACCTCCTCAGGATGACTCTGTGGATGGCCCAACAGCAACGGCAACCACGCCGTAGGCGACTTCCTAGGGACCTCACCAGGCAAACCAAAGGCACCGCCTGACTCGGAAGCAGGGGCAGCCTAACGTCCAGTTGCCCCAGCAGAGACAGGAGTATTCAATACTTGTAAAGACAGCAGAGATTGCTGATTAGCCAACGGTTAAAGGGGCGGCCCAGCCCCCACCCCACTAGATGTAGACGGCCTCGCACTCTGCAGGCCCAGAACTGACGGATCAAAAAGCAGCTCCTGCTCCTCTTCCATCCCTGAGGAAAGAGAATACGCAGCAGGATCTGGTTGCAAAATGTCCACAGGAAGCATGGGCCCAAAGCCGTCGGACTGCCACGGCCCGACCGTCGGCTCAAGCCCGCCGACTCCATCTGCGTCGACGCCAACAGCAGTGGCCCACTGTCCGTCAGAGTTGTGGACGGCACCAATGCCACCTTTGCATTGCCACCGTCGATGAGGGACTATCCGTCAACGACCTTGTCGTCG
The DNA here is from genome assembly GCF_040938575.1 of Ambystoma mexicanum. Classification (NCBI taxonomy): domain Eukaryota; kingdom Metazoa; phylum Chordata; class Amphibia; order Caudata; family Ambystomatidae; genus Ambystoma; species Ambystoma mexicanum. Next base: position 970,863,113 of record NC_090934.1, read on the forward strand.
GAACTGCAACTTCCACGGTCTTAGCCTTCACTGCAGTCCTTGGCTTTCTTGGAAGTGTTTTGAAAACTCTCGGCTGGACGAAGACTTATGATGGTCTCTGGACGACGAGTGCGTCGAAGGAAGACTCCTTCGGCTTCACCTGTCCTTTGTCTAACACCTTTGACTTCTCGAGCCCACCACCAAACCCCTTGAACTTGTCAGGCCGATCTGCCTTGGAAAACGAGGAACCACTTTCCCCCTTTCGAATGATGCGACCTGGACATAGATGACTTGCTACCTCTCCCCACTTCGGACATAGACAACTCTGTCCGTGGCTTTTTAACAGGGGGTTCCCCCAATGCCGCTCGCTCTCCTCGAAGACTGGCTCCCCCGGGCTGAACCCACCTCCGGAGCCGGGTAGGTGCCCTCGTTTAGCCAAGATATGAGCCGACCGTTACGGTCCTTCAAAGTCCTCTGCTAAAACCCCTAGCATATCTCGTAGACATCCGCCAAGTGATGAGGGTAGAGACAGTAGAGACTGTCCATGTGGCCATCTCCTTTGAATACCTTCTTAAGGCCGCAGGTAGCACAAGGCCGAAAGAGAGATTTTTTTTGGCCCACAGATGACATATTGGCCAACACAACAAAGCATGCGCAAACACGAAGAAACACGAGGTGATCCCAACTGTTTGGAGACGGTTGAAATCTGAAGGGAAGCCGCTGGGCGGGGCTATTTATAGTGGACGCCCTATTGGCATGCCCTAAAGCACCCAAAAGAACGTTGATAGGACACAATAGTGTCGAAGTTTTCCATAGGAAAACGCTATGTTAAAGTTACCGAGGTTTCCCAGCCTGACAACGGGAAATATTCACAGCATGTGAATACATGAAAGATCCAATGCTGGAGAACTTTACTTCCCTTATGAGACCTTTTGATGTCTGTATACATTCTGGCTTGCAATATAACTTTTCTGCTTTTTCTTGGCAAACCAAGCAACAGAATCAACAGATGGATTTTGGTCAAGTGGAAGAGAGGTCGGTACAGCGGTGGATTGATTCAGAGAAGGGGAACAGACCGTAGAGACAGGTCGAGATGACAGTAATTCCATGCTTGCTCCAATTTTCTCTAGAGAGTAAGTATGACCTTGGAGAGTAGTCTGTAATGCTGTGCAAGATTCCAGTATGCTTATTGATAACATGTCCCTGGTTTTTCAGTTGAGATGAAATAGCCTCAGGTTTGGTAAGAAGTTGTACTAATAGATTTTCAAGGAACCCAAACATCGTTTCAGAGTCACCACTTAAGTTGCTTGTGTTGGCAGCAGTAGATAGATTTAGGGAGTCAGGTGTTTTTTCTGGAATGTCTATAGAAAAATATGATGGAATTTTTCAAAAGCTTTGCGTACCTATGTTTTTATTGGTGGTGCATTTGCTATGTTAGTTTGCGGTTTGTTGTTCAGCTTCCGCTTCCAAGAAGAACTCATTGGTGGAAACAGCCGAATGTGATGTTGGTGACGACAAACTGTCAATGTATTGATGCATTCCCGAGTAATGCACTTGGATATCCTCAGGTGCCACAATTATCACTTTGTATGCTGCCAATACCATGTTAGTGGTGGGACCAGGACCTGATGCAGTGGCTTTAACCGCTCGTCCCTCAACCTCCCCAGAGGGGACCTTTGTTTCACTGGGCTTGTCAGCAACCAGGAAGAGGACCTCAGCTACTGAGCCCCCACACCCCCAGTGCTAATGAGACAGATTCAATCAACTTGGACCCCAAACAGGGCGCTGACATGGCAAGTTCTCCCATCAGTTCAGAGCTAGAAATCAGCAATTTTAATGAGGGATTTTGATGGTTTCCCCATGGGCTTCCCAATGTGGAAGGATTTACGAGGGCATGATTTGACAGTTGCTTTTGAAGGCAAGACATTCTCGTTTGAGACCACATCTGTCTTGTCAGTTTCGGCAGTAATAAGAGTCTTGGTTGGATTCAAAGATGATTTCAGACCAGATCACTGTTTTGTTGTCTAAGACTTCACTTTCCGGAGTCAAGTCAATGTACTAGGTCTCAAGGGCAGACTCATGATTGCATGTGATATATGTGTGATCGGCATGAATGGTGGGGCCAGCTCGATCACAAAAATGTGCTGTTGCACTTTTTAGTGCAACTACCACAGTATTACTGCGGGTCCCAATGGGTCGTGTGGCTGATTATTCTTGATCAGTCACCACTGCAGCACGCTTAAGAGCTTGCTCTGCAATGGGCTCAGAGGCTCAGTGCTTTGATTTCCCAAAGACAGAACTAGCAGTACAAAATCAGGGAGGTTATTTCGCTATAAGATCTTTTTCCACAGACAGTTTCACAAAGAGTCTTCCCGCTTGTTGATGCAGCTGGTTTGAGGTTCGCCACAATTTCGCAGTCACAGCGCCAAGCACCAAACACTCTGCTCACTCCACGTGGAGTGAGGCTTAAGAGTGGAGGTGCAGTCAGTGCAGGCAGTGGGCCACTTCCACCAAGAGTTAATAGCGAAGAAATACTCCTTTTCTTTCCAAGTTGCAAAAAACACGCTGGGCCTCCAATAAAGCACAATGATCTGAGACCAAAGACCAAACAGTCTGCTCATGTTGCACGCTCCGTCTGGTGTGAGGCTTAACAGTGGAGGTGCAGTGAGTGCAGGCAGTGGGCCACTCCGACCAAGAGTTAATAGCGAATAAATACTCCTTTTCTTTCCAGGTTTGCAAAAAAAAAAAAAAAACACTGGGTAATCCTCCAATAAAGCACAAAGAGTTGAGGCCAAACACCAAACACTCTGTTCACTTTCCATCAGTCTTTCTACCACCAGAGCAATCACATCTGGGAACCAAAAATTGGCCAGGCAATGCAGGGCCATTAGAATGACTCACAGACAGGTATGGTGAAATGTATATGTTACGCTTAACTTGTCTCTGCGGGAGTGCCTGGAGCCTCTGGACTGGTGTCTCAACTGGGGCGTGGGCTGGCTCTGTCTGGGGGACTGATGTGGGGGGGGTGAACCTACCGTGAGAAAAACAGATGTTACCCTTATGCACTGTATTTTGTTCTTCCTCCCCGACCTGCCCTGGTTCCTGTGTGTGCCTCTGGGTCGCAAAACTTCTGTGCTTCTATGTGATGCTCCACCAGTTTCTTCACTGATGCTGAAGCCCAGTCCGGCTGCAGCTTAAGGGTGCATCTCAATTCTTTTACAGTCTTTACAGTCTGTGCTGGGTTGTCCCAGGGGGTAGGTAATGTCTATGAGGCTGGGTATGTAACTCGTACTTACTTGATGTGCAGTGGAACTTGCTGGTTAAGTCTTTTTGCATATACTGCTAGCGGTATGCTTGTTTGTATGGGTGCCGGTCCCTTACATGCACTGCGTGCATTTCGTTGATTGGAGTGATCCGCGGTGCTATGCGAACAGCGTGCGGTTTGCATCTGCGGCACGAAGGACCATGTGTGGGCGATGCACTCTCAGTGAGTAGCTTGCCTGTTAATAATGTCCTTTTCTGTCTCACCCAAGAGTTCGGGAGAGTTGATGGCTGGAGAATCGGAGCGGCTGTGGGCAGGTCCAGAGCTTCTGGAGTAGAGGAACGAAGAAGTGAAGATGCGAGAGCTAGCTGCGGATAGAACGTTGGAGGTGTCCCCAACTGTGCAATAGGACCAGGAAGAGCTGCTCGACTTCAGCAGTGAGTCTGGAGATGTATTCTGTTTCGTGCTGTGATGCTTCACTCACTAACGTGTTGTTTCTTTTACTTTTCAGGTCAGATCGCCGGTAAGGGGCTTTCTGAATAGTATTGCAGTGGGAGCCTGATGGAACAGTAATGAGAGTGCAGTCAGGAGCAGTTCCTCGCCGTCCTTAGTCAGTCAAGGCCAGAAAGGACAAGCTGCTAACCTTGTAGTGTGGTCTTTGAGAGGGGCCGGCTTCACCTGCCGGCTCCCCTTGCCACCAGGGGAAGTTGAAACAAGCAGCCAATCAGCAGAAGGTGCAGGTGGGCTCATGTGAGCCTCGGGATACTGTACAAGAGGCTCTGCAACGTCGGCTGCCATTTTGGCAGTGTTTTAGGGCTTGCAGAATTAAAGGCAGATTGTGTGCTCATAGGCCCAGCAGGGCCTACCTTAGTTGCAGGCAGCTGGTCATCACGGAAGGCAGGAGTGTAGCCCTGCTGCTCCTCGATCATTATGGACAGCCAAGGCCAGACAGGACAAGCCCCTAGCCTTGTAGTGGGGCCTTTGAGAGGTGCCAGCTTTGGCGGCCCGCTCCCATGGTCACCAGAGGAAGTTGAAACATGCGGCTAATCGCAGAAGGCAGAAGCGGGCGCTGAGCCTCAGGATACAGTGGAAGAGGTTCACCAACGGTTGAGGGATGTCCTTTGGCCTGCCCGTGAACACAAGCTACATTTCTCTGTCCCGAGGTTTCCCATTCAGAAGGAAGAATGGCAGCACTTACAGCAGAGCCCTTACTTCTGGTGTCAAACTGGGCACCTATTGTCTTCCCATGCATTCATATTGGGATGTCATCGTTATTTTTCTCCCCTGTACAAAGCATTTTCTCACTAGATAGTGTTCTTTTGGAATGTGAGAAAATAGTACTTCTACTAGGAGAGTCAGTGCTTTCTTTCAAGATTGATGGAAAATGCAAGGGACATTGGTATATGGAATGTTCACAACTCTCACATTTAAAACAGCCTAACTCTATGGGAGAAGAATTTTATTGGTGTAATCTGAATCTTTAAAATACAAGGTGTTAAGATTTTTATGAGTTTCCAACAAGGATTTCCGAGATGCACTGATATTTTAGGACAACCTATCATGGGGTTGTTCAAAAGATTTCTTGCTAGGTAGTTGATAATCCCTTATTTCATCATCTCCGAGATAAGCATTGCAGGCTAGTTTGGAATTTCATCCATAATTATCAGCCTTGTCTGAGCTCCATGATGGCTCTAACTGCATGTTGTTTAAACATTATTAGAGCAGAAACATTTTCTGGACGTAGTTTGTTCTGATCAAAACAGGCCATCATGTTATAGGATTCCTCCTTCTCTTTATCAACACACTTACAATTAGCCTCCTTCACCAAGCAAGAGGGAAGACTTTTTTCTGATGTATTGTTAAAGGTATTATTTTAAATTCTTTCCTTGTTCCATACTTTGCAAGCAACATCATATATCAACCATCCTACTCTATCACCTCTGTGTATTACACATGGATAGGTAGAAGTGTTCAGAACCATAAACTTTAATTCCTTACCATCTGAAGCCAAGGGATATATTTTCAATCCTGTCCCTTGCTACGGCATAATGTACGCAAATACGTAAACAGGAAAATGTATTTCTAGCAATAGAGAAATTACAAGCTTATCCTTTCTTGGAATCACATACTTATAAACAAAGAATAGATGGTAAATGTTACCTTCTACAGGTTATCTTACTGGGCTAATGGCCTGTCCTGAGAGTTTATGAAAATGTAATCCCACATTCATCTGGAGAGGCCACTGGTTATCGGGATTCTCTCTTAACACTTCCGATCCCCTAATGTCCTGGGGTTTAAATTTGTGTCTTCCCCAGTAGTAGAGGTTCTATATTTAGGTTATAATAACGGGACATATGATTGAAACCAATCATCTTCTCTCTCAATATCCATAGGGTTAGTATCTACCATATTCACATTGGAGCCCCACTTTGTATTAACTGATTCCGATCCCACTCATGACATCATATGTGAGGGGTCAGAAATGCGAGGCGGACAGCTTTGTAAGAGTTTTTCACAAGAAGCCATTTTATTAAATTAAAAGGGTGTGATAAATGCCTCGCTATCCCTAACTTAGGTTTCCCTGCCTATGAAACCAAGACTAAAGGAAAACACTCTAATACACAATCTGTCCCTCACACGTATACATGCAACTAAAGCAATTCAGGTATTCGTATGGCCGTTTTGAGTTCAACAAAATAATAATTAGAAACAAAATACTCTTGTAACCAGGGCCAGATCCCCTTCCCCAGGATTAAAGCAGAATTTTCAAATGAGAGTTCCAATGAATAAAGTTCCTTCCAATAGTCAAAGTCGACTTCAAAAGGTAACACACAAATGCTTCTCCCAATAGCCAATCTCAGTTTCCAACAGAACGTTTCCTGACTTCTGAAGGTTTCCCTTGTCGACGTGATTGTCTTAGAAGCAAACAAAGTTCATCACTCCTTCAATGAATATTTCAATAAGATGTCTCTTCTCTGGAGAAAGACAACTAGTAAACACTCTTTGTTATATACAACAATGTTTTCATCAGGATGGTTTTAGCACAGTTCATCAAACACATGAGTGGCATTGCCACTTTCTTTCCACCTTAACCTTACACCACACTGGAGTGCTTCAATGTCTTTTTCCTGGTTCACTGACCTGCCAGGACTAACACTAACAATCAATTTCCAGGTGTACCTTCTAATACGACTACAAGCACTCTGTGGTTTGGGTTACTTCAACGATCAGTATAGTCAGACTTTCAATAGAAACATGCATAACTTCTTCCATAAGGATGCAACACCCATTGATGCGGTTTGTTCCAACTGTTGATTGGCCACATGCAATGCAGATTATGTTCCTCTCTCCCTTGACCTTCTCCCCAAGGAGGGTAACCTTCCTACCCACTATGGGTTTCTTCAAACATCTTTACAGTCTTTAACGTTCAACAATAGCAAAATGTAAATGCAATGCAGGTTATGTTCCTCTCCCCTTGACATTCTGCATAAGGAGGCTAGCCTTCCTGCCCACTATGAGTTTCTTCAAATATCGGAAAGGTCTTAAACTCAACAGTAGAAACATTTAGATCTGCTTCCATGAGGAAACAACAGTTGTTTGGAAACATGCAATATAGGTTATGTTATTCTCCCCTTTGGCATTCTCCCCAAGAAGGATAACCTGCCTGCCCACTCTGGATTTCAATCTATCACATCAGGAAACTGTTCATTCAAGTTTCTCTCTCCAAGAAAGCGGTTTCCCCTTTTTCTTCAAATTATCTTTTCTTGGCTTAGGCAATGGTGTGGTCCAATTTATTTATTGCCTCCTCTTTGGGATGTACGTTAAAGGATTGAGTCCCAAAAGATCGAATTACGAAATTGTGAACTACACTTGTTTGCAATTTGTAATTCCATCTTTTGCTTTTTTTTTGTCACCCGCCATGCAAGTATTGCATGCAGGGGACACCCTTGCCCCCCCAAGCCCCAAATACCGAACTAGGGGATCAGGGGACACCCCCGCAACTCCTGATCCCCTTGTTTGGCATTTTGGGATTCAGTCTTTTCAACCAGGTCGAATGCACACTAATTGTGCATTCAGTCTTTTTTTCGCCTTTTAGTGCAAACCCCCTCTTTGCTTTGGCAATACTGGTTACAGTTTTGTTCTAACACTGGTGGTGGCTTTGCAGGTTTAATACTGCCCCCTCTTTCCTTGGGCAATGCAAGTTACAGTCTTCATTAAATGTCACTTTTCTTTTACTTAGTGATAATTATATACTCTCTTGTTTTGGTTTCTATTAGCACATGTATTAAGCCAAACTTGCTATTATTAATTCGGTATTCAAAAGGAATCTTGGCCGTCAGCATTTCACAATGGAGTACCCCAGGTTTACCTATGCAAGGCCAACTCACTGGTCTCTCACTGTGCGTCTGTGTGTCCCACTGCTGCCACTTCTTTTTTCCTTGCCAGCCGCTCAGTGTCTTCCCTGACAGGACCTTGCATTGCTCCTGTCATTTCTCGATGCTTGCAAGCCACCAGAGACAGACATGATGTGCGCAGAGCTCCTTTCTCCCAGAAGGCAACTTGCAACCACAGTGCTTCTCGCTGCACGACCTCTGCAGTTCGGGCTTCTCCTACTTCTGACCCTTTCAGCACCATTAACCGCCAAAGGCAGGGTGGTGGGCCAGGCTTCCTTGCTCTGCCCCTGGTGCGTACACGGCCACAAACTCCTTCTGTGACTTCTACTGCTACTCCTGTGTAACTGCTCCTGTGGGGGATTTAAAAAATCCAAATTCCCGCTCAGGTGCACATTGCAATTCTGTGCCTCCAAGCTCCTGTTCCCAGTATGTATGGTATTATGGGACTTGAAGTCCCCAATATTCTCATTCTTCATTTACTCACACATTTCAGTTTTAGGTAACTCACTTTGTCTACACAACATATCTTTAGATAATGGACTGGAAGGTAATAATATGTGCTTGTTTTCACAGTTTAAAATTGAGGAAAGATCATACTTCTCTGAAGGTGGCCTATTGATGTTCTTATTCTTACACTGACCATATTGGCTTGCTTTACCAATATGTTGGGTATCTTTAGGAAAGGGACTCTTATTCTTACAACAAGCCATTAGATATTAGGGCATCTTAATTATCTCATCCTTCAAGGATGATGAGTACTGTGTGTCTCCTAGTGGAACCCTCCTGTTCCCTTGGGGGCTTTCTTCTCCCAGGTGATCCACCCGGCTAATACCACCCCCAGGGTTAGGATCAGGAAACGTCTGCCTTCCCCTGGCCACCGGGGTGAAGACTTTAAGCAGGGATGCTGTGAGGATTCTGCAGGATTCATCACAGATTGCTTTCAAGGACCTTTAAGTATGAATTACAGAATTGTTTTGCTGAACTGAATTTAGCCATATTTTTCTTGCATGATTTTATTGTGTGTATTACTGTAAGGGCCAGAGATATTTTGGATACAAGGTCATTTTTCTTTAGTTGGCTAGGCAAGGACCTCTCTATTAGGTTAGGGAAAGCTGGGTGTTTATATTTTGAATGAATGTCAAACCTTGAGAAACCTTTACCTTTGTGTCCGCCTCGCATTTCTGACCCCTCACAGTAAGGTGAAGTCAATTGTGGCACAGCATAACTGCTGTTCACTGGGCAGCGGTACGTATATACATTAAAGGTAAATTACATGATTGTTACAGTATGACTTCTTCCCTGCATGCGTGCAAGGGTCTGTAGTGGCTAAAGCACCTAAAACTTCTATAAAAGAGTGATCCAAATCGGAAGGTAAATCAGGGACAGTTTGCCTTTTGTGGTAATGTCGGGCGAGGGAAGTCTAGACTCTGAAGAGGGGTGTGAATGCGATTAATTAGTAACCCAATAAGCAAGCATAATAGTCCAAAATAAAAAGGAATGTCCAATTAAAACTCATAAAAAACACTTATTAAACACACCACCTGCAAGAAGAACTAAATAGAAAAAAACAACACAAAACACAACTCTTAGAAAGAACGCAGAATATGCACAGATGGAAAGTTGTAGGACTCTGGGATGGAAGGCAATTAAAATCCCAATGTGCTTTAAAAACTATCTGCTCGTGTGCAAAAAAGGATCAAAGTGACCTAACCATCCTCTATAGCCCAAAGCTGGACCAAAGGGGTTATGAGTCAATAATACTTTTTGGTGGTTCTTGGAGGTTCAACAGCATCAAACCTGGCTTTCTTCGTACTGCTTATGCACTTTAAATCAGGCTTGAACGAGTTGGCTGCGTTGTTCCAGATAGGTAGTGCAGATCGCAAGGACCACCAGGGTCAGTGCAGCATTCGGTTCCAATGCAAAGATGCTGGTGACTGATTGCGCAGTTCGAAACAGGCAATCTGATGCAGCGTCAAGGGTTGCGGTTCGATGAGGCCACCAGGGTCGTTCTACTTGTGATGAAGATTGGCAGTGAAAATGCTGGCGGTTCAAAGAGCGTCTCGAAGCAGAGTTTAGCAAAGTGCAGATAGTGGGTGCCACCAGGGTGGGCTCAGCAGTTGGCTTGTTTGCAAAGATGCCAGTGACTGGATGTGCAGTTTGAGTCCTGCAATTCCATTGCAGGGTTTGAAGGTCATGGTTCTAAGGATTCCCACGGTTGTTTTTCTCTGGTTGGTGTCTTGAGGTTCACCATACAAATTGGTGACCCTGACATGATCCCAGCCTATATGTAGAGATGGAGGATTCCTGGCTGCACATCCAGAGGGGCTGCAGCCACCTGCAGCGACCAGTCCCTTGTGCACAAATTGGAGAGGTTTACAGGAGCTGTATTGTCAAAGTCCTGTCTGTTCTTTGTAGCGGGCGCCGCTCCTGGATTGTGCAGATCGCTGGTGGATCCCTGTGATGGAGGAACCCAAGAGAACATGTAGCTGTAAGTGCAGTTTTGCGGGCGGTTGGAGGGTGTGGAGTAAAGAGTTGACGTGGCGAAGGTGGTGTGATTGTGGAATGGAAAGACCACGTAACAACTTGTATTTTTTTACTTTTCTTTTTTATTATTATATGGCGTAAAGTGGAAAGGGTTCCTTCCCAATTGGGCGAAGAAGACAGAGCTGTGTCATTAAGAGGAATAAGGGTAGAGGCCCCCTGTATTCAGTGGGCCTGGGATCTCACCACCCGATATAAAGGAGCGCTACAACAGAAACGTAGTCTGGGTAGAGGCTATGTGGGGATCTGGGATCCCTCCACCCGATATAAAGAGGGCGCGAGAGTGAAAAAGTCGTATGTTGGTGTTTTTATTGTGGTGATGTGGACCGAGGAGTTGTCCGGATTTGCTGTGTGTAAATCTTGGAATGGAGTGGAGTAAGGGTGTGGACGATGTGTGTGGGGGAGTGTAGGATGTAGTGGTATGAGATAAGAGTGAGGTGTGCATGTAGAGTTGGATGAAGGGGGAAGGGCGGGGTATTGGTAACGGGAAAGGGGCATGGGTAAAAGGACAACAAAGCATAGCTGGATTGAAGCCCGAGTAAGTAAGGTATTGCATAACGTTTGAATAGGTGCGGCCAAAATGGGGCTGGCGTCCCCACTGGAGTAGATGTGTACAACTCTCCTGTTGTATAGGGAGACAATTAGGACGTATCATAGGGAATGGTTGGCCAAGAGAGTGGTGCCATGTTTAAACCATGGCCAAAACAGGGAACAAAAGATAAAGATATCATGGGTCATATGTACACATTCCTAGTGGTCCAATATAAGTGGAAGAAATTAAACAATAGAAGGGAAGTGGTGGAGATATGGAAGATGGTAGAGGAAATTACAAGATGCCTCCCCCCGGACCAAAGAACACAGCAGGTCAACCATCTTTGTCATGTGCTCCGATCCCAGACATGCCCACCGCTCTGACTCTTCAGGAATCTCCCACCCCATCAGTCACAACACAAGCAGCACAGCCTCCCCCATTAGGGTGCTATCACACATATGCAGCATCGGGGTACACAAATCCTGTTTATGTCCCGCTACCAGCCACTGCTCCTCCTGCTCCGTCAATCAGCCGAGTACCAGAATCTCCCAAACCCTAGAGCAGTGGTATTCAAACTGTGGGTCGCGACCCCCTAGGGGTCCGCGGGTGCATCCCAGGGGGGCCCTGAGAGCTCAGCATGAAAAAAGATTTTTTTTTTTTTTTTTTTTTTTTTAGATTGGAAGAAATGGGCAGGGGTGGCCCACATGGGCGGGCTGAAGCATGAAACTGTCTCAGGCAACAATGAAAAAGTGGCCCACAGTTGTAAATGGATATTCATTCCTTTAGTCACAGACTGGGCCTCATTACTACTATGGCGGACCAGTAACAACGGTGCTGGTAAGCTACCGGCACCGTTGCTACCGTTCCGCCATAGTAAGAGTTGTGCTCGTGGGTGCTTGACAGCCCCCGCCAGGTCTGACCTCAGCTCGTCGGATGCACCGGCACCGTTATTAACGGTGCCGGTGCATCCGAGCTCCCCATTCCCATTTGAGCCATATGGGGCTCAAATGGGAATGGGGATCTACCGGCACCTTCGAAAGGGCAATTATCATGTCCGCCTAACTCGGCATGACCTAGTAATTGCCCATTCGCGGGTGCCAGACCCGGATGCAACTCCAGTGGCAGCCGTGCCGGTTTTACCGGCACAGCTACCGCCAGAGTAGTTATGAAGCCCACTGTTTCAATAGTACCCAAAGGGGTGCTTTGTGTTAAAATGTAAGTAAATTGTGATATATTCAGCAACAATGGTCAACATTACTAACTGCATAGTTAAGTAACTCATCAAAATGGTCCACATTGGCCAAAATGGTGGCCCATTTTGATTGGCCCAAACTAGCATTTTACATTTTTGGTACAGGCATTGCCCTATAGGCCTGTCCGAGCCTGGCGGCTCATCCATAATGGCAAGAGGCGCCCACCCAGTGGCCCCTCACCCATTATGGAGGAGCTAAGGAGCCAGCCCAGTGAAACAGTGAGCACTCCCTCAGCTGCTTTATCCAGCTAATGGAGTGCTCCTGGGCTGGCTGAACTGTCAAAGGGAAACACTGTTTCCCTTTGACAGTTCAGTTTAGTTCCCCAGCCCCACATGCTCACTGAGCCATGCAAGTGCTGGGGCGTTTTGCTTCGCCAGCATTGCATAGCTCATTGGAAATGCTGGCTGGGGCGCTGCATGTCTGTATGTCCGAGGGGGAGCTCCTGCGCCTCCTCGCACATACGGACAGAGCAGCTGGAGCAGGCCGTTTCAGCACCCACACACAGTCCAATGCAGAAGGTACGTTTATGTTCATTGTTTTTATTTAAACATGTGTATGGATGCGTTATGAGTGAGTGTATGGTGATGGATGCTCATGTGAATGATAGAGTGATTGCTGTATGAATGTGCAGCGCCTTGCATATACACATAATCATGTTCATTGTGTTAGGACCAGTGGGGCCCAGGGGACAGGGATGGTATCTTTTTGCCGGACATCTATCATTCAAAACCCTCTGCCTTGTCCACAAGGCTTTCTGGGGCCTGGGTCCAAAATACCTTCAGCTATTCCTCCGCAAATACCTCCCCTCTCGAGCTCTTCACTCCTCTACTTCCATCTCCCTCAGGGTCAGTCGTTTATCAAAGAAACGAGCTGGGGGTAGATCTCCGTCTTCGGCTGGGGCCTCCCTCTGGAACAGCGCCCTGCCACTCTAAAACTTGAGGAGAACCATCTTTCTTCCTGCACTTATCAGACCTACCCTGTCTGCTGCCTTAAACATAGCACTTGCAAATTGCTGGCTGCACTACCACTGTTTGTTGCCTTTATTATTTATTTATTGTTATTTATCTGTTTCTCCTCTGCTTCGCACTTTCCACTTCTCCCCCCTTCCATGCACTTTTCCCCTCACACTTGCGCGTTCTCAATGTCACTGGGCCTAGTAAGATCGCTGTTTTATTCTCCTCTGTTCCCCTCCCTTGCCTTGTCACGCTCTGAAACACTTGTGTACGAGCGCGATAGAAATAAAATATCAATGCCTGCCCCCTGGACTCCCAGCAACAATTGCAAACTGTTTGGCTATTTACCCATTTTTTGTTAAAAGTATGCTCTACAATGCAACATTTTAACCTATTATTTAAAAAAAAATTCACAGGGGGAAACCCCCCCGAACCTCCCCTTAATGCCCCTCCACTTAAAAAAGATTCACCAGCCGCCACTGGCCCTCAGACTGTGTTGGGAACGGGATGGGGGAACCGAGGGACTATGGTGGGAGCACAATGGGCGGGAACCATGGGATAGTGATGGGAGCAGAGTGGGGAGAGCCCTGGGTGTGTGATGGGGTGGGGAGAGACCAGCGACTGGGTAGGAGTGGGATGAGGGAGCCCAGCGACTTTGATGGGAGCAGGTGACGGCGCGCAATATATACTGTCCATTTGGCATTTCTGGGGGGTCCCGACCTGCCCAAATTTTGCTCAGGGGGGCCCTGGCCAAAAAAGTTTGAAGACCACTGCCCTAGAGCTACTGCTCAAGAGCAGGGGGGTCCAGAGCGGATTGAACAGAAAGAGCTAGAAGCAGCTTTAAGGGTGACAGAGAAAGAGTTAGCGAGATTGGGATTGGCTAGAGGGGAAAGATGACTGGAGAGCGGGAGACATTTAGTTCATAATTGACAGTACTGCAATTAAGGTTGTACATATTGAGAAGGAAGGTAAGGAGTGGCAATCCAGAGGTTCAACAGGGGGAAAGGTCTTGGGCAGGGAGTTTGAATTATGAGTCTGTGCGGTCGGCTGACGAGGCAAGGGCAGGTGAAGAAGAGGGGGAGTGGGGCACCGTGAATGAGTGGGAGGAAGAAGAGGCCCCGCCTGTGAGATCGCTGCGGGTGGAGAGCTTGTGGACACCTAGTGTGAGGAGCCGCTTTGGTCGCATAGAGGTTGCAAAGGGAAAGCAGGTGAGGAAAATGAAGGTGACTAAGACAGTGTGGGCACAGTTTTGGTTGTTGCACCAAGGACCACAGAGGGCACAGCATGTACCATGGCCACACATGGTTAAGATTCCTTTACTAAAAACCCCCAACGTCCCTCACAGCTGGGGCGGGAAAGTGGATTTATGCATTTGAAAAGCAGACAGCAGGTGGTTTCCTGGCTGTGGGAGACGTGAAGAGTGCGCTTGTCGCAATCTTGAGAGATCAGGCGGCCGCCATTTGGGATAAATCAGGGTATTCTGGGGTACCATTAGAGGATGATGGCCATGACAGTGTCTATTTCAATGATATTTGAGCCCAGTTGTGGGCAGCGCTGCAGCGTGTATACCGTGATACACCAGATATCCAGTCAATAATGCAACATACAATGTGGGATGACGAAGATCCAGCTCGGTATATTTTACAAATACAAGAGATGTGGAGGGCAGAAACAGGTGAACCATGGGATCGGTCAATTGTATTTTTCTACTATGTGGTCAAGAAAGGGCTTCTAAAAGAGGTGCAAAAGGCACTCAATGAGATAGTAGGGACTGAAGCCAAGGGGTGGGCGGAGATACAGTCTATAATTTTACACGATTGCAAATGGTTGAAAGAGAATGAAAAGTAAACAGCACAGAGGGTACAGAAATAGAAAGCGAGATAGGTGAAAAAGATACTGAAGTAGTCAGTGAAGGTGGCGGCAGTAGATGCACACCAGGATGCCCCCCAGGAAGGACAGACAGAACAGAGGGTGACTCTGGGAGAGGTGCAGGCAGTCCCTGCGTGGGGAGGTGGAAACGAGTGGAACAGTGGGTACCAGCCACAATATCAGTGATGGCCCCACCAAGGGTGTCGCAGGAGAACAGGAGGGTTTGCAGGACCCTGAGGAGGAAGAGGAGATTTCCGAGGAATGGGTGCGATAGGGTGGAACAAGGGGCAATGTTGGACATGTGGGCAAACGGGTCATTTTTCATGGAAGTGTAGGAGCAGACAAGTGGCTGCATACAACCAGCAAATGCCCCCACATGCGCAGGGTGCCCCCGCTGTACCCAAAGCCCTCTGCCCAAGTACCCCAAGTGTTCCATATGGCGAACCACCAACTATAGCCCTGCCTGCCCTCCCACTGCAGTTTCAACAGCTGCAAGCGCTGGTGCCCCGTGGCGCACCAGCATATGCAGTACACCTCACACAGCCACAGGCCCCTCAAGTGCTCAACAGTAATTCAGTGCCTCATGACACTGAGGAACACCATCAAGGTGCCAGCGTGATAGGAAATCATTTTGTCTTTCCAGGGGCAAACACTTATCCAGATTAGGACAGCCCACAGAGAACCTTAGCATGCCCAGTTCTATCAGTCACTGCCGACCCAGAAAAGGAACCCTTGGTGGGCGTGGATATAGGAAACAAACATTCATTTTTATGGTAGACACAGGTGCCACAAAATCATGTATCAGGGAGGGGCATTTCCCTTCGTCAGGTGAGGTAATGGACACCCAGGGGTTCTCTGGGGCAACAAAATCAATTCCATTCACAGAACTGCCTATTAAGATAGGTGACATGGTGGTACGAGCCCCAATGTTGTTTTCAACAGCATCCCTTATCAATCTGTCTGTGCGAGACGTGCTTAGTAAACTGAACGTTACCATCTCTTTCCCTTTGAGAGGGGTATCTAATGGTATATATAATGGTAGGGCAATTATGGTCATACATGCACTGGGGAATGAAGCAGCAACCAGGGGCATACCAGTGCACCCAGACCTGTTACTGTAAAGGGATAGAGTATTGCTGAACATAGTACCGAACATAGTCAACTGGTATTAGAGAGTGCCATCTGGGTTCTTGTTGGACCAGCCCAGCCCGAGGAACATGATGCAGGAACCATTCTCATGCTCGATTTAGAAGGGGTGTTGGTGTCAGATGCAGAAGGAGGAGAATGGTGCACAATCCTGTGCATCGGCCCAACCCAGTTCCTCAGGGGAGTTACAGACAGTGATGTGTTCGAAGATATGGACAATGATGTGGACATAATATTGACAATGTGTCCCATGTGAGATATTGGTGCAATACCGACATGGTCCATGCTACTAGAAGATAATGTCCCACCCTTTGCCCAAAGCGATCTGGTAAAAGTACCTGACAATTTGTGGACATTTGGGGCTCTTACGTAGTGTTGCCCCAATTCACATTACCCTTAAACCAGGTGCAGTATTGCCAAGAGTTAAACAATACCCATTGTCCAAAGAACCTGGGGAAGGAATAGATGACACCATAACGGCTCCACTACACCAAAGCATTATGGTACCGTCAATTGCTCCCTGCTGTAAGGCTATATACACTGTCAAGAAATCAAAGGGATCCAGTTGGAGGACGATTCAGAATCTGCGTCCTCTAAATAATATAGTACTGGATGAGTGTCCCCATTGTGCCCAAACCTGCGACAATATTAGGGAACATACCCACCACAGCGACCCATTTCACAAGCACTGATTTGAAGAACGCTTTCTTCTCTGTCCCATTGCACCCTGATTCTCAATACCACGCTGTGTTTACATATGGCGGAAGGCGATGCCAGCACACAAGGCTCCCACAGGGGTACTGAGTCCCCCAGTATTTTCAACCGGGTATTGCATGAAGATTTAGGCAAGATATATGTGCTGAGTACCATCATTCAATACGTTGATGATTTGCTGGTATGTAGCGCCAATGAGCAGTAGTATAGGGAGGACAACATCACGTTGTTAAAATTGCTGGCTGACAAAGGGTACACAGTAGACAGAGCAAAGCTGCAGTATTGTCAGCAAGAAGTACTATGTTTAGGCCAACTCAGTTACGTCAATGGAACAAAAAGTAACTCCAGAGTGTGTGCAGCACTGCAGAGCACACCACAACCAGTCACAGTTAAAGACATGCAGAGGTTTTTGGGGTTATGTAATTACTGCAGGGGCTGGATCTTGGACTATACGTCATACACACAACCATTACTGTAAGCCCTTAAGGAGGCCCAAAAAACCAAGAGAACCATTATATGGACTGAAGAGATGGTCACTAGTTACCAAGAGTTCAAGGACGTAATTGCTATGGCCCCAGTTTTAGCAACACTTGACTACACACAAGAGTTTTATCTGTTTTCACACTCAGACCGGGAAATGATGACAGCTGTCCTGACACAGAGAAGCACAATGGGCCACAAACCCTTAGCATATGACAGCGGTATGTTGGACTCAGTGATACAAGGACAGTTTCCTTGTGAACAGGCTCTGGCCTTTGCCACCGAAAAGTCTGCCACTATTACGATGGGATGTTCAGTCACGTGGTATGTACGGCACGCAGCATTCGTTCAAATCCACACTGACAACACAGAGAGCATCTGCGTATAAAGTAATACTGTCTAGTCCATCCACTCATATTGTCTGCTGCAAGACGGTGAACCCAGCCACATTCATAACTGAACCAATCACTGGCACGATGACGTGCATGACTGTGTCACATAGGAAGGCCCCGACAATGACATACCAAAAGCAAGGGACTCTGCTCTTGAGATGGAGAAATATTTTTCGATGATGGTTCAGCAACCATTGAATAGGAGATGGGTAAGAGGCACACAGGTGCAGCAGTGGTTTGTCTAGTGGACGGAGAGTATGAAGTACTGGTGCTAAAAAGATTACCCTTGCACTATTCTGCCCAGGCTGCAGAGCTCATAGTTCTGATTGAAGTGCTATAAGCATCCCAAGAACGTTGAGTTACCATTTACGATTAAGCATATGTTACAACCACCGTTCCTTCAGGGCTGTCACAATGGCAGAGAAGGGGGCAGAGGACTCCCCAGTGCAATATGCTGCACTGTTAGAAAGGCTAACACATGCTCTCTCGTGGCCCACACTTGTTGCTGTCATCACGTGCACCGCTCATATGAAAAATACGGACCCAATTTCTCTGCCTATCTACCAGTACCAGATGATATAAAGTAGCCACAAAAAGCTAGCATGAGCTACAATTGGAGGTTCCATATACTGTGGTACCAGTTGCGCAAAATTATCGAGTTGCAGGGTCGGGTGCCTTGTGATGAAAAGTTACTATGGTAAAAAAGGGGGTGTGAGCAATTTCCCACTGATCTAATATGGAGGCAGGTCAACACAGGTAAGACGATAATGCCTCAGAGTGGGCAATGGTTGCCTTTGAGCAGAAGCCTACACCTTCCATCTATCAAATCAGCACATCATTGCAAACATCCAGGAGGATTGGTACGTACCTAATATCCAAGAAATGTTGAACATGTTTATTTCTAACTGTACCATTTGTCAGACATACAATACTGGGCAAACATTGGGGACTCTGCGAGCCACATTAGCGCACCCCAGCTGACAATTCTGAGAATTTCATATTGATTTATCAGACATGGGAGAACGATGCAACACTTATCAATATTTAATTGTCATTGGTTGACCATTCTCCTATTGGGTTGAGGCTGGACCTTGTGCACATCCAGACGCTAAATCATAAGTCAGCTGCCACATTTTTTGTACGAGAAGTGCATCCGAGCGGGGGAGTGTGCGAAGCACTTGCATCCAATAATGGCACCCACTTCTTCAACAACCTATTTAAAGAAAGAACGTTGCTCTTAGGGATCAAGCATAAGATGTGCTCAATCTATCATCTTGAGGCCAATGGTATTGTTGAGCCGACAAATGACCTCCTGAAGGAAAAATTATCTAAATTGTGCGTTACCCTGAAAAATAATTGGGTCCACTGTTTGCCCTTGGCCCTATTTAGTTTGCGGACACAGCCCTCTAAGGGCCATCACCTCTCCTCTCACAAAACAGTGGCGGGGTGTTGTATGCACACGCCACTTTCACGTACGCATAGTGCAGTGCTTCTGATGCTCACAGGGCTGCGTCCCTTTTAGGTGATGAATTTAAAGCATATTTGTGTCAGTTAACAAAATACATAGTTACCCCTTTGACAGATTGCGCTGAGAAGAACAGAAGAAGAAAACAGCGCTGCACCAGAAGCTGCGATCTCGCCACCTCTTCAACTGCAGTCAGGAGATACTGTTTTTGTAAGGAACTTGGTCCGCAGATGGAGTGAGCCACGGTATAATGTTCCATACATGGTCGTTTATGTCACTCTGTTTCCGGTCAGAGTAAAAGAATTGCAGTATTGGGTATTGTGAGAAACCAAAAGGTGTCTCTCACCCTGTAGTCCTCAGAGACTTGTTATCCAGGTGGCCAGGACACAGCCATCGATTTTGGATCCAGTTCCTGGGGGTGGACTAGTGCGGGATAGATCACCTGGGTGAGGGGTCTTTGGGGAGTAGGGGTGAGGCAGCCGTTGGTGGGACGCGGTATTACCACTTTTTTCTTCATCTACCCCATCCTATTTTGTATGATTTTCCAAAGTCCCAACTCCCCACCCTTTTTACACAAACATTGGTCCGAGGAAGAGGGTGACTGGGGGTAACCAGACTAACTCTCTCACATCGTACTGGACATGTCCCGTTAATCGGGTCAGGCAAAGTCAGGCACTTTACACTAAGTGCATACACCTGATACCAGTTAGCTCTCCTCACACAAATAAAAGGCAACACCGAAAGACACACTCTGAGCAAGGCGGAACATGAGTACGAGCAGAACTTCCAGGACAAAGGCACACCTACTGGAGGAGAGCAACGGAACAAAGGATGCGAGAAGCAGGCCGAAAACCCCAAGAGTTCCCTACTGGAGGTTGTTGCCTCTGACTGACCACAAAAGACATGTGGAGAAGGCCAGATCCCACAAGTGAAGATTGCATTGTGTTTCAAGGAAACCAGCGACCCTCCCAGGTAAGCGGCAGAGTTGGGGAGGTGAGGCCAAGTCTGTGGTAACCTTGACTTGAGAATTGGAAATAGCAAAACAAGAAAGAAGCACACAGAGCTGGTAAGTTGGCAAGTGACCTGAGAGAACGGTATGTGTTAAAGAAAATTAAGTAGCAACATTATTTCACAAGTGAAGGCTGCACGCGAGTGGATGAGACGTGAAGAAAGGCAGACCTGTAAATTAACTTTGAAGTGAAAGGCAGCTGTGAGATCAGCGATACTAAATACCGGAGTGGTCCGGCGAAAGGAAGTAGCCCATTCGAAAGTCTCTGTGAAAGGTAGATAGTTTGAAGCTAAAAAGCGAACAAACAGCAAAAGTGAATTAAGCGAGAGCAAACGTAAACTTTGAGTCAAAGTGGTCCTGCGGTGGTCTGTAAAGAGAGCCACGCACATTTGAACGCCTTTGACATTCGAAAGGGGTCTGAGCCCGATTGAGGGAGACCTGAAGTACAATAAGCTTGGGGAAGGGAACCCCCGTACAAGTTTGTGTTGAAGTGTGACGTGAGAGTTCTGAGCCCAACAGAGGGGGGGACTTACGGGAAGTGTGTGCTGTAAGGTCTGAGCCCGGCATAGGGGGACCTTTGTGAACTTTACATTGTATTCCAATTTTGAAAGTCAAGAAAGAGACTTTAACATGGAATGCCAGGCGGGCCTCAATTCACGGTTTGGAACTGCTTAGAATGTTAGAAACCAAGCCAGAGTGTGTCATCCTGCCTACAAGGACAGCCTTACTCCATGAGGTTTAACGTGAGGAGGAGAGCTGGTTCAACTACCTTTATTCTTTTGAACACTTTTTTCTTTTGCATACATTTCTCCTTTTTACACAAGAGATAGGGGAGGCATTAGGTTTTTGTTAGCATAGGCCATTTTTATTTGATGGACTACACTAGGACTGTTTTGTTTATCGTTTGATGGTCGAGACTACTCTCATCTTAGTTACAGGGCAAAATAGGAGTTTCTCCAACCCCAACATTTTCAATAAAGGTTTTACAAATTGTATCCATTGTATCAGTGTCCTACTTGTGAAACCATGCCTTCCCTAGAGTACACCTCTTGGATGTCTGAAAGGCTCCCCATGCAGTACCTCCTTCACCCAGTTCTCTCTTTGTTGGAATAAAGTAATTGTTCTTGTTCTTCACACTGATCCTGTTAGTGTAGTAGATATCTTTTCGAACCTCCGCTCTTTAGGAGCACCGAACAGTATAAATGTGTATTCCTTTTACTGTAATATTTATCCACTGTTATCAAGCTTTTCATTTCTGCACCGAGTAACATGAAATATATGAATACTTTATCTTTTCGCGTTCTTCTCACCCCCTGCACATTTCTCATCACAAGCATTGTGTAATTATAGTATTGTATCTATTTGTTGGTTTTCTTTTAGGACTTTGTATCTACTCACTTGATCAGGTTATATTGTTGAGGGGGTGTAGTAAAAGGGATGCATAAAATATGATTTTGGGGATTTTCCAAAGTATGGTATTGGTCATAATGAGTTTTTTCAAATAAGATGATAAATGTGAAACAAGCGTGGGTAGTGGATACAGTCACAATGCAATGGAAGCCTTGAATGAAAAGAGGGGAGGAGGAGGAAATAGAGTACAACCAATATAAGGGGGTTGTACTTGTCACAATGACTGATGTGCACCATCCAGAATTCTGTAATCTATGGTATAGTCACGTGCGCTCAGTGAGGAAGCAGAGGTCAAATGTGAGCTGCTACTTCTCTTCTCTCATCCCCCATGCAACAGGGGCACCCAAAATGTTACTACCACAAGAGAAGCCACCTCTAGAAGCCCAGTGTTTGGTACAGTTGGCACTTTGTCGGGTTATAAGCAAGTTCCAGGGGCATGGAATACAAGTTGTGCTGATAAAGACAGAGACAAATGTGCAAAAGATGGAAAAGACCTGCAATGTAAAGTGTGCCCACTGCTAAAAATGAACGTGCTGTTTGGGTCAAACAGATGGGAGGAGGCAGTAGTGAGCTGCCCGGCAGGGGATTGGCAGGGTTTGATGAAGAAGTAATATGGACCATCAACAAGAACGGTCTTCCTATATGGTCCACATATGTCTTGAAACTAACATGGATTGAAGCAAAAGAAGTCCAGTGAAAGTGCAAGTGGTGGACAGATTAAAGGTTTTTTTTCCGAGACTATGGAACTATTCCGGTGGGAACCAATAGTAAGTGCAATAAGACATTATTGATCCGTGATCTCAGGAAGGGCAGCCCTCATGGATGTCTTCTGGGTGTGTGGTCACCCGGCATATATGCATCTCCCACCATCATGGAGAGGCACACGTTTGCTAACGACCTTACATTCAGCCATCATTGTGGTTCCTGGGGCCCATCTGTCCATAGCACCGAGGTCTGTCACAGCACAGTCAAAGCCATACGCATCCCAACCCCCACAAGCGATGAGAAAGAGGCACTCACTAAGGAAAAGGCAGAAGAGATAACATTATTTATCCAAAGATTCCACCAAATTGCTGAAAGAGATTCCAGACAAATAGTGCTTGTACCCCAAAACGGAGGTGTTCTTTCCCTCCCTTCTGCAACCAGGGGTCCAGCCGCAGCCAACACCAAGTGGCTCCAGATCGTGAGGAGGCAAATGATCCAGTTGGAAAATGATACAGAGCAAGGGATGAACTCAATTAAGAGCAAGATGCGCGCAATCCGGTTGATGTCCCTTCAGAAATGGTACATCCTAGATTTGCTGACCGCATTGGAAGGGGGACTGTGCAAGAACATCAGACTGTCATGTTGCACATACCTCCCTCCAAACAATGCAGAAAATGGGTCCCTGAGGAGGCCACCATGGGGCGCGTTGATGAGAGCAACATTGACGTAGAGCTCCCGTCTTAGCCCTGGCAAAAGTGGTTTGAGCCCCCACTAAGGAACCCCCTCTCATCAGGCAACCGTGGCCTCCAAGCAGCCATCTTCTGGGGGCACCTGAGGACGAAAGAGAAGAGGTTCTGGACCTTCCTTGGCGAAGTTGCGGTGAACAATGCAGCCTCCAAAAGTGCATGCCCCAGACACGGGGCCAGGAGAGGGGGAGAAGGCAAAATGCAGAGAGACGGCCCGGCAAAAGAGGGATTGAGGTCTCGCACAGAAGACTGAACCATACCCATTATGTGAGGGATCGGCCCACGGAGGAGGAGGCAAGAAAGCTAGTGGAACCCCCCCCACCTGACAGCAGGGTGGCCCGGGTGGCCCAGCGTGCGTGGAGGAGCTGGGCTGCCGGGCTGCCCTCCGCTACCTGTGGGCGACTGTAGAAGGATCAGAAAGGCACTGCACGAGACTGTGGCAGGGGCTGTCAAGAAAGGAGGTGAGGAGCCCCCCCCCCCCACGGCTGGGCCCGTGACGGCCGGTGCCCCTCGTACGACCGCCCGCCCCAGGGAAAGACATCTCACATGTGTGGAGGCCCTGGAGCAGGGAGTAGATCCAAGCGCACAGTGCCCGTGGCAAAAACGCAGCAGAGACATGGGGGCCTGGGAACGAGGCTACGGCTAACCCGCTGCCTATATCCATAGAAGGGAGGTCCCCTGGGGACCCAGACTTCAGGAACCAACGGGGGCCATTCCCTCCCCCTTAGAATAAATAACAAAAACTGAACAGATAAGACCAGTGAACCCTGAAGTAGGCAAGGTGTAGAGCTGAGTGGAAAGGCAGAGTTGGCTGGACTAGGCGTCAAGGGAGCAGCAGGCCTGAAACATTCCACAGGTTGCCCGAATACGGGGCCAGGCTTGGGCGGTCCGGGGTACGTGCCCCCCCATATACAAGCCCAGGGCACACAACTGAAGGCAAGACAAGAGGGGTGCAACGGCCTGTAGTAGGTGACAGAGGGGAGGGCCCTCAGGTTCTTTCCTGGGGCGTGTGCCCGCCGTCTGGAGAAGCTAGCGCCAGGTACCGGCCCACAGTGATAAAAACATCAACAGGGGGAGGGGGAGGAAACAGCGGGAGTGAAGGACCGGACTCGAGCTTGGCCACCCAGTGTGGTTCGGGTCCAGCTAGGCAGACCGGAACAGGGTGAGGGCTCCTGAGTCACGTGCCTGGGGCGTGTGCCCGCCCTTCTGAGGAGACTACTGCGGGAGCCCCGAGATTTGAGAAGAGTGCACAGGGGTGGGACACAACAGGCCCCCAGAAAAAAGGAGGAAGGAGGGCTGGGGGTCACTAAACACCCCCCCACAATACGATCTCCCAGCGACTTGGTCGCCTGCACAACAGCAAAGACAACACTGAAAAAGAGCGTCGGGGCCTGGGCCCAACGAATCAGGGGCAGGTATCCTACCACCAAGAAGCAAGACACAATGCAAGGTGATAGGTGTCCATATAAATTGCATATGGACTGGAGGGCAAAATTAGAGACAGAGTACCGCAGGCCCACGGAGGAGGAAACAAATTCCAACCCCAATATGCCGGAGGCAGGGAGCGACGCTATGTCCACCAAAAGAGATATCGCCTCTCTCCTGCAGGAGATTAGAGAAATGAGGGCGGACATTGGTAGAAAAGTGGACAGAATAAATGTGAGAATAGACAACATCCATTAGAGATTACAGGCGGAAAACAGAGAGAGAAGGAACAACTTGAAATTCTTTTGGGTACCAGAGAAAGAGAGCAAAACGGAGAAGGACTTGAGGAGAACTGTACATGAGGTGGTGAAAGCCCTGTTTGGCGATGAGAACTTGGGCGAACTGGAAAGGGTTCATAGAGCGGGCACCACAAGGAGGGGCTTGCGCGCTTCCACAACTACCTGGATAAGCACAAAATTCTCAAGAAGGCACGGGGCAAAATAAGTGGCCCTAGGGAGTGCACAGGTGGCAATATACCAGGACTTATCCTCACTGACCCTGGCGAAGAGGCGCCTCTGTGCCCCACTCACAAAGTGGCTTAGCGAAACGGGTGTGCAGTATCGATGGGGAATTCTCTTTGCTCTTTCCTTTGAGGTGGAGGGATACAACTATAAACTCGTGACTGAGGAGGATATACGAAGGGTCACTAACAGTTATTGGGAGTAGACAGATCAAAATAGGACAACGATGAACAAGGCCCAGAGGATATAACACGGCGTGTAAAGGGCCCGAAAAGGTGGAAGGTCCCAGGCTCCAGAAAATACACAAAGCTTGGCTCGCCCCAGACAGGCCGCTCTTGAGTCTATGGCTCGGGAGGGGGTGATGAGAAAGTATTTCAATGGTTAGGATGAGGTAGGGGGGACATGTTGACTTGAAGAGATTCACGTAGGATATGAAGAAACAGCAGGGGGGGGCTTGAAATTAGGTGTTTAAGTGAGCTGGGTAGCAAGAGGGAGAAAACCACATTCAATCTCGTCAGGGGAGATGGTTCCAAATGGGGGTGGATGCCGAGGGGGAGGGAAGGGGGAAGAGGGGAAAATTGGTGTGATAGGGAGACTCGGGTCAAAAGGCCTGCAAGAGATTTAATCACAGGATAGAGGTGAAAAGAGGGCTGGTTAGGGGAAAAGAAGATGTCTGGCTTTGGTGATATGTGAATCGGCTCCCTGAATGCAGGGGGCCTTAACTCTCCCTCTAAAAGATCACTAGTGCTACGCGAGTTCAAAAGGGCCCAGCTTGATTGGATGCTTCTACAAGAAACACACTGGAAAAAGGGAGGGGGAACCACGACTACACCCCCGGGAGGTGGGTGAAGTGCATATGGCCCCTGATGTCGCAAAGAAGCCGAGGGTAGCCATCCTGGTCTCAACAAGGCAGAGTTTTGTGGTTGAAGCGGAATTGGGGGATCCCAACAGGAGAGATCTGTTTGGCAAGGGTTTCTTGGATGGGGCCAATTTCACAATTGGTTCAATGTATGCCCTGAATGTGCAGCAGGGTGTCTTTTGGGGGGGGGGGGTAGGTCTGAGATAAATTAATTCAATTCACAGAAGGTCAACTGGTGGTGGGTGGAGATTTTAACATGGTGTTAGACCCAGAGAGGGATCGAAAAAGGATGGGGGGGTGAGGATTCAGTAAGTCCAACCCAGGTGATTCGGTTCGCTTTCAAGGGGCCAATGAGGTCCTGGGTTGGTATGACTCCATCCGTTCGGGGACGACAGGGGATAGACCATTCATCTACTACTCAGCAGTCCACAATTCTTTCTCACAAATAGATTTCATCCTGGTGGATGAAAGTCTGTGAGATCGGGTGATACAATCCTAGATGACGCTGATCCCATGGTCAGACCACGATATGGTGGCAGTCACAGTTGACATGTGGAACCTGAGAGCGCCCCGGGGGATCTGGAGATGCAATGACTTCCTGCTTAAGGACAAAGAGGTACAACAGGAGCTGCTAAGGAGGATTAAGGCACACTTCCTATTTAATGACACAGGGGAGGTGAGAATGCAATCTGTCTGGGACGGGTTCCAGGCAACCATGAGAGAAACCCTGATGAGGATAGGTGCAGAGAAAAAGAGATTCAGGGAGGAGAAGGAGGTTAAGCTCTGCAGGAAAATAGAGGAGATACAGCGAGGAGGTACCCAGGGGCAGAACATGTACCCCTCCAGAGCGAAAGAACTCCACAAATATAAGACCCAATTGAGAGCGCTACCGACACAGGGTACAGCAAAAAAACTCCTGTTCCTGAAGCAAAAATATCATGAGAAGGGAGACCAGGCAGACAAGATCTTAGCGTGGAGGCTGAGGGAAGAGCAAAAGAAGAGGACCATAGGGGCTATCAGGTCGCTGGACGAGAGACTCCTGCATGACGTCCAGAGCATAGGGAGCGAGTTTGTAGAATACTATAAATCCCTATACGCATCGGAGTGGGAGGGGGAGGAGCACCAAATAGACAAGTTCTTGAAAAAGCTACCAATCCCTGGACTCCCAAAGGCGATAGCAGAAAATCTAGATAACCCCATCACTGCGGAAGAAATGGTGAAGGCAATTGTGGGAATTAAAGCAGGGCCGTCTCCAGGGGATGATGGTTTCACCATAAAAGTTTACAAACTATACCGTTCCCTGTTGGCGCCAAGATTAGCAAACGTTTTCAATGCATGCTCGGAGGGTGAACCCTCCCCTCCACGATGATGGCTGCAGTCATAGTAATGATCCCAAAGGAAGGTAAGGAGCAGACCAGATACGCCTCCTATAGACCAATTTCCCTCCTTAATGGAGAGGTCAAGATCCTGGCAAAAGTCTTGGGAACGAGATTGAAGGGAAAAATGCTGATATTAGTTGATGGGGACCAGATGGGATTTATCAAGGGATGGCAGGGATCAATTAATAAAAGGAAAATGATCAACCTGATCCATGGGGCACAAAGTGAAGGGCTAGAGGCCTGATTAGTGACGTTGGATTGAGAGAAGGCCTTCGACAGGGTCGAGTGGTCCTTCATGATAAAGGTCCTGGGGAAGATGGGGATAGGAACACATTTCCTGAAATGGGTAACTGAGCTATACAATAAGCCCAGAGCAAGAGTGTGAAGAAACGGGGGGGAGGAGGGGGTTCACAGAGACCTTTGGGCTAACGAGAGGCTCCAGACAGTGATGTCCCCTCTCCCGTTGCTGTACGCCCTTCGCAATGTAGCAGTTGGCTATTGCAATACGGATGAATGGCAAGATCAAGGGTATCAGGGGGGGGTGAATTGGAATGCAAAATATCTCTGTTCACAGAAGACATATTGGCTTACTGTTCTGATCTTGGTGATCCGCCTTGATGGTCGTGCAGCTATAAACTACCTCCGTCCCCAAGTACCGCTCGAGCAGGTAAAGAATACTGCCCTAGCAATCTTTGAGGCCACAGGTGATGAGTGGCGTCGTCAATCAGATACCCGGAACACTGGAAGGACCCCTGAGTGCTGTAAGGCAAAGGTTAGGATCAGGTATACTATGAACAATAATGGCAGTGCAAGCAAACAAGGAAAAATGACAAAGCTTACCCTGGGGATGATAGGACAGGTAGTAAACCTGAATAGACAACGAGGGAAGACCGACAGCAGGCTGGGATGTACAGCACTTCCTCCAACTCACACCGGTAGCCAGAGCGTGACCAGATAGCAAGTCCATCCAAGGTCCAGGTGGTGAACCCCAAATGACTCAGGAGACAAAACGTGATCGCCAGGAGCGTGGGTAGAAGTTCGCCAAAACAGAAGGGTAATCCAGAGCAATTCCAGGGCCAGAAAAAGGGTGGTCAAGAGTTCCAAGGGTCCAGAAGATGCGTCGAAACAAAAGGGCAATCCAAGACAAGTCCAAGTAACGGTCTGTGGTCGAGTTCCAAAGTGTATCAAGAAGAACGAGGGTAATGCCGAACAGGTCTCTGGTGGAAACAGCTGTGAAGCACTGAGTGTTTCCTCTCAGCTCTTTTTGAAGGAAAGGTAGATCACGTGACAGGGCACGTGACCGCACAGGAGCGTCACGTGATGGACGGACGCCATCAGTGATTGGTGTTCGTCCGATGTGGACGCCAGCGTCGGCTACAGGCGATCCCGTGACCAGTCACGTGATCGTCTGAGCGAGACGCGATCAGGTTCCCCCGTGCGCGGAAGCTGGAGCTGCCGACGCCGGAGCCGTCGGGCATGTATGAGACGCCATGGCAAGCGCCAGCACGGAAATGGGCGGAAAGAGGTGGTTCTGCCCCCTCGGACATCCCGCCTGCCGTGTCTTCCCCGTTGGTGTGGGTGGTGGGTACGGGAACGAATGGTGCCTGGTGAGTGACGGGAGGAGGGCAGGACCGGGGACGTGACAGAGCCCCCCCCCAAAGGCCCATGACCGCGTGGGCTCGTAGGATTATCATGATGAAAACGGGCCAACAAACGGGGGGCATGAACATCCCGGGAAGCCACCCACGAACGATCCTCCAGGCCATAACCCAACCAGTCCACCAAGTACTGCAGGACACCCCGATGAACGCGAGAACCCAAAATAGCCCGGACCTCAAACACATCGGGAGAAGAGACAGAGACGGGAGCAGGAGGAGAAACCAAGCGGGTAGGGCCAGGGCAAGGCTTAAGGAGAGAAACGTGGAATACTGGGTAGATCCGCCAGGCGGGGGGAACCGCCAGACGCAACACCACCGGGTTCAGAACCTTGACTACTTCATAAGGACCCACAAAACGAGGCAACAGCTTGCGGCAGCCAGGGATATGTAGATGACGAGTGGACAGCCAAACCCTATCCCCCACCCCGTAAACGGGCGGAACAGCCCTCTTTTTGTCGGCAGCCGCCTTCATAGAAGTCTGTGCCTCACGTAAGTGGACCAAGGTCTGAGCGTGTACAGATACGATGTCTCGGGCACAAGCCGATGCGGCTGGGGTGTCGGAAGAGGAATAGTCTGGAATGGGGAGGGCACGAGGATGCTGACCGTAGAGTGAAAAGAAAGGTGAGTAACCGGTAGCCGAGTGCAGAGCATTGTTGTAGGCAAACTCCGCAATTTGTAGCAGATTGAGCCATGTGTCCTGGTATTGTAGTGTCAGGCAGCGTAGATACTGTTCCATCGTTTAGTTGACCCTTTCGGTCTGACCGTCACTCTCCGGGTGATACGAAGAGGAAAACCGGGCATCTATGCCCAACAGAGCGGTTAGGGCCCGCCAAAAGCGGGAGGTGAACTGGGAACCACAGTCAGAGACCAACACATGGGGCAATCCGAAAAGGCAGAATACATGGTTGAAGAAATGTTTGGCCAAGACAGGGGCTGAGGGAATTCCCTTACAGGTTATAAAACGTGCAAACTTGGTATACGAGTCGACTATGACCCAAATAGTGTCAAACCCATGAGTGCGGGGGAGATTAGTGACCAGATCCATGGAGATCGTATGCCAAGGTTGTGGAGGGATTGGGAGAGGAAGGAGCAGACCCAAAGGCCGACCCCTGCGCGATTTGCCCTGGGCACACACCGCACAGGTGTTGACATAGTCCCGCACGTCACGCTTCATCGTAGGCCATCAGCACCAACGCTTAAGGAGATCTAAGGTGCGAAGCTGTCCGGGGTGACCGTTGACGGCAGCGTCGTGGGACCAGGTCAGCGCTTGGTTCCGGGTTTCAGTTGTGGGTAGAAGGAGTTCACCCCCCTGAACGAAAGGCAACCCATCTTGCATGACTGGGTCGCATTCCGCCAGTGATTGCGGATACCGAGAGGCCCATTGGCGGATAGTGGACAACAAGGAGGGAGTTGGTGTGCATAGACAGATTACGTGATTCTTTCCCAACAGGGTGTCCGGGAAAAAGGGAAGGGTCTCCCCCCCAGGTGAACGGGACAGGGCATCGGCTTTACCGTGCCCAACACCGGGCCTGTGTTGGACCACAAAATCATAAGCGGCAAAGAACAGATGCCACCTAACCTGGCGACTGTTTGTGCACTTCAAGGAAGCAAGGTCCTGGAGATTTTTATGATCGGAGAACACCGTGGTTTGATGTTTGGCACCTAGAAGGTGGTGTCTCCAGACCTGTAGTGCATCCTTAATAGCCAGTAGTTCCTTTTCTGTAACCGTGTAGTGTAGTTCGGTAGTCGTGAACTTGCGGGAGTGGAATGCTACCGGATGCAAACGGTTGGTGGTAGGACAGGTCTGGGATAACACCGCACCTAATGCATAGGACGAGGCATCTGCTTCGAGAATATACGGAAGGTCGGGATCAGGGTGCTGTAATACCGGAGCGGAGGTGAACAGGGTTTTCAGTATGTCGAAAGCAGATTGCTGAGCCGTGGACCATACATAGGGGACAGAAGGGCTAGTGAGTGCCGTAAGTGGAGCCGCAACCGAAGAAAACCCTGATATGAATCTCCGATAGAAGTTCGCGAATCCTAGGAACGACTGCAGCTGCTTGAGATTGGTCGGAGTGGGCCATTCGTCGATCGCCCGTACCTTGGATTGATTCATAGAGAGCCCCTTGGGCGTGATATGGAACCCCAGGAATTCGATTTGATTTGCATGGAACGTACATTTCTCGGGTTTGGCGTAAAGGGCGTTGCTTTGTAGTCGCGACAGTACTTCTCTGACATGTTTTATGTGTTCATCAAGGGAAGTGGAGAACACCAGAATCTCATCTAGATAAACAATTACATAAGTGTTGGCATGTTTCGGATTCGAATGAAACCTGACCCGTCCCCCAGTTAATGAGGGGATTGTGCAGCCTTAGCCAAGGAATGTCTAATATTACTCCGAACTGAGGGGTAGAGATGAGATCGAATGATATCGTCTCTTTGTGGTTTTCCTGAACAACCAGCTCTAAGGGAGCGGTCTGTTGCCGGATCGGGCCAGAGGCAAGAGACGTACCATCCACCGCCTGGACCGGTTCGGGACAATCCTTTGTGACCAAAGGCAGGTTCAATGAACCGGCCAAGGCTATGTCGATGAAGCAGCCTGTAGCACCTGAGTCTATCACTATTGACACGGCGTGAGCACCAGTAGCATGATTCAGAAAGGCCTGTACTATAATGGGTCGCACAGGACCAAAGGTAGGTTCAGAGGTATTCCAGATAGTACTCGCTCCCACCTCTGATCTTAGGGGCGAGCCTTCTGAAAACCCGGGTTTCTGTTTTTTGGACGGCGAGGGCACTCTTTTATGAAATGGCCGTTAAGACCGCAGTAAAAACAGGCATTGTCCGTTCTCCTGTGCTCTCGTTCAACGTGAGAGATAGGGCTGCGGATCCCGCCTATCTGCATGGGTTCGGGGGTAGCAACGGCCGTGGATGGGAGTGGGAACGAGGATGAACCTTCTCCGCGTCGCTCCGATCGTCTGGCATCGACTTGCAATGTTAAGTCCACCAAATCAGCATATACTGTGGGAAGCGTAGGCACTACGGACAAGGCATCTTTCATGGCCCCAGATAAACCCCGGTAATACACCACAGCCTTTTTATTTTCTGGCCAGGAGGTCTCCGCAGACAGCTGATTGAACCTGGTGATGTACTCTATGAGGGTTGAGCGACCCTGTGTGAGATCTAGGAATTCCATGTCTCTAGACTGCGCTTTGTGCCTGGTGTCGAATACTTTTGCCATCTCTTGGGTCAGCAATTCAAAATCGTACAACGCCGGGTGGTTGTTTTCCAGCAATGGATTGGCCCATGTGGCGTCTACCCCTGATAGATGGGAGAGAAGAAAGGCTGCTTTTGATACGGAATCGGGGAAAGCCTGAGGGCGACACATGAAATGGAGTTTACAGTGATTGATGAAAGTACGGTATTTCTTTGGGTCGCCCTGGTATCTTTCGGGAGTAGCCAAGGGGAAAGGGCTTTGGATCACCACAGGAGCGGCCGGGAAGGAAGGGGGTATGATAGGAGGAGGGTTTTGGGGAGGAATGGTTTCGTCAAATTCGGCTTCTGCAGGTAAGGGATGGCGTGTACTTAGTACCGTGTCGAGGCGGTGGTGTAATGCGGTGGTGGCGGCGGTCATATCAGCGCGTAGGGTTGCAGTAGCGGTTTCCATGTCGACCCTGAGTGCTGTCACTGCCTGCATTAGAACCGTCACGGGGTCCCCGGCTGAGGTGTCCATAGCTGGACGACCAATAGGCTTCACAGTCTGTTCTGATCTTGGTGATCCGCCTTGATGGTCGTGCAGCTATAAACTACCTCCGTCCCCAAGTACCGCTCGAGCAGGTAAAGAATACTGCCGTAGCAATCTTTGAGGCCACAGGTGATGAGTGGCGTCGTCAATCAGATACCCGGAACACCGGAAGGACCCCTGAGTGCTGTAAGGCAAAGGTTAGGATCAGGTATACTATGAACAATAATGGCAGTGCAAGCAAACAAGGAAAAATGACAAAGCTTACCCTGGGGATGATAGGACAGGTAGTAAACCTGAATAGACAACGAGGGAAGACCGACAGCAGGCTGGGATGTACAGCACTTCCTCCAACTCACACCGGTAGCCAGAGCGTGACCAGATAGCAAGTCCATCCAAGGTCCAGGTGGTGAACCCCAAATGACTCAGGAGACAAAACGTGATCGCCAGGAGCGTGGGTAGAAGTTCGCCAAAACAGAAGGGTAATCCAGAGCAATTCCAGGGCCAGAAAAAGGGTGGTCAAGAGTTCCAAGGGTCCAGAAGATGCGTCGAAACAAAAGGGCAATCCAAGACAAGTCCAAGTAACGGTCCGTGGTCGAGTTCCAAAGTGTATCAAGAAGAACGGGGGTAATGCCGAACAGGTCTCTGGTGGAAACAGCTGTGAAGCACTGAGTGTTTCCTCTCAGCTCTTTTTGAAGGAAAGGTAGATCACGTGACAGGGCACGTGACCGCACAGGAGCGTCACGTGATGGACGGACGCCATCAGTGATTGGTGTTCGTCCGATGTGGACGCCAGCGTCGGCTACAGGCGATCCCGTGACCAGTCACGTGATCGTCTGAGCGAGACGCGATCAGGTTCCCCCGTGCGCGGAAGCTGGAGCCGCCGACGCCGGAGCCGTCGGGCATGTATGAGACGCCATGGCAAGCGCCAGCACGGAAATGGGCGGAAAGAGGTGGTTCTGCCCCCTCGGACATCCCGCCTGCCGTGTCTTCCCTGTTGGTGTGGGTGGTGGGTACGGGAACGAATGGTGCCTGGTGAGTGACGGGAGGAGGGCAGGACCGGGGACGTGACACTTACCTTACAAATATTCAGGTCCCCCTACCAGCATTAATGTCACAGATAGAGGAATACGGCCTCCTTTCGGGCTCAAAATGAATGTGGGGAAGTCAGCCATCCTGACACTACTGGCTAAAAGCCCTCTCTTAGGGAAGAAAAAGAACTACCTGGGCATGAAGATCAACCAGAAAGGCATACGATACCTGGGCATTTGGGTGACGAGAAAGTTGGTTAAATGGTGATGGCTAATTATGAGCCCTTTTGCACACAGTTGTCAGCTGACTTGAAGAGATGGGCTCCGTCAATACTGATATGGTACAGAAGGATTACCTCAATAAAAGTGTACTGTCTAGGTTGCTGTACCCATTTACGGCAATCCCAAATCGTCTCCCAGACAAGTTCTTCAGGGAGGTCACAGGAGTGCTTTGTAGATTCATATGGGGTAATTAGGTTCCAAGAGTGAACATGGCAACTTTAACCCTTCCGAGAGAGAAGGGGGGGGTTTCGGGTTCCCGGATATACGCAGATATCAGGCGGCACAAATCAGGGGGATGTTAGAACATATGAGGGAGGATCTGAGGACATACTGGACTTGACAGCGCACCCCAGAAAGGTCTGATTATTTCTGGGCCCAGCCTAGATCAATTCAGGAAAGCCTAAGGTTCCACCCAACGCTGGGAGTTTTTTGGTCAGTCTGGAAGGACTCCGTTAACATGTGAGGGTAAACATCATGACCCTCACCAATGTCCTCAATATGAGGTCCCCCGTTTGAGTTGGGGCGACGGTGAATGATGAGGGAAAAACTCTGCATCAAGGGCATCTTGACAAATCCTAAATGGGTGGAGGGGGTGTCTAGGGAATTCACGACAGTGGAAAAGGTCCTAGACCAGTCAGTCTCACAGAAGGGAATACTCTCCAGACTTTACAAGGCGATGAATGGGACATGCTTACAAGGGAGGCAAATGTTCCAAAGATACTGGGGGGAGCTAGTGGGAGAGGAAATATTGGAGGAGGGATGGTCACAAATATATAGAGTGGTCTTTCAGGGAGGGCTGTTCACCTCTGAAACAGATCAACATTTCAAAACGCTAAAGGGATGGCACAGGGACCCGGTGAAGTTGTCAAAAATGTTTCAGGAAACATCTCCTTTTTTTCAGAGGGGGTGCGTTCGGCGTGGAACCCTGATGCACATGTGGTGGTCGTGCCCCAAGGTGAAAATCTTCTGGAAAGAAGTTTTGAGTTGGATGGTAGAGGTGACAGGATAGGTTTAGAGCGGGACCCTCAGCAGTTGCTACTAGGATGCCTGCATAAGGATAGGGAGGAACAGAGATCCCGAAGATGTGGGAAGCCATGTTAAGAGCGGGGAGGTTGCCATAGCTCAATGGCGGAAGAAGGAGATGGTCCCCACGAGGGAGGTGTGGGTAGGAAAAGTTCATAGCATGATGGTCATGGAAAAGCTCACGGCTGTGGTGAATGACAGGTTGGAAGAATTCCACGTTGAGTGGTCAGCCCTGCTGCTTAAGTGGGTACTGAAGGAAGGTGTCTAGGCAGAGTGAACCAATGGGTGCAATAGATGCCATGTGAAAATGGGGGGGGGGAAACGAGCAGGGTTAGGGGGGCATGGGATGGGAGCCGAAAGAGGCTACAAACAGACATGAATATGACCCTCAAAACAGAGACATTGACAGGGATGCCTCAGACTAGGGAACAATAAAGTTGAGTTAAAACAGGGGATGAGTGGGGGGGGATTTAGACTGTTATTGGTTAAATGTGTTCTTTTTGTAACTGATTGTCTCTCGGAAAATGTATTCATCTGATAAAATGGCAATAAAATAAAGTAAAAAAAATAAATAAATGGGTCCCTGTCATACAATATAGGGGTTCCTCCACAAGCTGAAGAATGGTATGGAGACAGAAGTAGGAGTGGAAGTTGAAGATTGGTTCGATACAATGTTTTCGTGGGCACCAACATGGCTCGGAGCAGTGGTGAAGATATCGGTCCTTATCATGGGGCTCTTGCTGGTGATGTTCTGCACGTGCCAAATGATTCTCCGGTGCTGCGCGAAGACACTCCCGAACAGTACTATGATGATGGTCTCGATAGGAACAGGTATAGCTTCACCTTGTAGGAAAGATAGGCAGCCTCCAATAGATGATTAAAAAAAGCAGCGCATGGTGAGAACAGACGGCCTATAGTTCCCCCGGGGACCTTGACTTCACCCACATCGGATTCAGAAAATCATGTAGAGCATTGGGTCGAACTAGCGGGTGCTGGGGTTTGCAATTATCTTACTTGCAGCCCCAGAGAAGTATGCCCAGGACGGGTGGAAGTTTACATCACATGTTCAGGGTGTGGATGCCCAAGGATGAGGATTATATAACACAGGAAGTAGCTGGGTTTGTTAATGGAGGATTAACTAAAGGGGGGAATGTTGGGATGCACGTCCATGTCCCATGCCCCCCAAACGATTTAGAATGAGGAAAATATATCAGTACGTACGCACGGAAATTCATGTGCGCAGATGCAGGGGGGTGGAGCATGCAACGTGGGGATAAGCTCCCGCCGACCTTCAATTCCTAGTGCAGGAGTCCCCACGACTGGTGCCCAGGAACAACAGGATCTGCAGACAAACACAGGAACATAAGGCAGATGGAACCACTTTCTTCAAACCAAAGTTACTATAAAACTAAGGGGACTTGCCTCTTGTTGTGTAGCCTTGGTAGCTCTCAGTTAAGACTTGCCTTGGTTGCTTTTGCAGAGTTGCTTGCAGATTTGCCCCTCACAAGCCTCCAAGCGTGTGGCCCTACAAGGATTTCATTTTCTACAAAGACTTCTAAAACATTGTGCAAGACTTTCTTTTACTTACCTGCAAGCAGTGCTTCAGCGCACCTAGACTGGTGTTCAATTAACATCGGCTGTCCTGGCTCCCTGAAAGACTCTTCTTACCGCCGACTTGGTGCTTTACCTTTTCCCCCAGGAAAGGGTTAATTTACTTTGCATTGGAAGGTTCAAACAGTACTTACCTGCTTAAGAATATATGTTAACCATTGTTTTATTCCCTCATCTTTTCCTTTTGACACTAACCTCAGTATTGCCCTAAATGTGCCTCGGGGTGTAGCAAGTATCTGTGGCCATCCCACATGGGGATCTACTGTTTTATTGAAACAGAGTGTGTATTTTGTAAGTATATTATTGTGTTACATATTTTGCTCCCTTCTAAAGAAGGCTTATTGAACTGACTGATAAATTAATAAATAATTGTTTAATCAAGAAACCTTGAGTGTAAGTGTTTATTTGGATACTTGTCACTTTAAGTTTCTGTGTAATAACCCTACAGTTCACATTGACACCTCTTGAGATAAACCTGGCTTCTCAGTCTCTATACCAACTTGTGTAGTACATGCTTATATCAAAGGTTGGGTTAAGTATTGCCAAAAGGACAAGGCTGGTGCAGTCTCCCACGACATACTGCATACAATCTTACCTAACACTTATATAATGGTTTTTCGTAAAGAGGGCAGTTTCACATTTCATTGCAATCAAAATTACATTAATATTCTAAATGGACTGAAACTGATCAACGTTTTGAAAAGTCAACAAACGAAACTTGAAGTTAAAAAGATGGTCAAAGAAATGTCTTGTCACATATATGCATGATTATACTAGGACAATGATTGTTTCATTTTCACGATAAGTTGCAGAAGTCTCATTGTCACCAGGGTCAGACTGGGACATTCAATCGGCCCGGGCACCAATGAAAAAGTGCCCACAATCGCAAATTGAAATACGTTTTCAGAACAGACTGTTTGAATACTACCCAAGGGCGAATGGTTTGTGAAATATATTTAAAATAGTGCATATCAAGAATATTTGCTTAGCAAAATTGGTCAAAACGATTTTAGCAACTTAAGAAACTGGACCACTCTGGCTAAAAAGTGGCCCATTCTGGCCCACAATAGAATTATGGGCTGTCACTTCTGGCATTGGCTTACAGGTCAGTCCGAGCCCGATTATCACCGCCGAGGCATTCATATCCAGCACTGGGTCATCACAAATAAAAATGCATTCTCGGTCTTCTAGTCTTGGATCAATTCAACCGAAGCAATTAGACTGAAATAGTTTACAGGACTTTTAAAAAGAAATCCCACGCTCGGTAATTTGACAGCATATACAACAAAGCAATGGGAGGCGAAATAAGGCACTCCACCAGAATACTTTTCAGTAGTGAACGTTATCACTCCACAGAAGGGATCCTGTCAACTCCCGTAAACCCACCCTGCGGTCAATTGAAATCAGACATACTCAAGACAAACATGTGGGCACACTTAAATCACTGTTAAAGTAACGCACCTGAACCTATATTTGTGTGGCTCCCGCGGAGCCGAATGCAACCGTTAAGCTGTTAGCGCATTTAATAAGCAACGAACGTGCGCCCGCGCCTGTCCCAAGACCGACTAGTGCCTATTTCCCGTCGGCCCGAATATCCCTTAGCAACGCTTCACCTGCGCTTCATCACGTGAGTGGCACGTTAACTTCAGGCCATGCACTTTTGTGATGTACGCAAACTCACGAGCCTCCGATTTTCTACGTCATTCAGCCCCTCGTGATCATTACACTAGTGTGCGTGGTGTCTGTGAGCTGAAAGATACGGGCATTCTTTTGAGATTGAGATTTTGGAATCGATACCCACTGTGAGGCAGGCAGGTCCCATGGCAATTTGTCAGAAGCCAGTGCACATGTTAGTACTTGTGATCCTATGCAGAATGGTGGGGAGGGGCGGACGGAGCTGAGGGATTTGCCAAGTGCAGCGCATTCTTCTTGTGCAAAATGGCAGATTTTATCAAGTATCATGTGTAGGTGAGCAGATGTTGGCGTGTGTAAAGCAATTTGTCCTGTGGGGGTGAGTTTTTTTTGGAGGTATCGTGTACAGATCCGAGGAGGAGGGTATTTTATTTGTTGTTTGCAGGGAAGGCGACTCTGGTATTTGTCCTTTAAGCAGACTTGGGTATTTTTCCTGTGCAGAGAGTGGAGAACGGTGTGATATGGGTGAACTGAGGTGGGGATGAGTTTTTTTTTATTTTTTATAGAGAGTGAGGTGGGGCTACCATGTGCAGCAGAAGGGTGCGGTGTGATTTCTTCTGTGCAGAGACGGATTTGGATATTTGTTCAGTGAGGGGAGACCAGTTTGGAAATTTGTCCTATCTAGAGGGGCAGATTTAATGTGGTCGGGTGTGTGAGAGGGGTTTGTGCTATCTACAGCGTGGCTTTCTTGTGGCACTAGGCAGAGTGATGCATCTTTCCTATGCTGAGGGGACATATTTCTTGCCATCTTACACACAGAGGGGGGATTTTCATTAAACCAGGTTGCATGTTGGGATTGGGCCCTGTGCAGAGTGGTCCTCATGGGGCTATTAAGATGGTTGTGGATTGCACTGTGAAAGCAGAGCGTTTGTGTGGAGGCCTGTAAGCAGGGTCAAATAATTTGTATAATGCCTTGTGTCAGATGCTACTAGTAAAGAAGTAGTCTGAAGACCTTTAATAAGGACAATAAGTGGCTTTTTAGGGCTGGATTTGGATGGAGTCAGGGCATAGGGATCACACTGAATTTGTGGACTGGGGCTGAATAGGGCGTTGCAGAGGTGGGCTATAGATGAACCCTTGTTAAAGATGTTACGTAAGGGGCATTGTAGAGGGGGATTCGAATTGGACCTTGTCCGTGGTTTTGAATGGTGCTTTGCAGAGAGGACATTAGGATTGTACATTGTGACAATTGATTTGGTTGGAGCTTTGTAGAGGGGGCATCAACATTGGGCCATGTTAGAGGAGATATGAATGGGGCTTTCGGTGGGTGGCACAAATGATCCTTGTAAAATGGGATTGTGATGGTGCATTGTAGAGAAGGCACCAGGATGTACCTTTACTGAGTGCTTTTAGATGGGGATCTGAAGAGGGGGGCATCAGGATTGGACAATGTCAAGTATTTCAGATGCGGTTTTATAGAGGATGCACTAGGATTGGATATTTTTCTAGATGTTCCCGATGGAGCTTTGTAGAGGACACCAGGATTGGACATTTACAGACATAATGTATTTTGGGCTTTGTAGAGGGGCCTCAGGGTTCAACCGTGTCGTGTACGTTTTGGAAGGGTTTTTGTATAATTGGCACAGGGTTGGATCTTGAGTTGGGATTTGTAATGCACTTTGTGGAGGGGCCTAAATAGGGCATTGCAAAGCAACTGGGTTAGGCTTTGTGGGGTGAGGGATCTGGAAGTGCCCATGTAGTTTGGGGATCCCTGTAGGTATTTGGTTTTGGAGGGCAGGATGCAGGTTTTTAGCCAGGGTCTGGAAAGGCGCTTTTAGACAGGTCTGGACTTTTATTGAAGTCACATGGTCAAGTTTCTTTTAGGAGTGCCTGGATGTACTTTATTTTTAGAGGGTGTTTGGATAGTGATTCGTAGATGGGTGTGTGGATCGAGGTTTAGGGAAAAGTGTGGATGGTGCAGGCCAAGCGGGTATATGAGGATTAAGTTGTGGGAACGATCTAATGGTTGTGCGCTATTCTCCACTTTCAAAGTGTAGTGAATATATTTGAATTCAAGAATTGTTCAGAGGTGGCAGCAGGTTGACCCCAATCCCACAAACTTCCTACAAAGTTTGGAATAATTTGACAAAGAAAGGGGGGGTTGGGAGGGTGACCTGCGCTCAACCATCAAGTTATTCAAAGTCCTCTAAGGTAATAAGACAATGTCATGTGACACTTTAAATTCTCAAAATTAAAGTTGGTTTTACTGTCCTTTAGTCAGCCTACACGTGTTTCAACCCAAACTGGTCGTCAACCCAAACTGGTCGTCCTCAAAGATGTAAATCATTTGTCAACATAAAATACCAAAAACTCATAGCATGTAGTGACATTGTATGGAAATATACCATTAACACAGCATTATGCAGTTCATAATTCAGTATATGGCCAACATATTCAATATAGAAATCATACACATGCAAAGGTATTAGTGGCCCAATATTAGAGAAAGAAACAAACATTCCATATGTTGATATAAGACAGGGCAGGGTGGAAGGGATGTAGTCAGTTAGTGGAAGGGTCCAATCAGAACCAATGTAATTATGGAGAAAAACAACAAAATAATCAAAGAACCATGAAGTTTGGGGTTTACCCCATATTGCACACAGATTCCAAAAACAATAAATGATTCACTAGAGGTCCACTCAAGTAATTATGTTTATACGGTCATAGTAAATATTGAAGACAAATTTCCATATCAATGTGAGTAATAATAAACCGTGTGCCCATTCTAACCAGCACAAAGTGATGTTAAAAAGAGGTTAGGTATAGGCAGTGAAAACTCAGCCTAAAGAACTGAACTG
Source organism: Ambystoma mexicanum (assembly GCF_040938575.1). Lineage (NCBI taxonomy): Eukaryota > Metazoa > Chordata > Amphibia > Caudata > Ambystomatidae > Ambystoma > Ambystoma mexicanum. The sequence continues at coordinate 970,903,984 of NC_090934.1, forward strand.
AAAAGGTATGGTGTATCCACTCCCTCATGACCTCCCTACACCATACCTTTTCAGTTCAGTTCTTTAGGCTGAATGACTTGCAGAGTTGTTTGGGTGCTGGCAACATAACACTTCAAAGCCTGCATGACGTCCAGTGAATCCAGCAAGCATTCTTTCTACCTGAGTAGATGCAGAGTAGATGCAGAGGCAAAAAAAATACAGTCAGGTGCAAGCATTTATTAAGGTGGAAAGACGAAGATATCTGTAAGGGTGCAGATGGCAGCAAATGACCAGTAGGCGTAATGGTGATTGGCAAATACTTTTATTGAATTTAAAAACCTACCTATCCCTAAATCTAAGAGGGGTTTCCCTGCCTCAAACTAAAGACTAAAGGATCCGTCAGAATGTGAGCTCGCCCTTATCTCTCCCAGAAGAAGGGCAAGAAGAGTGATTCCAGGAGAAGGAAGAAGAAGGACGAATCCCCAGAAGAATCCTCATAAGACCCTGGTGAGGAGACAGATAAGGAAGAATCTATAGATTCTGAGACATGCCCAAATTCTAGGAAGGCAGGTTCCAAGCCATCAGGCTGAAGGCTGGTTTTGTGGGGCAGGAGAGGAGGTTGAAGACAGGAAGGAGACGGATCGGAGTTGCTGATGAATTCAGAGTACCAGAATTGTCTCGGCCAGGCCAGAACCACTAGGATCAGTCTGCACTGCTGTCGTCTGAAAGCAAGTAGGAACCTGGGGATCAGAGGAAACTGAGGAAATGAGTAGAGAAACTTGTCCATCCATGGGAAAGTGAAAGACTCCCCCAGGCTTTTGGCTTGCAAGATCCTGCTAGCGAATGCTCTGCACTTTTTGCTTTTCCTGGTGGCAAAGAGGTCTATCTCTGGATCATCCCACGTCTGAAAGACGAGATGAAGCTTGTTGCAGAGGAGCTTATACTCATGGCAGGAGCACAGTTTCCTGCTCAAGGAAAAACAATCAAGTTGTGGAAGATGAAAGGGGGACAGGAACATCCTGTGTGCCAGGGCTCACAGCCAGAGGGCCTGTGCTTACACTGAGAGTGGTGGTGATCGGGTGCCACCTTATTTTTGCAAGTAAAACATGGCGGTGGTGTGTCCATGAGCACCTGAACAACGTTCCTTTGGAGATGGAAGCTAAAGGACTTCAGAGCCCAGAAGACAGCTCTCAGTTAGAGAATTTTGACGTGCAACAATTTGTCGGATGGAGACAACAGGCCTCTGGCATTATAGCTGCCGGTGTGCGCTTCCCAGCTTTGCAAAGAAGCATCAGTCATCACTGTGACCTTGTATGTACGAGGCTGGAATGGTTCACCCTGGACGAGGCTAGCAGCGAACGGTATGGGGGCGTGAGTAACAACTTGTCCCATTTGCCAGAGACTTGCTTGGAGAGGTCATATCCAAAGCCAGCAGTGAGAGACCATCTCAAGGAGAGATTGCAAAGAGTGGACTGATGGCATCAGCTTCCATGAGAGCAAGTTGGTCTTTGCTGGGATGGCTGTAACCCTGCCTGCCTACGGGATAGCCATGCAGGTAATAATTTCCTGTTGTGCCCCCCAGGAATAGCATCCGCTGTGTAGGAATGGAGGGAAACCTACTGTAATTGACAGAAGACAGCTCTCAGCTAGAGAAAGTTGACGTGCAACAATTTGTCGGATGGAGACCACAGGCCTCTGGCATTATAGCTGCCGGTGTGCGCGTCCCAGCTTTGCAAAGAAGCATCAGTCATCACTGTGACCTTGTGTGTACGAGGGTGGAACGGTTCACCCTGGGCAAGGCTAGCAGCGCACTGTGTGGGGGCATGAGTAACAACTTGTCCCATTTTCCAGAGACTTGCTTGGAGAGGTCATATCCAAAGCCAGCAGATAGAGATCATCTCATGGAGAGATTTCAAAGAGTGGACTGATGCCATCAGCTTCCATGAGAGCAAGTTGGTCTTTTCTGGAATAGCTGTACCCCTGCCTGCCGACGGGATAGCCATGCAGGAAATAGTTTCCTGTTATGCCCCCCAGGAGTAGCATCTGCTGTGTAGGAATGTAGGGGAACCTACTGTAATTGACAGAGAATCCTTGAGAGGACAAACAGTGCATCAGTGTTGTAGTGTGAGCTATGGCCTGAGGAAGGGAATGAGCTCTGACCAACCAATCCTTGAGGGACAAGTATATGTGGATGCCTCCCCAGATGAAGGCAGGCCACCACAGGAGCCAGGCATTTGGTGAAAACCCTCGGGAAGACCTGAGGCCGAAGGGTAGCGCCTTGAACTGATAGTGCTCGCCTGTGACTAAATCAGAGGAACTTCCTGTGGTGTGGTTGGATAGGAACTTGGAAGTTTGCATCATACAAGGGCAGTGAAGACAGGAAATCCCTGTTGAAAGTTGGGTGAAAGAGGGTGTGTTGAAATGTATCCATCCTGAAAGTCTGTGAACGGATGAATTTGTTCAATAAACGAAGGTCTAGAATTGGCCTCTAACTGCTTGATTTCTTTCACGCAAGGAAATGCCAAGCCCCCACTGACCGCAAAAGGCACGTTGTATGGCTCCTTCGGAGAGGTTGCAAGGACTTTGCAGTGATGCATAGAAAGATGGTGTACCACCTGTTTGGATGGAGAAATGTTTGGCAGTTGGCTTTGAAATTCTAAGGTGTGTCCATGCTGGATTAAGGGCGGTACCCACTTATTCGGTAGGTGATTCCGGACCACTCGTAGAGGAAGTGGGAATGCGACCTTCCCGCAGGGGAGTGGAAGTCCTAACCGGCTTGACCCCTTATCTGGGAGGGGCCATGTCACAGCTGATTGCCCTGTAGTACTGGGACTTTTTCCTGTAGGTGTTTCCGGATGGATACCTATTGGATCAATAAGACTGATCGATAAGACTGTATATCATCTCTGTTGGATCGTGAAAACAGAGACTTTCCTGAACAAAAGGACTGCTGGCATTGCTGGAGGCTACCGAATGACTGGCCACTGTTAGTCTGGATGGCCTGGAGTGTCGTCACCATTTTTGCTGAAGAAATCCTCTCTATCAAAAGGCATATTAGCAATTTTAGATTACACTCCTTGCTGGAAATTGATAGCCTTCAATCATCCTTGTCGGGCCAGCACACCGTTATCCATTTGCCAGAAACCGGTATCAGGGATGTCCACTGCAACTGGATGGCGCTGTCTGACTGGGCCTCATCCCGACAAAGAAGCTCAAAAGCCTCCTCCTTGTCATCCGGAAAGAAATCCAGAATTCTCTGCTGACAGAATGGCCAAGGAGTTGGCGGTTTTAATCATTGTGCCGCAGTGGAAATAACGTGCATACCGAAAGCGTCCAGCTGCCTCCCTTCTTTGTCAGGTGGAATAGAATAAGGGGAAGAAGGGTTTGCTAAGTGTTTTTGAGCAGCCACTGAGAACACAGATTCCGTGATAGGCTGGTTTTGCTGTCTGGGGCCTTGTATTTCTTCCTGAAGCTGTCCTTTATCGGAGGGGCCACAAAGGGGATTTCATAGTTAGGAGACCATCCTCCTAGATGCCATTGAGTGTAGGGATAGAGACAAACAGGGACAGGAAGCCTTCCTTCCTCTGCTCTTCAGGTAGCAGATCAAACATTCTAGTAGTCTTGTACATAAGAGAATAAAAAGTACCAATATCATCAGGTGGGGAATTGCTGAGGGGTGGATCATCAGGTTCGACATCCGCTGGTACGAAGTCATCAATCTCATCAGTCATAGTATGAGTGGAGGCCCCAGCTTGAGAAGCACCACCCCTGTCTTAGAATTGGAGAGATCAACAGGGGGGCACAAAGGTAATGGAGAAACACAGTTGTGTCTAGGTGGAGCTGGGGGAGCAGGAAGATCTCGTTGAGGTAGCAGCATCAATGGTCCCTGTTCTGCAATTCTGACAACAGTGTCTGTTCAGTGATCGAGAATTTGCCTCTGGTTGACTGGGACCAGGTTCAGGCTGAGGAGTAGCCAGAGCATAAGGAGCATGTGGAGGCTCCATGATGGGTGGCTGAACAGGCAGTAGTGACCAAAGGACTTCCTCGTCATTTGAAAACACCCCGTCTAGACCCTTGAAATCAGTATCTATGACATATTCCAGGATGTCCTGAGGGGGCACCTGAGAAGGGCCTTGTGGAACATAAGAATCCAGTGTAAACAGAGGTTGATTGCATTGAGAAGAGCAGGAAGAAATGGATGGGGCCCCGGACGGGCATCAGCAGAAGAAATAGTGGGGTTTTGTCATCAATGAAGTAGTGGTGGACAATGTCTTTGATGGAGTCGCTGATGATACAGTCGACAGAGTGGGGGATGAGGACGTAGACAGGATGAATGCAGACTTGCTGCGTTTCATCACCACCGACAAAGGAAACCATGACAGTCGTCTTCGTGGACATGAGTGTCACAGACGCCAAGGGTGTTGCCATTAGAGCCGTTGGCAAAGCCATCACCACAGCCTTCGTGGGCTCAGGGTTTTATGTGGTGGCTAAGGTACATCAACTGCTGCAACCTGGGCAGAATGAGCGTAGGTGGTATGTTCTCTCCTCAGCCTTTTCCCATGTCAAGCTTCCTTGTGGGACTCCAACCTTTTAAAAAAGGGAGCATACTCCTGGGGGCCCCAGAGAATCTTCATCAAGGACAAATGGCAGATGGAACACAAGTTGATGTTGTTTTCTGGGTCAGGGAGTAGATGCACTCTACATGCAGATCTTCCACATAGATATTCGTCAAGGGGCAGGTGGAGCTTGGTGAAGCCTTTGATTCAGGATCAGCCACGGTCTGGTAAAGAGGAAGCTTCCAACAGGCATCAACCCTGAACTGGCAATGAATTGCGTACCAGGGGAGCACCA